>NC_089164.1:718679-1078018 GCF_009819655.1 Sylvia atricapilla
TTGTCAATGAAAAGCATGTGTGCCACTTCAGGCTTAAGAGGCAACTGGGAAAATTAAATGTAAAAAAAAACCCCAAACCACGACAAATTCTAAGAGCCTCAGATAGGTTCCAAAGGAGCTCAGCGTGGGGAGGAGACCTGAGACAGCAAAGCAGCTGCTCGTGGGCGTCGCTTTGTTTTTGAGACACGGCTGAACACTCTCCTCGTGCTGCTGGGGCTGTTCGCAGCCTGTTTGCACCCTGTGCCTGAGCTGCAGCCTGCCACGGGCGCCTCGGGCGTGCCCCGGGCACAGGCTGAGAGGAGGAAATGCCCCGTGTGCTGGGTTTGGGGGCAGAGCTCTGCCAGGAGGGTGCCCAGCCCCGGGTGTCCCTGACGCGGTCCCCTCTCAGTTCACAGGACAGTGCCCCTGCAGGGATGGCTTCACAGGACAGACGTGCTCGGCCCTGGGGCAGCAGCAGTGCCCGCCCAGGCACTACAGAGATGCACGGGGAGGGTGCACAGGTACTGCTTTGGCGTGGTCGGGATTTCCCGGGTCACGTCAGGAGTTATCTGGGGAAAGGAGCAGCTGGCCCATGTCCTGACAGCCCTGTTCCCACGTTGTCTGGCAAGAGAGATTTCCTCTCTGGAGCAGCCTCCCAGTTCATCTCCAGTATCCACCAGTGCCCTCCCAGCAGCCTTGGGCCGGCCCTGGAGGCTCAGGGCTGTGCCAGCTCCTGGGGCTCTGCCTGTGCCACCTTTGTCCCAGCTGGGGAGGGGATGGACCTCAGCCTGGGTCGGGACCTCATTAACCCTAATTAAGGGCTGGTTTCATACGGATACAAAATTATTCACCACCACCTTCTCCCTCCCTCCGCCTTTGCTGTCCCAGAGTGCGACTGCGACTTCCAGGGCACGGAGGAGCTGGGCTGTGACAGGGCCACGGGCCGCTGCCTGTGCCGCGCCGGTGTCACCGGGCCCCGCTGCGACCAGTGCCAGCAGGGCCACTGCGGCCCCTACCCCGGCTGCCAGCTGTGCCACCCCTGCTTCCACAGCCGCGACGGGGACATCGAGCGCCTGCGGCAGCGCCAGGCCGGCCTGGCCAACGCCACAGCGCTGCTGCCCGGGTGCACGGGGGGCTCTGTGCTGGGCCTCCGCCTTGCACAGGCACAGGGGGACCTGCAGCAGGCACAGGATGTCCTCAGCCACCCCGCTGTCACCCAGCAGAGCCTGGCACAGGCGGCCACCGCGCTCGCTGCCATCAGGTGAGGGATGGTGCTGCCCGTGGGGAGTGTCCCTGATCCACGGGGGCTGCTGGGGTGTCTCTGGAAGCTGCTTGCACGGGTTCTGCTGTTTCTGGCCCTGCCACGCCTGGCTCTGCTCACGAGGGGAGCAGGGACGCAGCAGAGCAGCACTTCTATCTGTGCCTGTCCCCTGCACAACGTCCCCGAGGCAGGAGGAGCATAGGCAGCCTGTGGGGTGACACACTCAGGGCTGCCGGGTGGCACTCAGGGCTGCGGGATGGCACTCCCAGGAATGGGTGGTGACACACTCAGGGCTGTGTGGTGGCACTCAGGGCTGCGGGGTGGCACTCTCAGGGCACATCCAGCATTCCTGCTCCCTGCGTGGCACGGCCCTGCTGTGGAGGGGCTGCAGCCCAGCTCCTCTCTCTGTGAGGCCCTGCTGTGTCCTCGGCCATCTCTGGGCTCAGCAGGGTCCCTTTGCCAGGTGCTGGCCGTGCCCCAGCTCAGGGGCCCTCCCGGCTCTGCTCTCTGTCTGCAGGTGCTTTGCTCTCTTACCTGATTCACATGTTGTTCTTTTTCTCTCCCAGGGAGCAGGTCCGAGACATAAACCCTGACCATCACTTCCTGGATGACACTGCCTCTGTGTCGAGGGAGCTCGAAGCCCTCAACAGCAGCCTGGTTGTCACCACCTCCCAGTACCAGAGCAAGAGGACCCAGTTTGAAAACAGCCGCAGCACAGACCTGTCAGGTACAGCTCTGCAGCTGCAACGTCTCTACATCTGCAGTCATTCATTTACCTCGGGTTCCCCCCTGGCCGGGTCGATGAGAGGGGGTTTTTCACCTGCTGCCGGCCTCAGCACAGCAAACAGGTCTCCTCTGCAGTGAGGGGGATGCTTCCCGTGCAGCCTGGTCAGGAGCTGGGCTGTCACGCTGCTGGGGGATTTGCTCTGGGGCTGGCGGCTCATTCCGTGCTCCTGTTCCCCACCAGCACAGTGCCTGCTGCCAGGGTTGGCTGGGAGGGGACAGCCCTGCTGGGGCGTGTCCCTGACTGCAGGGACACCGGGAGGATGGAGGGTGAGGAAGAGAGCCAGGCGCCTGTCAGGCACTGGGGAGGAGAAGAGCTAATTAAGCCCTGTGATGATGCTGGGGGTGGCTGCTACGAGTCCCTGCTCCAGCTCCTGATCCTGCCGTCCCCACCCTGCTGTCCCCTCCCTGCTGTCCCCTCCCTGCTGTCCCCTCCCCACCACAGCACTCAGCTCGGGGACCTGCCAGCCGTGCCCGGTGGCCCCAGGACGGTTCCCTCTGCACCTCTGTGCACTCAGGGCTCCATGTGCTGGCCTCGCCCCTTCCAGCCTTTGCTGGGGGGAATCCTGTGGCTGCAGGGGAGCGGCTCTGGGATCTGTCCTGCGCTGCCAAAACCCAGGATCGGTGCGTGTGCCTCGGCTGCCTTTCAGCCTTTTACCGCCAGCCCCGAGTTCAGTCCTGCGGGAGAGCCGAGCTGCCTGAGGGAATGGCTGAAAGGTGTTTTGGACTGAAAGGGAGTTTTGGTGATGCGCTGGTGACTAATCCTGGCTGCGCCCTCTCCTGCGCGCACGGCGGGGCAGAGCCGGGGCCTCCGCGCTGGTTTTCGGAGTCATTTGTGCCTTTGGTCATCCCCGCAGGAGCCTTCCAGACCATCCGCTCTGCCTACCAGAGCTCCAGCAGCGCCAGCAGCCTGGCCGCGGGTGCCCCGGAGCTGCTGGCCCAGGCCAGGGAGAGCCGCCGGAGCGCCGCGGGGCTGGAGCGGGACCTGCCCGGCCACACGGCCGAGCTGCTGGCCCTGAAGGGAGAGCTGGCCTCAGCCCCCGACCTCACCCCTGCCATCAACCAGGTGAAGACGCAGAGTGGGTTTTTCAGCTCCCAGTGGGGTGTGTCTGGTTTTCGGGGGGCTCCTCCTGCAGCCCGGCACCTCCCCAGGCACGGCAGGACCCGGGGATGTCCAGGCACACTCGGCTGGGGGGTCACAGGTCCCAAAGTCCTGCCCTCCACCCCTCCCAGCCGCGGGCTTTTCCCTCTGGGGGCTCTCTCCTGTCACTTCTTGTATCTCCGAGACCCACTGAATTTCTGGATGAGGTTTCTCTCATTTCTCCTTCGCTGCTTCATTGCCATGGAGATCCATCCCGGTGTCTGTTGCTGTGGAGACCACCAGGCTCTCCCCTCTCTGCTGCCGGGGGCACCAGCACGTTCTGAGCCACCAGCCCGGCCTGGCTGTTCTTGTCCCCTGCTGCAGTGACACTCTGGGGCTGACTGTGCCAGGTGCCAGAGCTCCAGCAGCTGCTGCTCTCCAGGGGCTCCTCGTCCTGCTCTCCCCCCGAACAAACCGGGCAGAGGGGCTGTTCTGCACAGCTGTTTGCTCCATGCAGATGTGCTGCTGCTCACTGTGAGCCCCCGGGGCTTTGCTCCTGTTCCTGCTCCAGGTGGGGCTGGTGAGGCCGTGCTCACCTGGTGTCACTGCTCAGCGGAGGGCACCCAGCCCTGGCTGTCCTTCTCTGGTGGTGACACATCTCCTGTGCTTTGGGCTGTGCCACCTGTGTCACTGTGCCACCTGTGTCACTGTGCCACCTGTGTCACCACCAGCCTGCTGGGCTCCCTCCTGTGCCCACACAGCTCCTGCAGTGAGCTCAGGTGTGCCACCTGTGTCACCTGTGTCACTGTGCCTGCTGGGCTCCCTCCTGTGCCCACACAGCTCCTGCAGTGAGCTCAGGTGTGCCACCTGTGTCACCTGTGTCACCACCAGCCTGCAGGGCTCCCTCCTGTGCCCACACAGCTCCTGCAGTGAGCTCAGGTGTGCCACCTGTGTCACCTGTGTCACCACCAGCCTGCAGGGCTCCCTCCTGTGCCCACACAGCTCCTGCAGTGAGCTCAGGTGTGCCACCTGTGTCACCTGTGTCACCACCAGCCTGCAGGGCTCCCTCCTGTGCCCACACAGCTCCTGCAGTGAGCTCAGGTGTGCCACTTGTGTCACCTGTGTCACTGTGCCTGCTGGGCTCCCTCCTGTGCCCACACAGCTCCTGCAGTCCCCAGCTGCCCTGGCAGGCCCTGCCATCCCTGTGGGCTGTGTTTGCCTCCCCGTGGACGCCCAGGTGTGTCCAGCCTGACTCCAGCTGTTCTCTCCCTGCCCAGGTGTGCGGAGGGGCCCGAGGGGAGCCCTGCACCCCTGCCCGCTGCCAGGGGCTGCTGTGCCCTCGGGACAACGGCTCTGTCTGTGGGGCTGGGCAGCCCTGCCACGGCCTCTTCCCTCTGGCCAGAGGGGCCCTGGCTGCGGCCGGGCAGGCGGCCAAGGAGTTCAGCAGCCTGAACGCCCGGCTCCAGGACACGGCAGAGCTGGTGAGTGTGGGCACTGCCCGACCCTGCTCAGACCTCTGCTTACCGCTGCACAGAGGGAGGAGTACACACCCCAAACCCTGCTTGAGGGTTGATCTCTTGGGCAGCTTCAGAAACCCAGGACTTTTGGAGTGGGAGGCTCCCCGTGTCTGTCTGGGTCCTGCCTCCACAGCTGAAGGCATGGGAGTGGCACTGGACACAGCACAAGGAAGCCTCTCTCCCTCCTGGGCTGGGATCAGTGGGGCAGAAGGGCTGGGAATATGGAAATAGAATATGGAAAACTCTCCCATTCTGCAGGTTTGATGCAATCAGAGAGAGTTCTTGTGTTAGGGATCTTGCAGCTTCTCTGTACCTTGTGATTCAAAAGTAATTCAAAATCCATTTCAAAGCTGCTTTTAAAAGCTAAATAGTGCTGTCCCTTTTTGAGAGCTTCCTTTGCAGATCCAGCCCTCAGCCTTTACCCTCGACAGTCCTTTAGAGCCCTGGCGCCGTGAGAACAGCACAGGGCAGGGCTGGGGCAGGGCTGTGGGCTCTGCCTGGAGCAGAGGCAGCACCAGGCCGTTGCTGTGTGCAGGTGGAGAGCACGGAGCTGTCGGTGACTCAGGTGCAGAGCAGCGTGAGGCGGCTGGCCGAGCAGCTGGGCGTCAGCAGGACCCAGATCCAGGGCGACGTGCGGCGCCTGCGGCAGCTCCTGCAGCGCCTGCGGAGCTTCCTGGCAGGTAGCCCTGGGGGGCAGCCTGCTCTGTGCATTGGTGTGGGGGTCAGAGGGTCACACAGCTTGGAAAAGACCCCCCGAGGTCACCCAGTCCCAGCCGTGCCCCATCCCAGTCTTGTCACCAGCCCAGAGCGCTGAGTGCCGTGTCCGGGTGTTCCCTGGACATTCCAGGGGTGGGATCTGCAGCCAGCAGGGACCTGAGGCAGAGAGGTTTTCTGGCCACCTTCACTGATGCAGGCAGACAGACAGGTGACCCTTCTCTGCAGCAGGCTGTTAATCTGATGAGAATTCCTTGTTGTCCTACAAACTGATGGGATGACTTATTGTTCACAGACAGATTGTAATAACATAATGAGCCTCCTGAGCATTAGCTGAATAAGAAAATCAGGTCATTTGGTGCTGCCTGGTGTTAATGATGAGTGAAGATATTTCTGAGCTAATCGCTGGGCTAATGTCCCTTGGGCTCTGCCTGCTTCTGATTTATTAACTTTTATTTGTGAAATGAAAAAAGGCTTGTCTTGAAACACACCCTCATCTGCTCAGCGAGGGCTGCCTGACTGCTCTGGGCTCAGCCATGGCCTTATCATTGCCAAATTCAAGGTATCAGCTCAGCTGTTTCCTGGAAGTTTTGCTGGTGTGAATGAGAATTGCATGGAATTGCAGGAGATGAATTCAGAAGGGATCCCGGCTGGAATGAGCTGTCTGGAAGGAGATGTGTGTGAGGTGTGCAGGGGTGCCTGCCCTCCTCCTCCCTCCCGTTTGCGCTCCCTGACGCTGCCTGTGTGCTGTGTGTGCAGACAAGGACACGGATCCTGCCTCCATCCAGGAAATCAGTGAGTCAGTTCTCTCCCTGCGCCTGCCCACGGACGCTGCTGCAGTCCGGAGGAGGATGACCGAGATCCAGAAGCTGGCGGCGGAGCTGCAGTGCCCGGAGGACATCCTTGCCCAGACAGCCCAGGACATCGCCAGGGCCAAGAGGCTGCAGCAGGAGGCAGAGCAGGCCAGGTGGGTGGGGGGTCAAGGCCCTTGGCAGCTGAGGGGCCCTCGGCCGGGCTGGAACTGGTGGTTCTCAGCTGAGTTCAAATCTCGCTCTGCCCGAGCTGCCCTGGCTTGCACAATCTGAAGTTCTAGGCCAGGATTTTCTGTGTCCATCTAATGCCTAAAAGAATGAGTCTGCAATCTCCAGACACCTCCCTGGGGCCTCAGTGAGAATAAATCTCCCAAGAACAGTTCCTGTTATAGATACCAGGGCAAGAAGGGCTTTATCAGAAGCTGTGGAGGCTTTTCTCTTATCTCGAGTGTCTGTGCTGGGAGATGACAGCGTTGCCCTGGTATTAGTTGATATTGGTGACCTACATCCTAATTGCACAAGAGAGCATGAGGAGAGTCAAGGGGCTATTTGTTTTCTGGGTGAAAGTTGGGAGGATTGTTCCACAGCCCCTTAAAAAGTAATTACAGGGCGTCCTTGCCAACTTCGAGCATCTGCTTTGTCACAAGTTGACTTGCAGCAATAGCCCAGCGGGAAGGTCAGCAGGATAAATCTGTAAACTCCTTGGCAGTGTCTGACACCTGCTTAACCTGCTGGAAGTGATGAGACAGGGGAGCCTGGCTTTCTCCAGAGCTCCGTCACCCAGCCTGAGCGGTCCCACTGTGAGCAGAAAACTGTTCACTGGAACTGCCTCCGTGGTTCCTGCTATCCCTTTGTCATGCACCATGAAATAAATGTTTCAGACTAGTTTGAAGGAAGGTGTTCCTCCCCGCTCCTTAGTTTGTCTCCTCTGCTCGAGGCTGTGAAGTGGAACTGATGTTCTTCTCACAAGGAAACCTTGGTGGAGTCCAGACGTGTGTGGCTTGGGAGGTGGGAGATTGCAACCTTCTCAGAAGCAATCCTCTTTTGCTTCTTGATTTTACCTCTGTGCCCTGGACCTCCAGTCTGTTCCCTGGATCTCCAGTCTGTGCCCTGGTCTGTGCCCAGTCTGTGCCCTGGTGCACACTCACTCCTGGTGTTTCCCACCTTTCTGCAGGAACCGGGCGAACGCCGTGGAGGGCAGCGTGGAGGAGGTGCTGGGGACCCTGCAGAGAGCCAACACGGTGCTGCTGGAGGCCCAGGGGGCCCTCAGGGGCTCGGGCTCCTCGCTGCGCTTCATCCAGGAGCGTGTGGACGAGGTGAGGGATGCCCAGAGCCCAGCCCGGGTCCCTGTCCCCGTGTGTGCCCTGCAGGCTGCAGGGCTGCTCCCTGCACAGGGGGATTGGGGTCACTGTCCTGCCGACGGGGTGCTGACCACTGACAGAGGGACTGATTCGGTGATCAGACTCGATTTTACTCAGGTTTTCAAAAAAGCTTGTACGCCATTTCAGGAAGGTTAATAACAAGACTGACTCGGTGATCAGAACTCGATTTTACTCAGATTTTCCAAAAAGCTTGTACACCATTTCAGGAAGCTTGATAATTTTCCACTACAATAATCAGGTTAAAAGCTCATACAGACAACTCCTACATTTACAACATCTTTTGCTGGCAGAAGGTTGACTGAATCTCTTCTCTTCCCATAAGCAGGTTTAATCCCATCTCCTGCAATCTTCAGAGCTCTGTTTGTTCCTGCGTCTTGGTTTTTGCACCAGCCATGCTAACGGAGTCTGTTTTACTCTTTGTCCTGTGTGTTCCCACCACGGGGGTCCGTGTGCCCGCAGATCGAGGCTGTCCTGGGGCCAGCTGAGGGCAGTGTGGGGGCCCTGGGGGCCGGGCTGGCCGGGCTGACCCAGCGGCTGCAGCGGCTGCAGAGCAGAGCTGACCAGAACCTCCTGAGGGCTGGGGACACCAGGGACACGGCGGGGACAGCGGCACAGAGGGCCAGCAGTGCCCAGCAGGTACGGGCTGGGGCTGTGCCCAGCACTGCACTGCACTGGGGGGCTGGGATTTCTGGCTCTGAGAGATTTTTAGCCTGCTGGCAGCAGGTAATATTTTCCACAAGGAAAAATTTCTCCAGAAAGCTCCTTCTCAAAACAATCTTGGCAAACAGCTCTCCTCTCTCCAAACAATCTTTCTCCAGGTGGTGTTTTGCTGTTTCTCTGGTTGAACCAATGGGATCAGAGAGGTGTCGTTCCTACTCACCAACCATGTTAAGTCTGTGTGGGAACACCTTATCAAAGGAAGTCAGAATTAGACAAAAGAGCTTTTTTCCTATGCTCTTTGCTGCTGCAATGGACACAAATTAAAGATGTTTGACTCCAGTCAGGAGGCAGCAGAAATCAGAAGGTTTATTTGCAATTCATTCAGCCCTTTTATAACAGGCTGTGCTAAGAAAGCACGTTATTGATCCATGGGGCTGACACCTCTCCCGTTGGCTCAGGGACAGAAATGGCAAACAACACCTGTTGGTAAGGGAAAGGAATATTGTTTACACAAGGTTGTTCTGGGAAAAAGAAAACTGTTGAACAGTTTCCCTCGGGAAGAGCTAGAATTCTCAGGCTCAGAAAATATCAGCTCCATGCTTTGCCTTCTGAAATATTTGGAGTCTCTGATCTTTATTTCTGTCCTACAATGTCACAGCACAGCGCTGCCAGCTGTGCCCCAGCTCTGGAGACATTTCTGTGCGGGTCACAGCTGTCACATCACTGTGACAGTGTCATCTCTGCTGGGTTTCTCCAGAGCCATTCCCAATCCTAACACCCTTGGCTGGGAACTCATTTCTGGTCTGTCCTGCCCGAGGCAGAGCAGCTCATGGAGCTCTCTGTCAGCCCTGGAGTGCACCACGAACTGTCACACGTTTGGTGACAAGGACAAAGCTCTGGTGCAGTATCCATTTAATGTCACTAGATGGACACGAAAAGATCACACTCACCCTTCAGGTTGTGAGATGAGAAAAAAGGAACTTTATTTTTGGGATCTCGGCTTATATAGTCTTTGGAATCTATCAGGGATTGGGGGATGAGGTTAACACCTCTCTGACCCCACTGGTCAAACCAGGAGCCCATCAATTTGTCCTCCCCCCTGGAAGGAATGTGTTATTTACAAAAGATCAGTCTTTGTTTTTGTTACAAGCCTGAGAAAGCTCCAGCAGAAAATGCAAACTGTCAGAAGGCTGAAAAATCAGGGTGACAATTTAATACCCAAACAAGATTCATCTCTGGAAATCGTTCCTCTCCAGGCTGCCTACCACAGGATCTCACCTGCGGTGTCTGTTTGCTTTCCCCAGGCGTTTGCCCAGGTGCAGGAGCTGTACCGGGAGCTGCAGGGCAGGATGGGGCAGGGCCTGGAGCTGGGCGAGCAGGGCAGGAGGGTGCAGAGCATCGGCCAGGAGGCACAGGCTCTCTTCCAGGAGACCATGGGCATCGTGCTCAGGATGCAAAGTAAGGCTCTCACCGAGTCACCGCGCCCTGGGGAAGTGCTTGGGCTGCCGTGGTGTGAGGGGACGGAGTGGTGAGGAGGACAGTGCACTTGGGGCAGGGAGAGCACAGGGTTTGGGCTGTAGCTGGTGGTGCTGTGCCAGGAAATTGAGAATTTTCCCGGGTGCCACCAGGAAGGGAAGCCCTGCCTGCAGTGCCACTGTGCTCCCCTTTTCCTCCACACCCTCACCTCTGTTTGTTGGCTTTGAGACCTAATGGGGGTGACGTTTTGGGGGTTGTTTAGAGGGTGAGGGGCAGAGGGAGTGCAGGATCTTGGTTTTCTTGCCCCCTCAGAGCTGTGCAGGAGCGAGGCGGAGGCTCAGCTCAACCTCACCACGTTACCCTCCCCTTCCCTGCCCTCTCTCCTCAGCTTTAGAGTCGGAAATTCAGGAAGGCAACGAGGCTCTGGTGTCCAGGATGTCCCGGCTGTCGGGGCTGGAGGAGCAGGTGGGAAGGATCCGGGACACCATCAAGAGGAAAGTCGCCTACTACGAGAGCTGCTCGTGAGCAGCCCCCGGGGCACGGCCGCCTCCTGGGCACACACAGACTGCTGCACTGGCCCCCATCTGCCAGCTGGAGGTCTCCCGTGCCCAATAACCCTATTTTTAGCAAGTTAATTTTCCACACCTCTGGAAAATAGCTGCACTGGACCGGAGGAGCAGCCCCACGGAGTGGGTTGGACTGGCCGAAGCTGCCCAGTGGTTGGAGGAGAAAAGGGGAGAGACATCAGGCTCCCATGGCAAATAAACACATCCCCAGGTTGTTATTTCCAGAGGGCTTTATAAACCAGGAAATTACTTTTTTTTTTTCTTCTCTTAGCCAATTCAAGCTCTTTAAGCTGAATTTCGCTGTTCAAATTAAAGCCCTCCTGTGGGGTCTTCTAAAGCTTTTTATCTGTGCTGCAGTTAATTCTTCAAACATGCCGTGGCTCCAGTACTTCCCTCTGAGATCTTCCTTCAAATAAGCTGATCAGAGACATGGAGAGTTTTATCTGCCTCTGTACAACATACCTATATTTATGCAAATCAGAGAGACACAGGCTCACAGTGGAAGGTGAAGTCAGATGTCTCGTTTGATTCTCTGCCACAATCTGCTTCCTATTTACCACGGAACATTTTGCCAGGAAAACACCAGCGGGAGCAGGTCTGGGCTGCACAGGGAAAGCTTTAGGAGGGACTTAACAGACCATTCCCACATCAGATTTCTATGAATAACCAAGAGGCAGCCTACAAAACAAATCTCAGCTTTATTAAGCAAGTGTTGGTTGTGCAGTTACAGCCTTGGAAGCGGAGCTCAGGCCTTGCTGTGTTATTGTCAGACACGGGGAGGTTTCTAGCAGCTTCTCTCTCCTGTTGCAGCTGCAGTGAGGGCTGAGCAGCTGAACTCCAGAGTGCCAAAGCCTGGCACTAACCGTGCCCGAGGACAGGGTGAGGGTTCTAAACCCAGCTGAGCTGCCGTGGCAGCCCAGCTCTGCACGGCTTTGGTTTGTGGCGCTGTGCATTTGCGCATCGACAACTAAACAGGGCACAGAGAACAGAAGCTCACAGCACGATGGATAATGTACACTGGGAGTGGGAGCACGAGCCTCGGACCTTCCCTGGCCTCCTCCCGGCTGTGTGATCCTGAAATGCCCGAGCTCGGTGCAGTGCTGGACCCGGCACTGCTGTGCCCCTGCCCCGGCTGGGCACTGCTCCGAGCGCTGCTCCAGGCCAGAGCCTCCTTTCCTGGCCGCCTCTGCCTCTGGAGCGCAGAAAAGAGTAAAAGAGCCCTTCTGGTTCTGCAGAGAGAGAAGTGCAGGTGAGGGCTGGGCTTTGTTTCGCTGCCCTGCTGCCTGCAGAACGAGTGGCTAATGAGGAGCCGTGGGGGCGAGGGCCAGCAGGGCTCCCTTTGTGGGCTCCTACAAAGGGTAAGCTTTTTTCCCCAAATCCCCTTTTTGGGCTCCTACAAAGGGATATCACAGCCCTGATCCTTGGAATGGGCCTCTCTGGAGTCTGGGGTGGCTCTAACTCTCGTTTGTCTCTGCTGTTAATCCAACACCCCCATCAGCAGAGGCTGGCACAGGACATGAGAGGAGCTCACTCGCTTGGTGTCGCTTTTGAGGAGAGCTCTGCCAGCAGGAGCTGACCTTTGGGACAATCCTTAGAGCAGGATCCAACAGCCAAGCTTCCCCCTGCTCACACACACAGCGGTGCAGATGATAGCAGGGTCTGGCCTCTGGTCAAACGGCACCAAACTCGCGTTGTTTTACTCCACTTTACAAAACGAGCGTCTCCGGGCTCTGCTCACAAACACACCCGAGCCTGCCTGGGCCAAACCTGGGAGGGAGACGTGCTGCCTGTGCTGAGCCTAGTGCAGCTCTTGTCAGCCCTGTGTGGCCACAGCTGGGACACAGCTGGACAGCCCTAACCCCGCTGAGGGACAGGCTGGCAGCAGCGTGTTCCCTGTGAATATCTCGAAATAATTGTAGAGTTTGGTGGGACAATCCCATGCTCGGCTTCCTCTCTCCCATTCCTGGGCAACCTCATGTGATGTACAAGTTGGATTCAGTGGCCTGGTCCTGATGGGAGCTGAGGCACTGCTGGAGAGGTGCTTTGGTTAAAGGCTTCTTCTCTTGCAAAAAACATCTGGGTTAGCTTATGTCCTGTACAACCCCTGTGCTATTTGTGCCTTTTGCCTGCCCTAATTGGATTGATTAAGAGCAGCTTATGATTGGATTGCAGGGCACTCACCTCTGACCACACGGCTGCCTCCATCACATGACCAAACAAACTCCAGTTTGCCCAGTGCCGCAGTGAGACGAGTGTTTACTGGTTTTCACTGGGACAAGAACCTCTGACTTGAAATGACTGGTTGGGGATGCGTAAAATGGAACAGAAAGAAGAGGCAGAGCAATTATTTAGGATCATTCTGTGAGGGTACCCTGTCCCTCCGTGCTGGGACACTGCAGAGCCAGGCTGGGCACAGCTTCCAGCCACACAGAGCACTGGCTCATCCCTCCCTTTACCCCTCCAGCTGCCCGCAGCTCCTGTGCCAGCCCCTTCCCTCCAGGGATGCTCATTCCCACACAATCCGCTGGAATTCAACGGGAATGACCTGGGTACCTACTGGGATCTGGAAGACTTTTTGAGCAGCACAGTCTCAGAGCAGGAGGGCGCCTTTGTCTTCTCGTGGCCCACACAGGAGGGGCTGCAGCCACAGGAGCTCCTGCCCGGGGGGCTGTGGGTCTCTGGCAGGGCCAGGCTCTTCTCCCTGGGCAGGGGTCCCTCCTCTGGGGGGCTGGGGGTGTCCGACAGGGCCAGGCTGCTGTCCCCAGGCTGGGGTCCCTCCTCTGGGGGGCTGGGGGTGTCTAGAAGGACCAGGCTGCTGTCCCCACACAGGGGTCCCTCCTCTGGGGGGCTTGGCAGATTTTCCTCCCCCATTCCCGTGTCCTGCTGGGGCTCGGTGGCTTTGGCTGGCTTTGGGTGCCCCTGTGCCGTGTCCTTGTCACGGCTGGGCGCTGCTGGCAGGGGGGTCCCCGAGGGGCTGCTGGGCACGGGGGGCTCTGAGGTGTCTGTGACAGGGACAGAGCCCTCGGCTGCCCCGTGGCCGCTCATGTGCAGCTTTCTCATGTGGTGCACGACGGCCGCGGCGTTGAAGGCTTGCTGGGGAAGGAGACAAAACCTTGGTGAGCAGCTGGTGACACCAGGACAGGCTGTCCCCCCACCCAGGTGACGCCAGCACAGCGCTGTCAGCGCTGCCTGTTTGGGCTGGGCACATCCCTGCCATGGACACCGAGTGCAGGCTGCTGCTGGTTTGGGGTTCACAGCTGCTTGCAGCCCAGGAAAACGGGAACAGCTGGAATGACCCGCTGCCTCTGCTCTCCCTGCAGCTCCATGGGTGTGGTGAATGTCCCAGCTCGCTCTGAATATTGCTCCCAACACCTGTAAACATCCTGCAGGCTTCGGAGGATGCAGATTTTGGGTGCTTACCCCGCCCAGCTCAGCGCTGCCTGACAGCCACGGGTGTTTGTTGGGGAAATGGCTGTGGGCTCCCGGCAGCAGCCACTTACCCTCCATTTGCTCTTTGCAAAGTTTTTCTGGATCTGAGCGCTGACAGATGGGTAGATGTCACGGTGAAGGGCTGTATTTCCATTAATCCTGCAGATGGGAAGAGGAGAAAACGGGCTCGTGGGCAGATGGCATTTGTGAGGCATTCCACATTCTGGAGGCACTGAGCTGCTTTGTACGTTCAATCAGCAGTAATTAAACCCAAAGGAAAAACAGCAACAAAATGTAACACAAACACACACTTCAAAGCCTGGGAAGGCTCAGGGTGGGACTTCTCCTCTGCCTCTGTTTGTGGAGGCAAATATGCACAAATTGCATCTTTAATTATTCATCTTTTGCTTTCTTTGCTCACAAGAAGGAGCCAGTGAGGGGGAGGCAGTGACGTTAGTGACAGAGCGGGGGACACTGCTGCTCCTGGGGACGTTCCTGGGGACACTGCTGCTCCTGGGGACGTTCCTGGGGTCACTCCTGTACCTGGGGACACTCCTGTTCTGGGGTCGCTCCTGGGGTCACTGCTGCTCCTGGGGACACTGCTGCTCCTGGGGACACTCTTGGGAACACTCCTGGGGACACTCCTGTTCTGGGGACCCTCCTGGGAACATTCCTGCTCCAGGGACACTCCTGTCCCCTCTCCCAGGGAGCCCACGGAGCACAGAGTGGGACCTGGGGGCTGCAGAGTCCCCGTGGCCCCCCAGCCTCACCAGGGGTGCCTCAGGGCCTCCTCACAGGTGAACCTGGCGCTGGGGTTCTTCTCCAGCAGGTGTCGGATGAAGTCCTTGGCTGTTTGGGAAAGGGGGAAAAGCAGAGAAAAAAAGGTTATTGTCTCCTTCTTCCCACAGCTGGTCCCGACAGAACGTGGGAAATGCTGCTGGGTGAACAGCACAGAGGGCAGGCCTGAGGAGAAGGGCTGGTGCCACCACACCAGGGCGGCTCAGGCTGGATACTGGGACCAATTCCCTCACTGGAGGAGGCAATGGAAGGGGCTGGTCAGGGCAGTGGTGGAGTCACCAGCCCTGGAAGGACTCAGGAAATGAGCAGATGGTGCTGGGTGATGTTTGTGGGCATGGTGGGATCCAGTCAGAGGCTGGATTTGATCTTGGAGATCTTTTCCAACCTTAATAATTCTGTGGTTACTCCAGTAAAGGAAGATTCTTATAGTGACAGGCTCAAGATGAAAAAAAAAATCAACTCTGGATGAGAACTTCACTCTGACATTGTGTGAATTGGAGCTTAATTATTCACCTAAAAAGCAACTCTAAAAAGCAAGAAGTGCAAACTGAGCAGATTTAGAGGTTGCCCTGAAGAGCTCTTACATCCCTGCCCTTTTTATTTCCTTCCTTTTCCTTGCAGCAAGGGCTGTGATGTTTGTTATTAAACCCCAGCTCGCCTCCTGCAGCTCTGTTTGTTTGTATAAAAGATTGATGGTGAAATAAGCCGTGAGGATGGTGCCTGCAGTGAGCTGTGCACGGGGCTGGGGAAGTGGTGGCTGAAGTGGAGGGGAAAAATGGGGAAAAAACCCAGAGTCTGCCTTCTAACAGAATCACAGAATGGGTTGGGTTGGAAGGAGCCTTAAAGCTGATCCCTGTACCACTGTCCCCATGTCCAGCCTGGCCTTGGACACTTCCCAGGGAGACCCAAGCCCACTCAGAGCTCAGCAATCATTTGTGACAATCAGGTTTACATTAACCACGGCCTCAGCTGAGGCTGCTGCACCCCAAACTCCCCGTCCCTGCCAGGGCTTTGCTGTGGCCTCATCCCCCCGGCGCCGAGGAGATGGAGCCTCTGACCCTTCCCACATCCCAGGGTCTGCTGCTGTCAGTGACTCAGCCAGAGCCGCAGCCCTCCCGCCCCTGCTGGGGCAGCACAGGGGCTTCAGGGGCTTGGCTGCTTTGGGATCTGGGGTGGGAGCCTGTGGGAGGGCGTGGGGGGCTCCCCAGCCCCAGGGATTTGGGGATTTGGGGTTTTGGGGTGGGAACCTGTGGGAGGGGATGTGGGGTTCCCCAGTCCCAGAGCTTCACCTGACTCGGAGATATCGTCCCAAAACGGAGACTCGAACTCGTAGTATCCTTCCTTGATCTTTTCAAAGAGTTTGGATTCAGTCTCTTCGTAGAAAGGAGGGTACCCACAGAGCCTGGAACAGAGCAGAGAGCCGGGGCCTTCAGTGTCACCACAAGAGTGGGGACAGGCTCCTCTGGAGGCACACGGCTGAGGAGGGGGAGCAGGGACCGAGGAGCTGCTCTGCCCCACTGCTGTCCCTCTCTGCTCGGTGCATCAGCAAAGCAGCACAAAAGAGTTAAAAACTTCACTGCAGCAGCGAGGGGACAAAGCCACAGCTGGTACCGAGCTGAGCAGTGTGGGAGGAAACGAAACAAAAAGTACCCGGGAAGATGGAATGGTATTTGTAGGGAACTGGAGAAAAAACCACAAAGCTTAGGATGAGGCACAGAACAGAGCAAATGGGATTCCTTTCATCTCCTGCTCTTGATTCCCTTTAATTTCTGTGTTTAGGAGGAATTCAGCGCTGTGCTGCCCAGGACAAGGGGAGGTCTGGCATCGCCCTGGGGAGTGGGGAAGCTCGGGGAAAGCGGCGGGATGTACTCACAGGATGTAGGTGATGACCCCGATGGACCAGCAGTCCACAGCTTTGCTGTAGGGCTTCTGCGCCAGCACCTCGGGGGCTGCAGGAAGGCAAAGGGGAATTCAGAGCGATAATGAATTATCCAGCACTGGGAGATGCAGGAGTTTCAGGCAGTGACAGCCCAATTTCCCAGCTGAATTGGTCTGGGGTTTTTATCCTTATTATGCCATTTTACAGAAAGAACCACAATCTCTGCATGCTGAGGTTTAACCAGACCCAATGCGGTCTGACGGGAATTAAACAAAATCCCATTGCATTAAAACAATTTTTAATAATTTTTTCAATAAATATATTACCTTGTTCTTTGCATTTTTAAAATAGTGAGATTTTTTTTCAGTCCCTACACTCGTTTATAGGGTCTGAATCTGTGAGCCCCATGTTTTTATCAACATACTGATGTATTTCTTTCCCTTATCCCAGGCAAAGTCCTGGATGTGCACAACGTTTTTTAGCCCCAAGGAAATCCACCAGCACAGGGCCACTCCTGCCCCTTGGCTCACCCACGTATCCTGGAGTCCCACAGGCCGTGGACATGATCCCGTTCTGCTCCATCTTGGACAAGCCGAAATCCGTGATCATGATTTTGGAGTTCTCCTCGGGGGTGAGGTACAGCAGGTTCTCCGGCTGTGAACACGGGGTGGGGCTGGTCAGAGGGGGGGATTTGGGGCAGGTAAAGGGCCAAGAGGAGCACGGGGAGGTGGCGCAGGGCAGGTGAGGTGTCACCTTCAGGTCCCGGTGCACGATGCCATTCTCGTGCAGGTATTTCACGGCTGTCAGCACCTGGTGGATCACCAGGCTGGCGTCCTTCTCCGTGTACACACCGCGCTCCAGGATCCTGTCAAAGAGCTCTCCCCCGGACACCCTGCGGAGACGGCGTCTTAGAGAGGGCAAGGGACTGGGGGAAAGGTGATCAAACCTTCCTTCACGTCCGCTGGCTTTGTGCTCCTCTCACTGCCTGGCTGGAGATGGATGCTCCTGGCTGCAGTTCCCGTGAGGATTGTGGCACCCCTGGGCGCTTTGGGTGAGGCTGTCCTGGTAGGGTTCAGCTGCAGGGGCCCAGCCCTGCCTCAGGCTCCACTCCACAAGTGGTTTCAGGGTTTTTATTCTTTAGAATTTGCAGTAAATCTGCAGTAAAGCAGCAGCCGGGTGCTCAGAGCTCCCTCTCTGCTGCTGACACGGTGCCCACTCCATTTCTAGAAACCCTGCGTGGCACAGCTTTAATTAGAAATACTTCTGTCTCTGCCCTGCTAAACTGTGAGGAATTCATTTGCATAAACAGATCCAGATCCAGGGTTCAGAAAGTTGCTGCTCCAGTGGGGCTGGGCCAAGGGGACACAAGGAATGTCCAGGTTGGTTCCAGCCTCGGCACTGAGGGTGTTTGGAGGGAGCCTTGAGGGGCTCTGAGATGCTGAAATCCCGCCCAGGGTGATCCCTGCTCCTGCCCTGCCCTTCCCCTGCGGCCCCAAAGAGCGGCCCTGCTGGTACTCACAGCTGCATCACCAGGTAGAAGTGGGTTGTGCTCTCATAAATATCTTCTAAAGTCACGATGTTTTCGTGCTTTATTCTGCAAAGGGAGATGCGGGTCAGAAACAAATCCTGGCAAGGACAGGAGGGGCCTCTGAGGTGGAACCCCCCCACAATCATCTTGCTTGGATCACCAGGAGAGTTCCCTGGGTGTTCTGGGGCTCTTGTCCCTGCCCTGTGTGGCACAGGATCACTGCTGCCCTCCAACTCCTTTTGGAGCACCAGGCACCATCAGAGGAGGACCAGACCGTTTGTTCGAGGCACCCAGCACACCAGGGATGCTCCCCGGAGTGCCACACTCACTTTTTCAGCACTGCTATTTCGTTCTCCAGGCTGCTGTCCCTGTTGAGAGGAGACTTCTTGATGCATTTCAGAGCGAAGAGCTTGCCTGTGCTTTTCTGCTTCACCAGGAAAACTTCTGAGAAGGCGCCTCTGCAGAGAGCGGAGAAGCTGCATTTCAGAGGGTGCTGCTTCTGGGGACGGGGAGGGGCTGAGAAATAGGGAAAACAACGTGGTGGGGACTTTCTGTGGGTGCTGATCCTAAAGCTGGAACTGTCCCGGAGCAGCCCCAGACTGAGGATGTTCAAGGCAAGGTTCAGTGTGAACAGAACCCCACAGGATGTTCAAGGCAAGGTTTAATGCAAATAGAACCCCACAGGATGCTCGAGGCAAGGTTATGCAATGTAAATAGAACCCCCCCAAAAATAGATTTTTTTTTTTTCTCCTCCAGAGAAAATGTTAATTCTGCACAGTCCACCAGGGAGCTGCAGCCTGGGTTGCGTCACCCAACGTTCTGCAGGTCTAAAATGCATTAACAGCAGTTAATGTCTAAATTCAGCCTCTGGTTGTTCTCCTGCCTGCTCCCCGTGTCCCCTGGGTGACAGAGTGACAGTGAGTGTGTGCTCACCCTGAGCAGGTATTTATAACCTGCCTAAACCCCAATCCTGTTACAGCTTTGTCCTGGGAGCTGAGCACGGGGCTGGGGCAGTGACAGTGACACGGGGCCAGGCCAGTCCTGGCTAATCCTCATCAAACCACAGCTCCTTAATTGGGGGTCATTAGATGAGACTTGCTCTGCGCCCTGCAGGGAGCTGAGGGCAGGGCAAGGAAGGGCAGTGCTGTGAGCCCTGGGGGAAAGTGATGACAACTTTGAGGTGGATTTAATCCCAGATTTCATTTCAGTTCTTCAGAGAGCTGAGGCGATGCATGTGGGGAAAAAATTTGCCAATTTCTAATGCTAAATTTTCCTATTAAAGCAATAGTAGGAAATGAACAACCTACAAATCAGCTGCTGGGGCATCTGTTCCACATCTCTGTCCCAAACAGTTTATAATAATTATGCCCCTCATTAAAAATGATGAATCAACAAGTGGGCTAGGAGAGAACAAAGCTCTTTCTAACCTCATTCCTTTAGCGAGAGCTGCTGGATAATTCAATTAATCTCTGAGGCTGACAAGGCACAGAATTTGGAGTAGCTGCTGCTTTGGGAGCTTTGTCGTGGGCTCGGAAGTCACAGAAAATTTGTCCATGACAGAACTCGCTGGTGGAGGTAATTCAATTCCTCCCCCACCACCTTGGAAATGTTTTGTTGTCTCATCCCCATGAATAGGCAAATCAAGCTGTTAACAGTGCAGGGAAGGATTGTACAACTCCAACATCCTCGGGTTTTGTTTCGTTCCCCAACTGAGTCAGGGTTCCTGAGCTAAATATACAACTTGTTATTGTCATTTCCTCTGCCTGCGCCAGCCCCTGACCTTGCAGCAGCGGGAGGCGCAGGAGTGGGGCAAAAACCTTCCTGTGCAAGGCTCCCTGAGGGGTGGGGGTGCTGCAGGGGTGGGCAGGGGGCACCTGGGGCTGTCCCAGGCTGTCCTGGGGCTGTCCTGAGTCTGTCCTGGGGCTGTCCTGGGGCTGTCCTGGGGCTGTCCTGGGGCTGTCCTGGGGCTGTCCTAAGGCTGTCCTGGGGCTGTCCTGAGTCTGTCCTGGGGCTGTCCTGGGGCTGTCCTGGGGCTGTCCTGAGTCTGTCCTGGGGCTGTCGTAAGGCTGTCCTGGGGCTGTCCTGGGGCTGTCCTGGGGCTGTCCTAAGGCTGTCCTGGGGCTGTCCTGAGTCTGTCCTGGGGCTGTCCTGGGGCTGTCCTGGGGCTGTCCTGAGTCTGTCCTGGGGCTGTCGTAAGGCTGTCCTGGGGCTGTCCTGGGGCTGTCCTGGGCTGTCCTGGGGCTGTCCTGGGGCTGTCCTGGGGCTGTTCTAAGGCTGTCCTGGGGCTGGGGCTGTCCTGGGCTGTCCTGGGCTGTCCTGGGGCTGTCCTGGGCTGTCCTGGGGCTGTCCTGGGGCTGTCCTGGGGCTGTTCTAAGGCTGTCCTGGGGCTGGGGCTGTCCTGGGCTGTCCTGGGCTGTCCTGGGGCTGTCCTGGGGCTGTCCTGGGCTGTCCTGGGGCTGTCCTGGGGCTGTCCTGGGGCTGTCCTAAGGCTGTCCTGGGGCTGTCCTGGGGCTGTCCTGGGGCTGTCCTAAGGCTGTCCTGGGGCTGTCCTGGGGCTGTCCTGGGGCTGTCCTAAGGCTGTCCTGGGGCTGTCCTGGGGCTGTCCTGAGTCTGTCCTGAGTCTGTCCTAAGGCTGTCCCGGGTCTGTCCCGGGGCTGTCCCGGGGCTCTTTGGGAAGGGCTCCCAGCAGTGGGATCAGCAGCACCCTGGGCTGTCCCTGTCCCACAGGGAGGAGGGACACGATCCCTGGGCCATTTTTGCGTGGTCAGGAGGGTCTGGGGAGGCGGCTCTGGGCTGCTCCTGGCCCGGGGACAGCCCGGTACTCACGATCCCAGGGCCTCCATGAAGATGAAGGTTTTGCGGATGTTGCTGGTCTGCTTCTTCCAGGAGCCGCTGCCTTCCTCCTCCTTGCGCCCCATCTCCTCCAGAGTGAAGCAGGGGACGCTGGCAGGGGCAGGGACAGAGGTCACTGCTGTGGTTTGTGGTGGGGGGCAGCCCAGGGCTCCCCAGGTTCGGCCAGAACTGGAGCTGGCCCAGGTCTGGGAGGGGGGAGAAGCTCCACAAACCCCTGGGCACTTGTCAGGAGCGGAGAGACACTGGAAGGTGAGAGGGGAACCTGGAGACAAGGGAAAAATAAGATATGAAAATAGATATAAAAGTAACCCTGGGCAGGAAGGGCATGGGGAGCGTCCCTGGGGCTGTGCAGCATCCCCCTGCCCAGAGCCACAGGCCGTGGGACACAGCTGAGCCTGCAGGAGGCAAAGCAGGAGCTTTCATGGATGTTTTCCATCCCTTTGGAAAAGGCAGAAGTACTAAAGCAGAGAAAAAGCTGAAAGGTCTTTTTTCATGAGAGACAGTTCAGATATTGGATTCCTACTGAACCTACTTTATCTCCTTAATTAGCACGTTTGCAGGGTTTTCAGCTCCTTGACACAATTTCTAAAGGTTAATTTAACATTATTGAAACCAAAATTGACTTGATTGTAAACAGTTGAAGGCTTCAGTCCATGAAATCACCAAAGGCCTCATGAACTTGACCTTTATTTACCTGCTGGTTTCTGATGCCTGTGTAACTCACAGAAATACAGCTCCTTCTAGAACCCAGCCTGGTCTTGCTGTTTGAAATCAGGGAATTCCTTCACAGAGATGCTGATCAATCAGTAGAAACCTTCCTGCCAATTATTTTCAGTCCCTAATTAATTATTTTTCTTTGCAGTCATCTGCCCATCCCAAATCTACAGATCTGGGATATCACAGGAAGGGAATTGGCTGGCAGAGACATCCAGCTGCTGATGGCAGGTGACTTTTATCCATTGAAATAACTATCAGACCTGGCAGGGCGGTGCTGACTGACAGGGGGAGCTGAGAGGAACTCTCCAGTCCTCTCCCAGGCTGCTGTCATCCTGAGAATAGGAGGTGAAAAAAGAGAAAAAAAAACCCCAAGTAGGTCAGCCTGGCCCTGGGGACAAGTGGCATTTTGGGCTCCTGTGCTGAAGCACGTCCTGGTTGGGACCAGCTCCATGGGACAGAGGAACAGGGCAGAGAATCCCTCCTGCACTGGGCAGAGGTGACTGTCCCCACCACAGGGGGACAGTGGGGTGATGTACACTCACTTCCGAGAATTTGCCCCAGTCGAGGGTTAAATTTGCCCAATCCTGGCCCATTTCAGCTCCATTCCCGGAGCATTTCGATGTTTAATCCCTCGTGAATTCAACAAGTTCCGTGTTTTAGAGGGGAATTTGCTCCCAGGGGGAGGTGGTCTCACGTCTCCCTGTTCCCCTGTGAAGCCCCCGCTGGTCCCAGCGCTGCTCCTGCTGGCCCTGGCTGTGGCAGTGCTGGGACACGCTGCACCAGCAGCCCTCGCTCCTGAACAGGGATTTGATTTCCTGCTCCCTCAGCTCCTCTGTGCCATCACCAGCAAAGTCATTTCCTGTGAGGAAGGGGAGCAAATGCGGCTGCCCTGAGAGCAAAATAATGGAAAGTGTGAGTTCCTCAGGTGTAAAGCTGCATGTGGCAGGGGTTGGAAGGGAAGGATCTCTGAGGTCCCTTCCAGCCCAAACCATCCTGGGATTCCAGAGGTGCTCAGGTGATGGGACTTGTCCCCTTTGCTCCTGTTGGCTCACGTCCTTCCCCACGGATTTTCCTCTTTTGGTGCCAGGGAAGGGTTTGCCAAGGGCTCGGTGCAGGACACAGCAGCCTCAGCCCAGCCACGACTATGGGATCAGGAGAATGAGAATCCCCTGAGGCTCACCTTTGTCTCTCACTCTGCTTAACTCACCTGTTGCACTCCTCAGCAGTCGGTCACAATACAATGTTGGATGGAATGTTTTTTTGCCTTTTGTTACTTATTCAAGCTCAGGTGCAACAATCCCAAAACTCCAGAATGGTTTGGGTGGGAAGGGACCTCAAAGCCCATCCAAGTGCCACCCCTGCCATGGCAGGGACGTCCCACTGTCCCAGGCTGCTCCAGCCTGGCCTTGGACATTCCAGGATCCAGGGGCATCCACAGCTGCTCTGGGCACCCTGTGCCCTTCCCAGTGCCCTCACCCTCCCCACTGTTGTTCCCCAAATCTGGGTTCATGGACGGACTCACTCGGCTGGAGAAACTTCCCACAGGAGTGGCAGAAGTTGGGCAAACCCCTGGTGCCGGGACTGGCAGCTTCTCCTGCCCTGCTCTGTGTCCCTCTGCACATTCTGTGTCCCTCTGCACCCTCCTGCCCCCGCCAGCTCCGCCCTGCCCCGTGCGGGTGTTCCCGGGGACAGGTCCCAGCCCCAGCCGCGGGGTGCACCCACGGGCACCGGGAATTTGGCGTTATTTAACCCCTGATCCCGAGCAGGGCCGTGGTGCCCTCCTGCCCGCTCACCTCCCGGCCGTGCACGCACCTCGGTGTGCCGCGGTTGCATAATGAGCTTGAAAAGCTCATTAACTAAAGCAGGTGAGAACCTCTGGAGCTGAGGGTGAGGCGCAGAACGCGGCTTCCATTTGTGCAGCCTCCCCATCAGCACAAACACAACGGCACAGCGCTTCAGCTCAGTTTATGTTGTAGAGAGAGGATAATAAACAAGTTTTTTACTCGTGTCTGACCTTTGGGCTCTCTCTGAGCCAGCCAAGGCTCTGCCCTGTCTGACCCGGCACTGCCCAGGGGGCAGGGGATGATATCGTCACCTTGCTCAAATCTTCCCTGAGGAAATTTGTTCTGCTTCCACACCCCACAGCAACAAATCCATCTGCAGCCAGCCCCTGCTCCCGAATGGATGCTCTGCATTAGCAGGATGATTGTAAGTCATGATTAATGCTCTCGTGACAAACTGCCATGTGCAGGGGGAAGAAGAGGCATGCAGCTTTCAGGGGCATTGCCTTCGGAATTAAAAGTTCATAGGGGAAAAAATAAAAAGGAGAATAATTCAAAGGGCTTTGATTTTAAAAAGAAATACAAAGCAAAGCGAGCAAATCTGCATGCGAATGAATGAATGAATGAGTGAATGAATGAATGGAGTGCCAGGGCAGCCTCCGTGTTCAGGGACAAAAGAACAAGAAATTGAAGCCACGAGCTCGCCATTAAAAACAAACCCACGTCAAAGCTCCCATATTCCCCCCACCACGCCATCCATTCCCAGGCAACTTGGGCAACACTCGCAAAATCTCCATTTTCCTTACAGACATCCCGGATTCCCTCAAATCCATTGGACGTGAAATGCCAGAGAGAAGCTTTCTACGGAATTGCTGAACACAACGCGAGTGCTGGAGGGTACTACGGGGGAGAATCCCTCGGGCATTTCCCTGTCACAGGATTTATCCCCGTGCAGGAGCACCAAATGGCTCGTCAGGAAAGAATATTTCGCTTACCCAAGTCAGCAGAGACAAAGCAACTCCTGTCGGCTGCTGGCGCTCAGCTCCGGCTCTGCGGGGATTAGAGCTCCACGAGGAGGAGGAGGAGGAGGAGGAGGAGGAGGAGGAGGAGATGGAGCCCCGCGATGGTCACCAGGGAGTCACGGCGGGCTGATGCAGTAGGGCTGGCAGTCCCAGGCGGCGGCGGGGCTGGGGCTGCCTGTGCAGAGCGCTCCTCGCCACCGCTGCCTGTGCTGCTGCTCCATCCCCTCAAACCACTCCTCGGGCTTGGGAAACCGCCCCGTTCCCCTCGGGATGGAGCCGGGGGCTCTGTGGGGCTGCTCCGGGACGGGCTCCCCCGGCAGCAGCCCCAGCACTGCCAGGGGGATGCTCCTCTCCTCTTTAAAGGATCAGGAGATGCTCCTCTCCTCTTTAAAGGCTCAAGGGGATGCTCCTCTCCTCTTTAAAGGCTCAAGGGGATGCTCCTCACCCTCTTTAAATGGCTCAGGGGATGCTCCTCTCCTCTTTAAAGGCTCAAGGGGATGCTCCTCTCCTCTTTAAAGGCTCAAGGGGATGCTCCTCTCCTCTTTAAAAGCTCAAGGGGATGCTCCTCTCCTCTTTAAATGGCTCAAAGGGATGCTCCTCTCCTCTTTAAATGGCTCAAAGGGATGCTCCTCTCCTCTTTAAATGGCTCAGGGGGTGCTCTTCTCCTCTTCAAAAGCTCAAGGGGATGCTCCTCTCCCTCTTTAAAGGCTCAAGCCCACGGAGAGCAGTCACTGAGCAGAAGTTAATCCCCATGCCCCGAATTTGGGCTATTTTACCCCACACAACGGCTCTGTTTTGACTTTCAGATCCTCCCCGTGAGTGCCTGCTCCATCTAAATAGAGGAAATATTAATAATTCTTTGACTCTTTTCCACAGTGTGGGGTTTTTAGAGCTGGCAATAACAACTTTACTGACTGCATTCTCAGTTGATTTACACTGCCATCTAGAATAATGCACGGGGAAAAGTCCGTATCATTGGGAAGTTCAGTTTTATGTCAGGGATAAATCAGCTCTGAGGCAATACTTGGAAATCACATTCTTTTCCTCAGCATATTCCCCCTCAGTAGCTTGAGGCTCCTCGGTGTGTTCCTTTCTTTGCTGCT
Source organism: Sylvia atricapilla (assembly GCF_009819655.1). Taxonomy (NCBI): domain Eukaryota; kingdom Metazoa; phylum Chordata; class Aves; order Passeriformes; family Sylviidae; genus Sylvia; species Sylvia atricapilla. The sequence continues at coordinate 744,021 of NC_089164.1, forward strand.
CAGCCTCCCTCACCGGGGATTTGGGGAATTTGGTCAGGACTCCTGGACGTGGGTTTGAAGGTGCAGGTTTCCTTCAGTGCAAGGTTTTGGTGGAATTTCCATGGATTTTCCCTGGAAAGCCCCTGTGAGGCCTCACCTGTGGGGTGAGGGGGAGCCAGCCCCACTGCTGAGGGAGGCACCAGGGTCAGAGGGGCGCGAGGGGCTGGGTTTGGGGGCTTATTGGGGGGTTTATTTGGCTTATTAAGGGGTTTATTAGGGGGAGTTATTAGGGAGGTTTATTAGGGGGGTTATTAGAGGGTTTTATTCGGGGAGTTTATTAGGAGGGTTTATCAGGGTGGTTTATTAGGGGAATTTATTGGAGTCTATTAGGGGAGTTTACTGGAGGGTTTATTAGGAGGGCTTATTAGGGTTTATTGAAGGGGGTTGGGAGGTTTATTAGGGGGTTTATTTAGGGTTTTTTGGGGGGGGTTATTAGAGAGGTGTATTAGGGGGTTTATTAAAGTTCTTTGGGGTTTATTAGGGAGGTTTATTAGGGGATTTAATAGGGTGTTGTAGGGGGTCTGTCAGGGGGTTCAGAGCCATCCCGGGATGGTTTGGAGCAGTTCAAGGCAGGGGTGAGGAGCACAGGGGGAAGCTCTGCCCGTGTCCCAGCCCCGGGGCTGTTTGCAGGGGAGGTGACAGTGACAGTGACAGTGACAGTGACAGTGACAGTGACAGTGACAGTGCTGGGTGCCCACACCTGGCCTTGCTCTTGCAGAACTCCCTGCAAACGTGCCATAAACCCAGAGCCAGGGCCCTGCTGGGGACGGCCAGCAGCTGGAGTGGGAAGGAACATCCCTGAAACAAAAGGAAGAGAGCAGAGCTCGAGTTCAGAGCTTGGCCTCCAGGAGCACTCAGAGAAAAACACCAACCAGCTGCAGCAGCGAGGGCCCCGGAGGGCTCTGCTGAGCAGGGATCGATGGGGACGGTGGCTCCTGACCTTGCCTGGTGGAAATCTGGGACAGCAGCGAGGCAGCTCAGGGACTGGCGCTGAGCTCTCCGTGGGCTGAAATAGCTACAATAGCTTTATTAACCAAAGGCAGCAGGGAAAGCAGCACTGCTGCCGTGAATCAGAGTGAGGGGCTGTGAGGGGACCTGCAGGATGTTCACAGCCCCTCTGCACCGTGCTGACATCCCACCCCTGGGGACAGGCACCTGCAACACGCCTGGGAGGTTTGCAGAGAAGGAAGAAAGTAAAAAATACCTCCTGAGTGTCATAAACAAGATGGAGAGGGAGATTTTACCGAGGCAGCAGGTGAGAGGACAAGGAGGAGTGGCTTTAAACCGACAGTGGGGAGGTTTAGGGATGATGTTGGGAGGGAATTCCTCCCTGTGAGGTGCCCGGAGCAGCTCTGGCTGCCCCTGGAGCCCTGGGAGTGTCCAAGGCCAGGCTGGACACTGGGGCTTGGAGCAGCCTGGGATGGTGAAAGCTGGAAATTAATGATCTTTAACATGTTCATTGAATGATCAATTAACATTTAAATGAATTAATCCATTCTCACCCACACCCTCTGTGAGAGGGGAGCAGAACCCTGTGTCATAGGGGATTTCCCTGGCAGGACCTGTGTGCCCGGGGGTTGTTCCCTGGCAGGACCTGTGTGCCCGGGGGGTTCCAGCTGGAGAATTTTGGGTCAGGACGCCCTGAATGTGAACACACACAGTAAATACAGAAGGCAGGGCTGGCAGTTTGGGATTTCCTGCAGCCTGCCTCAGGGGCTGGGAACCTCGGGTCCAGCAGTCCCGGGGGGTCCTTGGGGACGTGGGCTCCTGGTGGCTGTGGCAGTGCTGGGAAATGGCTGGACTCGATATTCCCGAGGGTTTTCCCAGTCTGAACCTTTCTGTGGCTGTGGCAGTGCTGGGGAATGGCTGGACTCGATATTCCCGAGGGTTTTCCCAGTCTGAACCTTTCTGTGGCTGTGGCAGTGCTGGGGAATGGTTGGACTCGATGTTCCCGAGGGTTTTCCCAGTCTGAACCTTTCTGTGGCTGTGTGCGGGGTCTGGGCCAGCCCCGCTCAGCTGGAGCATCCCCGGAGCCAGCAGAGAGCACTGCAGCACAGCCAATGCAGCCACCCGGCCTCGGAGCAGGAGGAAACACGGCAGGAGAAGTCCTGATTTAAAGGAAAGTTGTAAAACCACGAGTGATGCAGTTGGGGTTTGGAGCCGTTGGCCAGGTGAAGTTATTGTAGCAGAACTCCTTGAAATCATGTGCAGTTCAGGAACACTCCTCTCAGTCTGGGAGCGTTATTTGCTTTTCTCATTGCCACAAACCAGGAGCTCTGTAGAGCAGGGAGAATCCTTCACTCCTGGCAGGACTGGGGATGAGCTGATGTGGCTCTGGGTGCTGACTCCTTGACTCTACGTTGGCTCAATTGGAAAGAGCTGCTCTTTTCCCCAGGCTCCATTTTTTAACATCCAGTGGATAAATCGGTGAATGAGTTACCCCAGGAGCTCAGGCTCCGGTTCTGCTCATTCCCCTTAACCTGGGAATTCTGGTCCTGGAAACCACATGGTAACCACTCATTAAAAAATGGCAAAGAATCATGTAATTAGCTCCTGATGAGCGGTACCGTTAATTACCCTGTTCAGTGGCACATTTACCGCACAGTTTCATTATCCATCCTGAAATAATTCCATCCATCTCTTGTATCTCCATCATTCCCATAGAAAACTGCCTTTTGGGACACATCCCGTCCCCTGTACCTGCCACCATCCCCAAATTCACCCACCAGGCAGACTTTGGGGGTTTGGGGCTGCGTTTCTCCAACCCGAGTGACATTTGCAGAGAGTCCCCACCAGTCACGGCTGGTTGGGCGCCCTTGGCCATCCTGTGTGGGATTCCAGCCTCATTCCCCAACCACTCGGTCCTTGCCGCACTGAGCTGACAGTTCACACCCAGAGCTGACTGAGGCGAAGCCAATTAGGAACCTACAAGGGCCTCTCATTAGCCTTTTGAAAAATCCAGTGCTAATTACAGCAGGTTTGAATGGATGTTTACTCCAGGGGTTAATTTTGCATCCGTGAAGAGCAAAACTTCATTGAGCATCTGGAGGGGCTCAGGGGCTGTGGTGCCTCGGGCAGTTCATCCCCCCAGACCCTGCCCATCCCCTGGGACAGGCTGCAGGGAGGGCCCAGCCCGGCCCTGGGGTGGCAGAGCTGCCGTGGGTGCAGCCAGGGGCTCTGCTGGCCTTTAGTTCGTGTCCTCCTGACACTGTTGTACACCACAGTGACACAGAGCCTGAGATTCAGAGGGCTGAAAATGGCTCCTTTATTTCTGGGATGTGTCTCCCTTTTATACCATTTCACACAGCCCAATCGGATTGGTGGCACAAAGACAAACCTCTTCACTCCCATTGGTCAGAGCAGAGGGACATCAAGGAGAAGTCCCTCCTGGGGAAAGGAACGAATAATGAAGGTACAGCTACAAAAACATTTCTCCTGTTTACAGAAAATTCCCTGGGAAAGGAATTTCAGAGAACCAAACCACCTCAGGCACAAACCAGGGCTATACCCACATCTCTCCTGTGTCATTGCAGGACACAAAAGAAAGATGAGATACTCCAAATATTTCAGAAGGCAAAGAGCACAGAAAATAGGTTTTTTTGTCTAATTCTCACTACCTTTGATAAGGTGTTCCCACACAGACTTAACATGGTTGGTGAATAGGAATGACAACTCCCTAATCCCATGGGTTAAACCAGAGAAATGGCAAAACACCCCCTGGAGAAAGATGGTTTGGAGAGAGGAGAGCTGTTTGCTGAGATTGTTTTGAGAAGGAGCTTTCTGGAGAATTTTTTCCTTGGTGAAACAGTTACCAGCTGCCAGCAGGATAAAAACCCCTCAGACCCAGAAATATCATTCCCACACTCCTGGGTCCTGGCTGACCACCAGCCCTGGGTGGACTCCCCTGCACGGGGATTGATGGGAGCTGTGGAGAGGAGCAGAGCTCCGTGTGGAGAGCCCAGAGCCCCTTCAGCCTCCGAGGGGCCCCAGGGAACCAGAGAGGGACCCTCCCAGGAACTGCAGGATTGGATTCCTCACTCAGATGGTTGATTGGGTATTTCTAAACAAGTTACAAAATGTGTTCCTCTGGACCCAATTCCTTTTGCTTTATCCAAACTAAAATGCACTGCTCTCCAGAGAGGTCTTGTTTGAGAACTGACTGTAGATAATTATTTCAGATAATTAAGATCGCTGAGCAAAGTAATTTAATTTTCTTCCCTGCCTCTCCCTCCCTCCAAGAAATGTAAATGTCTGTGGAGCATCTGATCGATAAAAGAACCTTTCCAAAGGTTAACTTGGCCAACTGTGTTGTTGAGCTGGGGGAGAGCAGCATGGAGTGAGATCCAGCAGAGATGTTTGCAAAAGTACTGAAATTTCCTCTTGAATTTTTTTGTTTTGTTTTGTTTTGGTTTGGTTTGGTTTTTAATTCTTCCTCTTGGCCAAGGGCAGAGCAGGGATGAAAAGCTGAACCTCTCTGGTCAAATAATTTTATTGAAATCTGCTCTGGGCAGACCCAGCAGGTCAAGGAGATGCAGATGATGATGATGAGGGAAAGGTGGATTGTGTTTAAATGGGGAGTTCACTGAGCAAACCTCCTTTGGCAGAGCCTGTGCTGGGACAGCAGCAGGGAAATGGAAGTTGGGGCTTGTGGAGGATGGGATAAGCTGCGTGAGAAAAGGTATTTGAGGCTTTTACTTTCTTTTCCCATCTTAGTTTCTTGCTTTTTTACTCTCTCTGAGCACCTGGTTGCTGCCCAGGTGGAAGGGGTGGTTGGGGGGTGTCTGTGCAGGGGGTTGAGGATATTTATACAAAACCCACATTTTCTGTTCCCTTCCCCTGTGACCTGCAAGTGGAGAAAGTGCTGCTCCCCTCTCATCACGGACAAGCAGAAAATAGCACTGCTCAGCCTTAATCAGCTTTTGGGCTTTGAGCTTGGCTCAGCCCTGGCCGCTGGCCTGTGACCCTGGCTCAGGGCTGCTCCTCAGGGGGGTCTCACCTGCCTCACCTGGGGCTGGGGAGGGGCTGGGGAGCGGCACCAGGGTGAGCTGTGGGCAGGGGAGAGACCTGTCACTGCTGCCGACCCCTGCCTCAGAATGGGCTTCTAAATATTGAATATTGGATACTGGATACTGGGCACTGAACAGAAATACTGAGTGCTGAACACTAATTACTGAATACTGAGTGCTGAATACTAGATACTGAATGCTAAATACTGAATACTGGATACTGAATGCTAAATACTGAATGCTAAATACTGAATACTAGATACTGAATGCTAAATACTGAATACTGGATACTGAGTACTGAACACTAAATGTCGAGTACTGAATACTAAATATTGAATACTGAATGCTAGATATGGAACACTGAATACTGAATTCTGAATCCTAGATTCTGAATACTAGATACTAGGTGCTGAATACTGAATACTACATACTGAATACTGAGTACTGAGTTACTAGATACCAAATACTAGATACTGAACACTAAATACTGAATACTACATGCTGAATACTAGTAGATAGTAGTTGATTTCAGTAGATATTCAATAGATATTGAATATGAAATATTAGATACTGAATACAAAATACTGAATAATAAATAACTAAACCCTGGGGTTTATGTCCGTGTAAAATCCTCCCAAACCCCCCCAGCAGGGCAGAATCAAGTGTTTCCTTGACACTCCTCGTGTTCTCCTGGCAGTGGCTGGTGCAGATCTGGGGGGAGCAGAAGCTCGGGGGTGTGTCAGTGGCTGTGTGGGAAGGGCAGGGCTGCACAGAGCATCCCTGAGTGTCTGGGAGCAGCGCCTGCTCCCCACAGCACCGGCCTGGGATTTTCCCAAAGCTGAACCTGGGTTTTTTTCAGCCCAAATCCACTTGCTAATGGCTGCACACTTTTCTGAAAGCTCCCCGTGGTGTGCTCATTATCATTTCTGTTTTACAAGGGCCACTCACCAACAGCACAAACACTTCAGTGCCCTGTCAGTGCTCGGCTTTGAAGCTGCTGGGGAGGTGAATTCCAAAGATCTGCTGTCTTAATTAGTACAAGAGGTTACAGAGATGTTAATACCTGTTCTTGCAAGGCTGCCAGAAAGGATTAAAGGTGGTGGGATCAGATGCCTGTGAAGCAGAGGGTTCTGGATGCTGTGGGCTTTCTCCCTGAGCTCACATTCACAGGTTGTGGCTTCCCTTTCCTGGCTGAAGGAGCTGCTGGGGCTGGGCAGTGCCTGGGACAGGGATGGGAGCAGTCAGGAGGGTCAGGGTACTGGGTCAGGGTCCCAGGTCAGGGTTCCAAGTCAGGGTTCCAGGTCAGGGTCCCGGGTCAGGGTTCCAGGTCAGGGTCCCGGGTCAGGGTTCCAGGTCAGGGTTCCAGGTCAGGATTCCAGGTCAGGATTTCAGGTCAGGGTCCCGGGTCAGGATTCCAGGTCAGGATTCCAGGATTCCCCCAGCTCTGCAGGCAGGTGGCTCTGGCTCCTTCAGGGTGTCTGTGTGTGACAAGTTACACTCAACACCTCTCAAGGAGGTGAAAATCTTGCAGCAATTAATTACCTGATCGTATTTGATGGTGTTTGCTGTGCCTCCTTGGCACCCAGAGGATCCTGGCTCTTTGATCCAGAGGGTGTGATTTATTGGGCAATTACACATCCCCACACCATCACTCACGCCGGGAAAGAGGTGCTGTGATCTCATCAGTCTGGGGAAACGTGACACGGGAGGGTTTTTATCAAATGCAGGGGGGCTGATGGATGGAGGAGTCAGGCAAGTATTGATTCGAGCCAATATATTATTTTCTACTTTAATATTGTGCAGACAGTGGCAGATAGAGACCCTGCACTGGGCCTGGTGCTCCCTCCACGATGAGCAATTGTCCTCCTGTGCACTTCCCCTGCAGTGAGGGATGGTTCTCTGGGACAATTCCTGACTTCTGAGAGCAATCTTTGTTCTTTAACTATGAGAAGAAAGAGGCAAAAGGCACAATTGTTTTTCTTGTGCCATCAGGCAGAAACAACGTGAGGGGAGTCCTCTGGGGATGTGCAACTCCCTGTGAGTGCTGCTGTGTTTTGGGGTGACTCAGGAGCCCTGCTCAGCTCCTTCCTGGGGTCCTGGGGGGCTGTTGGGAGTGACACAGCCAGGGCAGCGTGGAGCTGTTTCATCTCCCCGAGTTCCAGCAGCTCCCGTGAGCTCCTCCGGGTGCTTTAAAAGCAGCTGGAGCAGCCACTTGGAGATAAACATCACTGCAGGTCCTGGTGGCAGTGCAAGGTGAGATCAGGAGGAGATTTTCAGCCTTGGTTTGGTTTATCCTGGTGCCTGTCCTGCCTCAGGCCCAGGTGCCAGGAGCTGGGTTTTCCCTCTGTCACTGCTCCCTGCAGTCTCAAGGTCGTGCCTGAGAGTTGAGCAGAGCTTTGCTGTGTGTGACGGATGTGCTCCCCCTGCTATCTGCTCCACCGTGTAATCCTGCCGTTATTAATGGAGCAGCGCGGCTCTGCCCATATTCATCAGCACCAGATGGTGATAAGGAGGACTCGTGGGTTAAAAATTACCGTGCTCCTTTTCTTCCCTGGCCCCCAGCAGCAGCAGGAAGGGGAGGATTAATCTCAGACTAAAAGTCTTTGGTTCTTGCCTGGCTCAGAAGTCATTAGGAGATAACCAGGAATGAGCCTGAGCTGAGAGCTGACTGATGACACGGTGAAGAACCTGCAGAATTTTGGGCTCGGTTGGGCTCGGGCAGCTTTGTCCAAGGTCCTGTTGTCCAGGCAGGGAAGAGTTCCACCTGAGTTTCTGTATCAGAGGGATGGGGGTGAGTTTGAGCAGTTTAAATAGAAAAAAAAGGAGGTTTTCTGGGAGTTCTGTTTGTCCGGCCGGGCCCCGCTGGGATGCAGGAAATGCAGGAAATGCAGGAAATCATGCAGGAAATGCATGCCCAGCCCGGGGGGCTGCAGGGTCGCTGTATTCTCGCCGGTCCCCACTGGAGGTCACTGGAACATTGTTTACCATTGTCCCCTGAACAAAGGAGCTGCCAGCCCGACGTTCGGCGGAATCATCGTTCGCTAAATTCGGAGATTTTTATCAGGTTCACGTATGAAAATAAATCTCCAAATTGCTCATAATCCCTGTGTGTAATGGGTATTTTATAAACACTTCTTATGCCCCGAGGAGACATCAACAGAGGCTTTATTTTGCGAAAGTGTGACTCAACTGCCAGGAATTTTGAGCAAAGCTCCTCTAATGGGTTCTCTGCGCCCCGGCTCTCTTTGTCGTGCCCTGATGGATGTGTCAGAAGTTCTAAACCACACCTGAAGCCGTGCTTACCAGCAGGAAACCTAAAAGTTGCCGTGGCCGCTCAGGGCTTTGCGTTTGTGCTGTAAAAACGCTGGGGAGAGGATGAGCAGCTCCAGTTTTGCAAAAGTATTTTTGTAAAAATTAGCTCAGATCATGGAAGCACGACTATTTTTTATTTCCCTTTCCCTGTGTCCTGGTGCAGGCAGCTGTCCCTGCCCACTCAGCTTTTTGGGAAGGCTGCCCACATCCCTCCAGGCAGGAGCAGCCCCCAGCGCTCGGTGCTGGAGCAGCAGCAGCTGATGAACAAGCACCAGCTAATTATCGGCAATAAGAAAACTTTGGCAACTCGTCACGGACTCATCAGTGCAAACCAAAGCTGCTCCTCAAGCCGTCTATCAAAGTGCAGTTCCCGCTAATGATAGACTGAATAATAATTAGTATTAACTAAAAGGATCCCTCTCGATTTCCCGGCGATATTTAAAGCCAAGCAGCAGCCTCCTGGCTTTGGGTGAGATCCAGGTTCGATATAGCTCTGGGATTTCCATCGCAGCCTTCGGATGGAAAGGGAATTTGCCGTTCGCTGGGAGCGCAGCCGGTGCTCCGGGAGCGTGGGAGGAGCTGGGGATTTCCACGGCACATGTGGGATCTTCCTGGGAGTGTGTTCCCACACACGGCTGAGGGATTGAGCGATCCTGCCGGAGCAGGGCTCAGTCTGACACGTGGGAGCGGGAGGGATCTCGGGATGCAGCAGTCACAGTCACAGTCAGAGTCAGAATCAGAATCACAGTCAGAATCAGAATCACAGTCACAATCACAGTCAGAATCACAATCAGAATTAGACTCACAGTCACAGTCAGAATCACAATTACAATCACAATCACAGGGTTGGAAGAGACCTCCAGGATCATGGAGCCCAACCCCTCAATAAACCCTGCTCCAGTGCCACATGCAGTCTGCTCTAAACACCCCAGGGACGGTGACTCCACACCTCCCCGGGCAGTCCATTCCAGCACTGTATCACCTTTCTGTAAAACACTTTTCCCTGCTGTCCAGCCTGTCTTTCCCCTGGCCCAGCCTGAGGCTGTGTCCTCTGGTTCTGGAGTCACTCAGCACTGATGTTTCCATCAGAGAAGCAGGAGTTCATGGAATCATCAATCCCACAGGGCTCTGGCCTGGTAAAAGTTTGTTCAGTCCATCCCCTGCCGTGGGCAGGGACCTTCCACTGCCCCAGGCTGCTCCAAGCCCGGTCCAGGCTGTGGGAGGCTGCTGGGCTTTGAATGAGCCCCTTGCAGACCAAAAATGCTGAAATTGCTCTGCTGGCCAGCCTGGGGGGTGTCTGTCTGAAGTGAAAGTCTCACTGGTGGCTTTTGAGACCCTGCTCCAGCCCAGGGTGCTGCTCTGAGCCCTGCAGGAGCTGCCAGGGACAGCACAGGAACCCCTGATTGTGTTTGGTGAGCCCAGGAACGGCTCCAGCTCACGCTGCTGATGAGCACAGGGGCTCAGCCCCGAGCTGGGAGCTTTGATTAACACATTCCAGTGATGAGGGGCTCGGGGGAATGACAATGTGCCTGGCTGGGAGCTCCGAGTGCCGGGGAAATGCAGGATTTGTGTTAGCACTGAGGTCTGTGCGTTTGTACATCCGTGCAAATCTGTACAGCTGAGGGTTGTACATCCCCACGGGGCAGGAGATGATGACTCTGGGTGTTCAGTGCAGGAATTGTGTTAGCACTGAGGGTTGTACATCCCCACGGGGCAGGAGATGATGACTCTGGGTGTTCAGTGCAGGATCTGTGTTAGCACTGAGGTCTGTGCATCCCCACGGGGCAGGAGGTGCTGGTTCTGGGTGCTCAGTCCTAGAGATGATGCTGCTGCCCTCCTCAAGCTTTTGGCAGATGTGGGGACAAGGAAGGTGGTTGGTGTGAGCTGCCAAAAGCGGGTTATCAAAAACGTGCCCCAAACCATCCCTTCCTTTGTCCCAGAGGTTTCAAAGGCCTCGTGGGATGTGCAGGTGTCTGAGGCAGCTCCTGGCCTGGGTCTGGAGCTGAACTGCTGCTTCATTTCAAAGCTTATCCTTAAATGTTTGCTCCAAAGCCCTGGAGCCCCAAGAAAAGAAGATGCAAATAACTTGACTCTTTTCCCATGGAAGCAATTAAGGAACTGTGTTAATAAGAAATGAAGTTGTTTGTAAATTTTAATGGTTTAAAAGATGCCCCAGGGAAATCACAGACAAATAGGAGCTGTTTGGTGCAGGCCCTGTTGAGCCAAGCTCCACCTCCGTGGTGGATGTGATCAATTAAAAATTATCAGGAGAAAATGACACATTCTTTTTCATTTCATGCCTTTGGCCAGATGGATTTTCTAACATAATGATTTGGGCAAGGAGGGGAGTGTTGCTTTATTTCCTCCTCATTTAATCAAAAAATAGCCCTAAAGGAAAAAGAAAAAAAACTCACCCAAAATCAAACAAAACCAAACCAAACAATCTCTACCAAACCCCAAAGACAACCCCATGAAAAGCTCTTAAAAAATATATATATATATATATATATATATATATATATATTTTTTTTTTTTTTTTTTTTTTTTTTTTTTTAATTCTGTGACTGCAAAGCCCATCCCTGAGGCCCCAGCTCAGCTCTCGGGGCCATGGGCATTGGCAGCACTGTCACTGCTGGGTTTGGACACTGCCCAGGGGCTCTCCGGAGTCCCTCCAGGAGCTCTGGCTTCCATCCTGCCCGGGAAATGCCAGCCAGGAGAGGGGACAGCTGGGCAGGGACAGTGTTTGGGGCAGGGAGAGGGGACCAGGAATGGTGTTTGGGGCAGTGAGCACTGACCAGGAATGGTGTTTGGGGCAGTGACTATCGGGCAGGAATGGTTTGGGGCAGTGACCAGTGACCAGGAATGGTTTGGGGCAGTGAGAGGGGACCAGGAATGGTGTTTGGGGCAGTGAGAGGGGACCAGGGATGGTGTTTGGGGCAGTGACCATTGGGCAGGAATGGTTTGGGGCAGTGACCAGTGACCCCGGCACTGCAGGCTGTGGGCACTGCGGGTCCCCAGGAGCCGGAGCGGATCCAGGAGGAATCCCGGGATGGTCCAGGAGAGGCCGGGAGGAGGGAACACCTCCCCGCCGCTGTGGCAGCCCCTCCGCCCGCCCCGCCTGTGATTAGCGCAATTTGTTTCCCCCGGAATCCCTGTGAGGCTTGACAAGACACCAAAGTTCTGGGGAGTTACACAAAGGCCTCCTTTGCATATTAAAGACTCTGTGTTGTCACTTGACTAAATTTGGGAGCAACATCCACCACTGTGAGTGTCATTAGAGCCGAGATGAATTCCAGCGCTCATTACGGGCTGCTGTGACAAAGAGGTGCAGGAAGGACTGCAAAGTGGCGCTGTGCTTTTTTTTTTTCCCCCAAAGCTCTGTCGAGGTTCATTTTCCCTCTTTCCATCTCCAGCACTCTCAATCCCTTGATAATAAATGCAGCTCACATAGGAACTACCCCCCGGACTGATTTCTTTCCACTGCAAGAAGTGATTTAAAAGAAGACGAAAAAAGACATTGAATGTGTTCATTATTGATAATCTTAAAGATTTACTGCAGGCTTTCAGAAAAGCTGCTGCCTTAAAGCAAACTGCTTTTATCTCCTTTTTGTTTGCTTAGTTGGCTTTTGTGGGTTTTGTGTCTTTCCCTTCACTAGCTCATGTAGGTAGGAGCTTGAATGATTTTATTTTTTTTTTCTCCTGAGGGGGAATTTGGCAGCCCCTGGCAGCAGGGGGAAAGCTCAGTGGGAGCTGCAGGAGGAGGTTCCTGATGGTGCAGTTTGTGTGGGCTGCAGCACTCCTGCAGGTTTTTGCCTCTTTTGGGGAAGGTCGGGGGATGTTCAGCACGGCAGCGCCGTGCCCGGATCCCTGCAGAGAGCTGGGACCCTGCCCTGGGGCACTGGAGCTCCTTAGAGCGTTTCGAAATAGAAATTAATGGTAAATATTTAGAAAACAAGCAAAAAAAGCCCCACTTTGAGCAGATTTCTCCATGACTCTGCCAGTAGCTGCAGCTGTTTGCCGCTCTTCCTCCTGAGCCTCTGCTCCCGGTGTGCTCCTCTGGCCCAGCCCTGGGATGGGGTGGGATCCATGGGGTGGGATCCATAACAGGATGGGATCAGTGGGATGGGATCCATGGGGTGGGATCCATGGGGTGGGATCCATGGGGTGGGATCCATGGGGTGGGATAACAGGATGGGATAACAGGATGGGATCCATGGGGTGGGATCCATGGGGTGGGATAACAGGATGGGATCAGTGGGATGGGATCCATGGGGTGGGATCCATGGGGTGGGATAACAGGATGGGAGGGTGTTGCTGTCAGGGACACAAAACAACCACACTCAGTCAGGTTGAGAGGTGAGCAGAAAGAGAAGAGCAGTTTATCATGATTTGGGATTTGATCAAGGATTGGGAGATGAGAGGAGCACCTCTCTGACCCCAGGGGTCAGTTCAGCAGTGCATCACAGAGAGAAATACGGAAAAGATCTACTTTGTTTATGTTAAATTGTGAGAATCTCCAGTCCAAGAATGTGAACAATCAGAAGGTGGAAGATTCAGGGTGACAGGATGGGACAATGGGGTGGGATAATGGGATGGGATAATGGGATGGGGTGGGATGGGGTGGGATAATGGGATGGGGTGGGATGGGTGACCCTTCCCATCTCGGCATTTGCCCCTGCACCAGGAGATGCAAACGCACACCCTCCCCAGATGTCCAGAACGTGAGCAGCTGCATTTCAGCCCCAGAGGTCACCACACAGAGAACGCCAGGACACGGGGATCAGCAAACACAAAGCAGAGCCATGTGCTCCAAGGCTGTCATCAGCTCAGAGGCGTTAACATCATCCTTCACCAATCAGAATAATTAAACAGCCTCATTATTTTAAATATTCATTGAGTCCAGATTCCATGTTTGGCTTTCTTGGTCAATTTGGTTCTTGCTAATCTGGGGGAAGGAAAGAATGTTCTCTAGTGCTTAATTTGCATTAAAAACACTATAATTTGTAAGTAAATTGGAAAGCTTTTAAGTGAAGAGGGAACATCAGTGACTTGACAGTCAAAGCTCTCCTTTGTTTTTCAAGCACAATGTTCCAGAAAGATGCTCTTCCTTTCTTGGAATTACATGGCAGTGCGAATGAAGCCTTGTAATTGTTCATTAATCCACGGTCATTAGGAGACTCGGGGAAGGAGGCACCAGAAATGAAAAAAAAAACCCAAATCCAAAGCAGGCAGTGCTCGACCAGAAAAGTGATTTTAAATGTCTGAAGTTGCAGCGGGAGGGTAAATGGTCAGGGGAGCTGTTGCTGTGGAGGTGCAGGGACGCTGCTGCCTCTCTCCAAAGGGTTTTGCAGAGGAAATCCTCTCTCTGCGCTGTGCTGAGCCAGCCTGGGTCCTGCTCCTGGGCTCTGAGTGTTCTCCTTTCCATCTCCCAGCGCTGAGACCTTTTCCCTGCCCGGGGAGCTGAGAGAGGAGCGGGAGCCGGGACCCCGGGGCGGCTGTAAAGGGTGTCAAGATCAGCCTCAGACTTTCCTCCTCATTGACCCGCTGGCACAAAGAACCCAACTGAACCCTTCGGTTTTTATTGGATGCCCAAGGAGCCAGGCTTCACTTTCCTTCCCTTTTTTGGAGCGTCTGATTATGTGGGTACTCCTTAAAAACCCCCTTCGCTCTCTTGTGTTCGAGATGTTGCTTTCTTTGTTGCTTCCACCTCTTGATTTAGGAGGAGGAGGAGGGCAGAGGAGGGATAAAGGCAGCGGAGGAGCTGATTTCAATGCGAATCTATTGTTCATAATTGCAGTTTTTAAAATCTTCTCAACCTTCAGCTGAACAATGATAAAAGAATAATGGCTGTGAATTATTAGCTGTTCCACTTCCCTTCAAAATAGTTCCTACACTGTTGTGATACTTGGGTGTATTTATTATTGCACTTCTTTTTCCTTTTGTAATGAGCTTCTGCTTCCTGTGGCCTTCATTTTCCTTTCGGACCTCTGCTCATTCTGCATCGGTATTTTTGTTGGGGATATACAGGGCTAAAATCAATTAAAAATCTCTTCCGTGCTTCCAGAGTAATTAGATCCAATTCCCTGTTATTCTGTTTCCTGGTTAAGGTAACAAATATCAATACAAACATGGAGCAAGGAGTGAAATTGGAGAGTTTTGTGTTGCTCTGCTGGAGGCGTTGCACACAGCTGGGCTCGATCCTGGGCTGGGAAGTTCCTGGTGGCTCTGAAATCCAAATTTCTGCCGGTTGTAGCTGTCACTGTGAGCACAGAGAGCAGCTGCACTGGGGAACAATGTTTTACCCCTTTATGCAGCATTTCCCCCCATTTGTGCACCATTTCACCCCATTTATGCAGCATTTACCCCCTATTTCTGTTTTCTGCACAGAAATGGCCCCAGGTATGGGATGAAGGGAATCCACCCCCAGGGATTCTCACCTTCTGTATGCAAATATCTGAGAGTCTGGATAAACTCTCAATTTTATGAAGAGGGAATTCTTCATTTTTATTTGATTTCATTATATATTTTTGGAACCGTTTTGAGATTTAAAGGCGGCTGTGAAAACCTCTCAGAAGGAAAAGGAGAGATTTGAATTGCAGTAAATAATCACAGGGAGAGAGCTGAGGCTCCTAAATCTGCTTAAACCCCCAGAGCCTTGGGCTTTCTTTCCGCAGAGCCGGTGTTGAGCCCCTTCCCCTGCCCGAGTGATGGTTGTGTTCATCTGCTGCGGCGCAGGGTGGGGATGGATCTGCCTGAACCTGCCCCAAATAACAATTTATCCTCTAATTCCTGATGGAGCTGTGGCCTCGGAGCGGGTGAGCGAAGGTGGTTTTGTGCTGGGAGGGGTTTGTGAGGTGTCAGAGCGTGGACACCAAGGCTAATTGTGCTAATTAATGTCCCTGTCACAGCGTGGGGAGTCTGGAACCGGGGAGAGCCCAGCCCTGGCTCAGAAAACACTGAGAGGATTCAGTCACCCGGGAGGAGCACGGGATAATCCTGGTTATTCCGCCGCCGTGCCTGGAGGCGGCTCCTACTGTGGAAAATTTGGAGCTTCTCCATGTGAACCATGGAATTGTGGCCCGGGATATTCTGGTTCAGGTGGGGAAGTTCTCCCTTTCTTACCCCTACAAAAGGTGGTGTGGGATTTCTCCTGGAAGTACAGCAGGAGAACGCGGAGTTTTCCCCAGCAAGGGAGAGGAGTTCTGGAGAACGCCACTGAGGACAGAGAGGTGTCGTTAATGAGTCATTAGCGTCATTAATAACTCGTGAGTGGCGTTAAGGACAGATGAATGACACGGAGGAGAAAGGAGCTCTCTGGGACGCTTTCAGCACTTCCCAAAGGAGCAGAGAAAGTCCCATCCCCATCCCGGGGCAGCCCCAGGCTGCTCAGGGACCAACAGGGAGGTAATTTATCCACACGGGGAGCAGGATCCGCTCCTGGAGCCCCGCAGTTGGGTTTGTTCTCCTCACTGAAGCCTTTAATCAGCCCGGGATGGGGTTAGGCTCGGGGGAGAGGGAGAAAAGCCCGGCTCATCCCGGAGGGAGGATCCCACACCCGGGAAATGCCAGGAAATCCCAGGAATTCCCAGGAAACCCCAGGAAATTCCAGGAAATCCCCGCTCCTCTGCTGGAAGCTGCTGCCGGCATCTGTCATCCATGGCCCTGGAGCACGCGTTGGGTTCCCAGGACAAACACGGAGCTGCCGAGGGTTTCATTCCTTTCCTCAGCTGCCCGAGGAGTGTCAGAACCTATTGGTTTTGACAATGCACCTCAATTAGGCCCTAAAATCAGTCCTACACGCTCTGTGGGACCGGAGGAGTGTGGTGCATTCCTCCAAGGGCTGAGCTGCTCGTTTGCAGCTCAAGGATGATGTTTCTCCACAAGGGAGTCACCAGTCACAATAATTACATTGCTGTCTTCTCATAATATGATTTATTTAGATGTTGCCGTATGAATTAATTCTCTCTAATTGCTGCTCTTCTCACTCTAAATCAAGGTTTCTTGCTTTCTGGAGAGTAGTGAACATGATCCTACACTGAAGTAATTAGTCCAATTAGGAAGGAAAGCAGATGTGGAAAAGCAATTACTTTCAGGGATGTGTCTGCTCCTCTGTAGTCCAAACGCCGTTCAATCAAAATGTAACAGTAGTTTAATACAACATTGTTTTATCCATAAACTCCATCCAGCGGTGAGCCTCCACCTGCACTTCTGCAGGAGCCACTTTGGAGCTGGGGAGACTCTCCAGACCTCCTCCTGCTTTACACAGCTCCAGGGACAGGCCAAAGTGGTCAGCAGAAGATCATCTCGTCCTGCTCCAGGTCATTGAAGAGCCGCTGCTAACAGAGGAGGCAGGAGAGGAATTGTGGATTCTGGTGTGTGTCAGCAGGAATTGTTCCAATTACGAGCGGGAGCAGCGAGGTTCCCCAGTCCCTGCCGCTCAGAGGAGATGGTAAATCTGCCCCTGTGCCCGGCTGGGGCGCTGTGAGGAGCTCCCCGTGTTTCTCACAGAGAACAGACGCAGAGCTTTGACCCCGCAGTTCACAGAGCTTTGTTCTGACAGCGATTTCCACCGGGCGGGACAGGTTCTGTGCTCCCCCGTGCCCGCCCCAGGGTGGCAGCAGGATTTGGGTGTCGCCAGAGGACACACAAAGAACTCATCCACTCAGTTTTTCAGAGCGAAAAAAGAGGCGGTGTGTTTTTCACTTGGGTTTATGTAGGTTCCAGACAATGACCAGCGATTGGACAATGAGGCTGACACCTCTCCCACCCCACTGGTCAAACTGGAAGCCCATCAATTGTCCCTCCTCCAGAGAGGTGTGAAATCATCCAGAACAGTTTCTAAAAGCAAAAAGACTATTGCCGCAACATCGCTTGAAAGTCTGTGAGAAACTCCAGCCCAAAAATGCAAACAGCAGAAGGCTGAAAAGGATCAGGGTGACATTTGGGGTCCAGGGGATGCTCCTGGTCAGCAGAGGGGAGGAGCCGACCCAACCCCGAGTGTGAGACGTGCAATCTGAGCACTCTGTGATGACCTTTGCAGCGCTGCTGATGGACAGAGGTGGCCGTGCCCCCAGCACACAGCTCCTGTGTCACCTGAGGCCTCCTCGGGCTTTGATTCCTGAGTTCTGCACTCAAATACCTGCAGAGGAGGTTTGCATTGGAGATTCACCCATCTATTTCCCTCTATCTGCTGCACAGAAGACAAGTGTTCTCATAATTGGGCCATTAAAGGAGGTGTTGAAATGTTACTAATTGTCAAAGGCAATTAAGTATGGCAACATGTCACAGTAAATTAACGAGGCTCCAGGTGTTTTGAGCAAATCGCAGTTCTGTGTGTGTAAAACAATCCCAGCCTGCCGCCTGTCTGTGGAGCTTTGGCGTGCTCCGATTTGGGGGATTTTGTGTTCACTAAAACACTGATTTTGCTGCTGAGAAGTCCAAGGAGGATGCTCAGGTTCCTGCAGACGCTTCTGAGGGCGAGCAGAGATCACAGTGGTCCCTTCTCTCCCTCGGAGAGACCCCTGCAGTGACCCCAAAGCTCCGCTGAGAACCTCCAGAACCCTGACAAGAACCCTGCAGGTTTGTTCTTGTCGCGCTGTCCCCATCCCTCCGTCCCTCCCTGATGCTCACAGGGGTGGTGACACTGTCACACGGCCCCTCATCACCACCCTTTGTCCCTTTGCTCCTCCCCGCTGGGGGATCTGGGACTGTGCATGTGCACAGGCGCTTTGAGGGTGGGCGGAACCCTAATTGTATGGTATTAAAATATTAGGATTTCTTTCCCTCCCTGTGAGCTGCACCTCCCCGACGGCGGCTGCAGCTGGCTCCAGTGGCACTCGCAAGGTTGTCCTCCAGGTGCTGCAGCACAAATCTTTTGACACTGTGTCAGTAATTAAGTGTACAATTAAGAGAATGTCTGCAATTAAGTTCAATCAGTCAGTCAATCAAATCTACAATTTGTAAAGGGTTTCTAAAGGGCCTCTCATCCAAACCTCCCCTCTGCTTCTGAGCTCGGGGAAGTTATCACCAGCCAAGGCAGCGTTTATTTGGAGCAGCTCAAAGGGCTGGAAGGTTTATATGGAAATGCAGTTTGAGGCCTGGCTGTGTCCTGAATAAAAACTGGCTTTAAGTGAGGCATTTAGGCACAACACTGAAATGTAACCATTAAAAACCCCCTGAAAGCTCGTGGCTTTTCCAGCAGTGTGTCTCCCTGGGCTCAGCAGGGTAATTCCTCATCTCGTTTCCTTTGGGGAATATTCAGAAGGGATGGATATTCTGCTGGAAGAAGCCCAGCCTGGCTCTGTGCCCTTTCAGGCACCTTTCAGCCCCTGACAGTTCAGTTTTGGCACTGCCAGGAGGCTGCAGTGGGTGAACACTCACTGCCCGCTCAATGAACCCAGAGTGGGAGCCCTGCCCTGCTCGGGGGATATTTGGGATTATTTCCCCCCAGTGCAGGGCTGTTTCCCCAGGGGAGCCTGTGCCTGAAGGCTTCAATGCTCCTCAATACAGAGAATTACTTGCACACAAAACCTTCCAAAGAACCCCAAACCCACCCTTTCACTGGGGTTCTCCAGCGCTCCCTGACCCAGGGACAGAAAGCAGCCGGGTTTGGTGCTCACAGGAGCAGCAGGAGAGGCCCCGGGGGTGAAGTGCCCCAGGAGCTGCAGCAGACCCTCTGGCTCCGCTTTGTGGCTGCTGGGCCCTGATCCCATCCCTGTCCCAGGAGGAGCCTTCCCTTGTGTGAGCTCCGGATCTCCGTCACCAGCTGCTCTCCAAGGTCTGGGAACGCTCAGTCTGCTCCAGAGAGTGACTGGAGGCTTTTTTCTTGTCTCTCTGGTGCTACATCAGTGTGAGCAGCAAGCCGTGGTTGCTTTGATAACGAGCTTGCATTTACACAGCACCTGTCAGCTCTGAAGGGAGCTCTGCTAACTCAGCCCGGGCTGACAGAGCCTTGTCCACGGCTCTGCCACTGCGCTGCTGTCTCATTACGTGCCTCCTTTAATGTATGGAAAGCTGTTCCCCAAAATGTCCTTCATATAGGGGAGGAAAAAAAAAAAAAAAAACAAATGTATGGGTAATATGTGACTTGTAGCGCTGTAAACACTCCCCACTCGTTAATACCCAGCTTTATCGGTGTGTGCAGCCCCCAGCCCCTCCTGCCCTGCCCGGGAGCCTGCGGGGCTGAGGCCAGGCAGGGAGGGCAGGGAGGAAGGGTGGGAAGGCAAATCGTGCTGCAGTGGGTCCTCAGCAGCAGCACAGAATCCTTCCCTCCAGACCCCGGGAAAAGCAGGGCCCCTTTTATTGCTGTTAGCTGGTAAATACACAAAGTTGTGCATTTTTCATCCACTTGTGCTGGACACGGGAGACTCACCCTGCTGCACTCGGGCTCCTGGTTTGCTAAAAGGGTAACAAAGGGGAAAAAAAACCACCTCAAAATTCTTCCCAGTGTTCTCATCACCCAGAACTCCAAAGAACAGCTTGCTGAGCTCTGGGATGTTCTGAGGGAAAATCCTTCAGGAAAAGGTGTTTAAGGGCCGGGTTGGACAGGCTCTGAACTGCCTGAGGTGGTGGAAGGTGCTGGAACGGGACAACCTTGAAGATCCCTTCAAACCAAACCAAACCAAACCACTCTATGAAAAGCTGCCTAGACTACCTTTGTCCGGGATTAATTTCAGGACATGAAATATTGGACAAGGAAATAGAGAAAACTGAAGCAGGGCTGGCCAGACTCCCATCTGCAAACCTCTTCTGCTCTGGCCTTAGTTGGGATGATTTGGTTTGAACTCGAGTGTAACTCCAACGCTGAGCAGGGAGACTTGGTTTGGTGGGATATCCATCACAGGGAAGGCTCAGGGAGACTTGGTTTGGTGGGATATCCATCACAGGGAAGGCTCAGGGAGACTTGGTTTGGTGGGATATCCAGCACAGGGAAGGCTCAGGGAGAACTGGGTTTGTGGGATATCGAGCACAGGAAAGGCTCAGGAATGGGCCTGGGGGGGAACACCAGGAGCTTTGACACCTGCTGGGTGGGAGAGCTCAGCCCCAGGGCCGGTGGGAGCTGCTGCCTGTGGCTTTGCAGGGAGCCAAACCTCCTGTGCTTGTAGGAAAAACCATCAGCAAGTGGTTCCTGAACTCTTTCCCAATCAGTCAGGGCTCAGGGGCAGGCAGCTGAGAATTATACAGCACAATAAATTCTTGAAATCTGCTACTAAATCTATCAAGGCAAATAATACATCCTGATGGGAGGAAGACATAATTTGTTTTTTTCTTTGTTTTAAATTTGCCAGATCTCATTCTTTTTTGCATTTGTCTCAGGGAGGTGAGGACTTGGAAAAGGCAATTACAACTGGTGAATGATTAGCGTTAGATGTGACACATTTATGCATCAAATATGTTTAACTGCATTAACCTTCAAGGAATTTACTCTGACACTTTGAAAGATCTATCCTGTGCTCAGCCTGAAAAATCCGAGTTCTGTCTCAACTTCCATCTTATTTACATTCATTTTATTACAAAATAGATGAGTCTAAAATAAGAATGGAGTTTTTCCATGTTCTGAAGGCGGTGTGGCAGGGGAGCTGGGGGAAGCAGGTGCCACTGGGGACTCTGCAGGGAGAGATTTTTGAGGGAAGGCTGGTGCAAGGGCCCTGAAATGAGATTATTTTCTGGTTTTTTCCCTGGCTGTCCCATCCTGGAGGGAAGATGACTGAAAGGGATGAGGTTACACAGCTCATTTATCCACTTTAGGGTTTAATTTCCTGCTAATAAGGTATTCAAACCTCCCAGAAAGCAGCTTGTGGTCTTTGTAGACTTTTAATCTTTACACATTATGCAGAAAGGAAGCACACGCTCGCAGAGGGTTCTTACTGAGGATTTTCGGGAAATATTCCGGTTATTAAAGAGCCCCTCGTGCTGCTCCTGCCCATCTCCAGCCGCGGGCTCTGTGCCCGGTGCGTTCCCAGCCCCGCAGCAGCTCCTCGGTGCTGGTTCAGCTCCATGTCTCTTGAGCTTCACTCCACTGAAATCTGGTTAGCTACGAGACAGACTCCGGTGGAATGAAGGACAACAGAAGCCATGGATGGTTCTCACTTCCCTCGGGACACACTCGGGTGAGGGTTTGGGGCGCTCAGGTGCCTTTAGGGTGTGTGGAGGTGTGGACTTGGTGCTTGGAGGAGTTTTTCTGGGCTGAAATCCTCCTTTTCCTTTCCCCCTCCCTGTTTTTCACCTCTGTAATTCCAGCCTGGAGCAGAACTGCCACTTGGGACACTTCGTCCTGGTAATTGTGGGAACAACTGGCCCAAGGATGTGGCAACTCTCCGTCCATTGAAGACCTTTCAGCAAATTAAATGCTCAGGGCAGGGTTTTTTTTGTCTTTTATGGCTTTTACAAGAGACCTGTCACCAGATAATGGCCGAGGTCCCTTCTGGCCTCAAACCCTGAATTTGCAAACCCCGAGGAATGTCTAGAGGCGATTTTCCTCCAAGGGCTGCAGCTTTTGACAGACCTCTGGCCATACTGGGAGTGTGTTAAGGTAGCGCTTCCCTCTATCTGAGACAGAGGAGAGACAATCCCATTAATCCTGGCCCCTCAGGAGGTGGGAATTGGGGTTTGCTGCCCTCGGGTGTCTCACGAAGCCCAGACAGGGCACGGACCTCATCCCCTGGCACTGCCGGGCTGCCCCTGCTCGGCCCCTCTGGCACACGGATCATGGATCTCAGGGATTTCAGGAAGTTTTAAATAGTTAAAAACCCTCTGAAAGGTGCGCAGCCTCTTCCTGAGAGCTCCTACCTGTGAAAGAGACAAAAATAATGAAAATTAAGACTGTTAGGAATATTGTGCAGTGAAGATATTTCGGAGATTCTTGCAGAGGAATCTGGTTATAGGTTTAAATATTTTATTTTGTGGATATCTCCTGGTTTTAGCTATAAAATTAATAAATCAGAATATAATGCATATCCTTAGCATTGCATGTGGCTTCTCCTCTGAAGAGCTGCAAGCATTAAAATAAATCTACATCAAAACACACAAATCCCACGAATGAAATGGAAATTCTCCACTTCCCAGCAAGGAATTGCAAATGGTGGTTCCAGTTGGGGTGGATTTGCAAAAAAAAGTCCCAGCTCCTTCCTCCTCGATGCCTGGGAAACCCGGGGCTTTCAGAAGGGTCCAGTTCTGACTTTTGCCAAGACTCCCACGCCTTTGGATAACCTCAGATCTCAATTCTTAATTTGCTTGCGCTTCGCAGCTTGGGAAAAGAGAGGTTTAAGGTGCAAAACTCGCCTTGAACTGAAATGTTTGCCTGCAGCTGAATTAAAAAAAAAAAAAAAAGCCTCAAAAACAACCAAAACCAAAACCCCAACTATAAAAAAAAAAACAAAAAAAACCAAAAAAACAACAAAAAAACCCAAAAACAACAAAACAAAAAACCACCCAGGAAAAGCCACCAAAAAAAACCCAAAACAGCCCCCCAAAAAACACCCAAAAAAAAAAAAAAAAAAAAAAAAAAAAAAAAAAAAAAGCCAGCCCCAGCCCAGGAGCCCCGGGTGCGGAGGCGCTGCCGGACGATTGAACAGCACCAACACCTCGGGCTCTTTCTCGCTCCCGTGTTTCCGCGGGGCGGCCGCAGCCTCTGCCCGGCTGTGCCGGGACTTGTCCCAGCTCGGGGCTCAGCCCTGACAAAGGGCGGCCTGGGCAGGGACCCAGCAGCTGAAATTCCTCTCCAGATCCCGCCTGCTGAGGAACGCCTTTGATGGGGCAGGTCGGGACGGGCTCAGCCCCAAATGCCTCCGCATGAACCCCCTGAGCCCGGGGCAGCTCCCAGCCCTACAGCCGGGGGCTGATCACACACGGCTCACATCAAACCCATGGTAATGGCAACCTGAAATACCGGCTCCGCCTCCAACGGCTCCCCTCCATCCCCAACGACCGATTTAAAGTCGGGTTTTTCAAATTTTAATGAGGCACCCCTTGATTTTTGCTTTTTTTGCAAAAAAAGAGAAGAGATGAGGGTCAGGTTGCAGCTCCACCTGAACAGCAGCAAAGGTCTGCTGCATCCTCCGAAGGGACAAGCCTTTAACTAAAGGTCAGGTAAAATTGTGCTGGACTTCCCTGAACTTTAAAATGAGCAAACATTCCTCGACTCCTTTGTCTGCGGGGAGCCGAGCGGCCGAGGCAGATGCTCTGAGCACTGCACTGACCCCGGGGATGGCAAACTCCGCACACCCAGTGCTCTGAAAAGAGCCAGGAGCTCCCCGTCCTGGAGAGAAAACACCAAATCATTTCTGTCCCTGTGATTTATCCAGCCCGATCCAGGGAACCGAGAACCTTTGGGCTGCTCCTGCTCATTCAGGGGGTTCCATTTCTCCTTCCTGCCTTTCTCAGGCGTTACTCTCACACTTGCCCAAGGGTTTTGCCTGCAGCTGGCTGCTGTTTCTTTCCAAAGGGGAATTTCTCTCGGGTTTGAGGGAGTTTTAGCCCATAAGCACCAGTCACATTTGAATTCGGCTTTACCCCCGTGTGCTGCACCGGGAGAGGAACCCGATTGTTCAGCAGCTGCTGAAGCCAAAGCTCCGGATTCTCTCTCGGAAAAGTGAGAGAAGGCCTTTGGATACCCGATGGAACAGCAGACAACACAAACAGGACACCCACAGGAAGGGAAATGCAGCCTGAGCCTCCCGGTCCCAGAGATCAGGAGGGGGCTCATCCAAAGTGAGCTTCAGCATCCCATAATACCACATCTCAGTGACTTTGGGACCTCAAAGACCTTGGCAAACTCAAACTAAAGCAAGTTAAAATTGTCTCCATAAGGCAAATTACCAAGTGTGACTCTTTTCCAGATACTTCACTGCTTGGGATATCGAAATATTTCACTTCTAAAGGAACGAATTTAAGGGATTCACACAGAAAATCAAGAGAAGAATCTGATTGAAACGAAATAAAATCCTGACAAATGGTGGCCTGGACAGCAGCTCAGACTTGTGTTTGATACACCAGTGCAAGTGCAGAGCGAGTGCACAGGTCCTGATTGAATCTGAGTGCTCTTAAACCAACCTCCACGTTCCTGCTGGTTTGGGAACTCTCTCCCCATGCACCACAACTGCTGCGCTCAGTGTCTTTGCTGTGATTTAAAACGTCCCCAGGCAGTGCTGAGGGAGTTCTCGTTTCCCTTTGGGAGCCGTGTCCTGTCCCCTGCTCCCCAAGGGCAGCTGCGGCAGGAGCGGGTTAATTAGGACACCTCATTAGGGCGTCCCGTGCCTCCATCCCCCGTGCCCATCCCCGCACAGGCGATGTGACCTCCGGGCGCTGTCCCCAGCTGTCCCCGAGCCCCCGGACACAGGGGACGGTCCCTCACTCACCTGCCCGTGCCGAGCTCGTCCCAATCCCATCCCGCTCCGCTGAGCTCCAACCAAAACAACCAAACCAGGCTGAGGACACGAGAGACTCGGCTGGAAGAGTGGGCGATGAGGAAACTGGGGGGGTTTTTTCTTTCCTTGGAGCAGAAGGGCGGGGCGGGGGCCCGGGACAGCGCGGTCCCGGCCCCTCCCGGCGCCCGCAGGTGCGGCTTTATCCCCGCGCTCACCTGCGGCCGCAGCCAATGGAGCTGCGGGCTCCTCCCTGCGCGGCCCGCCCCGCGCTCACAAAACCCCCGAACGGCCCCAGACACTGCACACTCCAGCGCCCCTCAGTCTGCTCCCAAAGCCGGCCTTAACCCAACCTTCAGCATCTTCAAAGTTAAACATCTTCGAGTTAAGCATCTTCAAAGAGCCCGCTTTAATTTTTGTCCCGTCTATTGCCTTGTTTTAAAACTTGCTTTTCCCTACAAGAAATATTTCATTTTACTTTTCCCAAGCTGCCGAAGAAATGGGAAATGTGTTGGCTCTTGAGTGCCCCGTGAGTGGTGAGGTTGGGGCTGTGATGTAATCCCTGTAAACCCAGAATTCGGGTGGCAAGGACCTGCCACGGGGACATGAACCTGTCAGGAATTTGGGGAGGAGAAGCCTGGGAAGGATGCTCTGTCCGAGGGCCTCCATGCACTGCCTTTAATTCCAGTTCTAAAGGAATCCAAATTACAGCAGGACTGTCTCTGTGCATTCTGTGAGTGTCTGCAGCCTCTTCCTTTCCTTGCCCCTTAATCTCTGCCCTCCTTTGGCACAGGATGCCCGGGCCTGGCTGGCACTGGGGTGACCTGCAGGGTGGGGGACAGCCCTGCAGGGTGGCACAGCCCTCTTGGATGGGCTCTGTAGGGTGTGCACTGTCCTGCAGGATGGCACAGCCCTGTAGGATGGGCGCAGCCCTGTAGGGTGGGCAGAGCTCTGGCTCTGTAGGATGGCACAGCCCTGTAGGGTGGGCACAGCCCTGTAGGCTGGGCACAGCTCTGTAGGGTGACACTGCCCTTTAGGATGGGCACAGGCCAGTTTCTTGCCAGCCTCCAGTCTGTTCCTGGGCCAGAGGTCAGCAGGCCGAGCTCCATGAGCTTTGCATTTAGCAAAACTACCCTGGGAGGCCGAGCTCCTCTGGATCTTCTGTGTCTGCTCCTTGGCACAAATGGCAATAGTCCACTTGGTTTGTCTTCCCAGTGGAGTAGGGTGTCAATACCTAAATAACAAAAAAATTCAATCTTGCTTTTTTTTTTTTTTTTTTTTTTTTTTTTTTTTTTTAATAGTGCTAACAGTTTAATCTGGTTCCCCCACACTGTTTTCCATGTAAGGCCTGCCCACAAGTCCTGATTTTCCTTTGGCTTACGGGGTAAATTTGGGTTCCCAAGCACTGTTCCTTTAGCAGTGGCACAAGTCACGAGGTTTGCTGCTTTAATTTGGGCTCTACTGATCTGCCCCGAGCAGCAGTTTCCAGCACAACTGCCCACAGTCAGCAATTCAAACCTCTGATTTTTGCCCACACATTTCAAGCACGGAGGTGAACACATCAGCCTAAAAATGTGGCTCCTGCAGCACCTTTAGAGAAAAGGAAGTCAGTGTTTTTCATGTGAGAAATAAGAACCGAAGGTTATCACTGTTATTTTCTCAGGGCTCTGTGAAACCAGGAGCCAAACTCGCCCCAATTTTCACTCTGCACAGTTTGAAGCCGAGCCTGTTGCTCCTTTAGATACAAATCTGTCCTTTTATTTGTTTTATCTCCTACTGGAAAATAACAAATACCTTTCAAGTTTACAGCTACTACCGTCAAGGACAGACAGGGAGGGACTGGCTGGGGCACGGGGAGCTGCAGGAATGTCCTGTTGTTCCATAATACCCAATTATGTCAACTACCCCTTCCTTTAAACTTTCAACACGTCCCCGTTAGGTGGGAAAAGCTGCCAGCACATCATAAAAGTGCTGCTGCAGAGCCCGGCCCTGCTGATGGAGACGTGTCAGGGATGGAGGCTGTGCCCCGCAGGCTCCGCAGGCACATTCCAGCCCTGCGCTCCCCGCAGCAAACCTGTGTGGTCTTGAAGCTTTGTTCAGCTCTGACCTCTAAATTTGTCCCGTCCACGGGATCAGTTTGCTGGGTCTGGAGGTCTGAGACATCAAACACAGCCCAAGAAGCTCAGAGCCACGTCTCCTGCAACTGCCCACCCTAAATTCAGCCCACGAGCAGCTGGGGAAGAATTACTGGGGGTTTTTGCGCTGTTTGCCTCCAAAGTTTATGGTTGTGAAGAAAAAGCATTTATAAAGCAGCTGAGGATTGAACAGAGCCTCGGACTGGGCGTTCCTGCTGTCCCATCCCGGAGGAGGGGACCTGGGAGCGAGGCTGCCTCCCGGATTGATTTCCCTGATTTCCCTGCCCGTGCCCAGCAGCCGCAGCCCTGCCAGCCCCTCTCCCGGGCACTGCTCACTCTCCCACACCATGAAAGGCCCCAAAAGTTTGTGAAGTGGAGCCAGAAGTCCCTGTTTGATGCTGGGGAGGCCGTTCCCTGGGCTGCTCTGGGCAGGGCTGCGGTGCCTGCAGGCTGTGCCCCTGGGAGCTGAGCTCAGCCTTGCCCAGCCAGTCCGTCCCCTCTCTGCTCCTCTCCCTGCCCCGGGCTTGTCCTGGGAACACCAACAAACACGAGAACTTGGAGCTCGGAGGCTTCGGAATCTTATTGTCCAAGCGCTGGAGCGCCCGTCTCTGGAACTGCTCCAAAGCTGTGGATGCGGCTCTGGAGGACAAGGTTTAGTGGTGGCGCTGGGCTGATGTTGGACTTGTTGCTCTTTAATGGTCCTTTTCAGCCGTAACGATACCGTGATTCACTCTGTGATTCAGCGGCCAAAGCCCGAGGTGATAAAGCGGGGAAAAGGCGGCAACTCAAGCCTTTAAGTGCGGCTAAAACGGGCTCTTTGCTCTTTGAGTCGCTGGAAAAACAACAGCCCCCAAGCACTGCTGCTGTGATGCAGGTTTGGTGGCGGACATAAAATATATATATTTATTTTTTTTTGGAAGAACTGGAGAAGTGAAGAATTGCAGCGTTCAGGCAGCGCCAAGCCCGGGGCTGGTGCAGGTGGCAGGATGCGGCTGTGCTGCTCAAGTGAGCACATCTGGAGATGAAGCTCCTTGAGAAGACAATGAGGAGCCTCTGTGCCAACTCCTCCTCCCCCGGTGGAGGTGGCTGTGAATTCCTGTCCCTGTCCCAGCCCTGGCCCGTGGGTCGGGGCTCCTCTGGGGAGGAGGAGATTGAGCAGCTGCTGCCCCATCTCTGCTCGAGCTGCCCGAAGGGGCTGGCACAGGGGAAGGGCTTCAACAACCTTCAAACGAAATAATTCGGGGTTGATTTATACCTTAATTGTACAGCAGTATCCCAAGGCTCTGGAGGGAGCCAGGCCTGCTCTGCCTTTGAAGATCAGACGCGGTGGCTGTGTTTTAATTACTGGAGGGTTACCTGTGCTTTCTGTGTCTGCAAGAGGTCAGGAACGGAGATTTATGGTAATTCCTGGATTTCTGCTGTGGAATAGAACTTTAGGAGACAATTTCCCTCAGCCACAGAGTCATTGATCAGCCCAACAATCCTAACAGGGTGTTTGGCTGGGGCAGCTCGTTGCTCTCAGTGAGTTTTACCTGTAAAATCTGTCTAAACCTTAATAACAAAGATATTTGTGCAGAGATGGATCTTCCAGACCCACCTGCTGCAGGCATCAGGCAGAATCAGCTCTGCAGTCCCCAGTGAGGGCAGGATTAAACCCTCTCTGTGCCCACCCTCGGCTCTGGGAGCTGCTTTGATGGTGAGGAGGCAGAATGAATCACCCTGCTGACAAAACTAATGCAACAGTAATTTAAAAATAAACCTTTTAAGCTGATGTATGTGGTCTAAAGCCACCAGAGCATTGCTAAGGAGTGTATTTTTCAGTTTTATGTTTGCAAAAGGAAAAAGAAAAAAAAAAAAAAAAAGGCAAGTGAAAAGTCTCAGCATCTGCCCTCACAGGGAATGAACTTTTAAGCAGAAGAGACGAAATTTCGGATTCCTCTGTGAATTTTAATGCCCTGAAAGAAACATTTAGCATTGCTTTAGCTTTCAGATCGCTACCCTGGGATTGTGCAATCGCTGCTCCCGAGTGTGTGTGTGATCCCAAAAACACCAGCAGCGCTTCTGGCTCCCTCCTCATAACACTGCAAGTGCTGACACAGCCCAGTTTTAACAGGTAGTAGTACAAAATTCGGGCTTAATTTGGATAAGTATCCTTGGCTTCTGGAGGCTCTTTCACGCCATTCTGGCCTTGCTTGAATCCACTTCCTGATAACGCTGAGAAGTGGGGATTTGCTTTTTCGTGATGTGATTTACATTGTGACGAGTGAAGCTGAAAATGCTGAGCAGTTCTCTTTCAGTTTTGGGGGTGTTTTTGTGTTTTTCCTGCGCAGAGACCTGGGACAATGAAGGATGTCCCTGGCCAGGGCAAGGGGATGAACTGAGCTGAGATTTCAGGTCCCTTCCAACCCCTGTGATCCCACAGCACAGCCCCTGTCCCAGCCCCGTGCCCGCGGTGCCATCCCGGCCTCCGCTCCCTGCTCTCGGGGATGCTCTCGGTGGCTCGGAGCCCTCCCCGCCAGCTCCGGAGCTGTTCCAGCACGCCCGGGGCTCCTGCGGGGCTCCGGCACCTCATTCCTGCCCTTTGTGGCTGGGAGCAGCCCCGGCCCTTCCCTGCCCGACAAGAAGGAACACGCCGCTTTATCTGAGCCGCGCCTTTGGGAGCGCTCCCTGCCTCAGCCTCCTGCTGCTCACCTCTGCCTCGACTTGTCGGGGATGCTCTGGAGGCTGGCGGGGCCTCTGCGGGCTCTCCTGCCCGCTGGGATCCAAAGAAAACAACTCCAGCTTGGAGCGGAGTGTGGCCGGTGCCGGGGCCATCCAGACTGTGCCCTGGAGAGCAAATGTTTGTGTGCACGGGCCCTGTGGTTGGTGGGGTGTGTTAAAGTAACACCCACTGCCTGGAATATGGAGAAATAACTTTTAATTTGAGGTTTCATTCCTTTGTTCCAAGTGAGCACGGGCTGAGGTCAGGGATGTGCACAGGGGCAGCCGCTTGACACGGGCTGGAACCTGAAGCTTTGGAGAGAACAACCCATCAGTTCTGTTCCTGCGTCTCTAAGTGACACCTCCAAAGCAAATCACCTTCTCTGGGGGGGCTTTTGAAGGTGCAGTCAAAGAGAGGCCCCATGTGCTGTGTCCCACCTGGAACAGCCACCTGGAGGAGGGGAAGGGCAGCCCGGGGCTGTCCTGGGGGCTCAGGGCATGTGCAGCTCAGGAGGGCCTTGGGGTGTCACAGGGAGCCCCTACAGCTCCTTTGCCCCTCCCTGCTGTGGGAACAGGAGCAGTTCTCTGACCATTAAAATCACAGATGGATTTTAATCCGTCTCAGTCCCCCTGCAGAATCGCTGCAGCTCCGGGCTCTGTGCAGGCTGGGGACAGGCTCAGGGATGTGGGGTTTGGTCAGGCAGGACATGGCAGGGTTCAGAGCAGTATTCAAATGTCTCAGGTGCAAGTCCCGGGGCTGAGGCACAGCCAGCACCGCTGGGGTTATTTTGGTTATTTTTAGTTTACCAGGGTGGTGTTTGCCAGGGCAGTGACATCCCCAGGAGACAAACCCGGGTTAGGAACAGCAGCAGGGTCACACCAGGGCCAGCCTGGGGACAATAAAACCCTCCTGGCGAGGTGGGAAACGCGTGGCTGAAGCCGTGGCTGTGTCGCAGGCGCTCTCCCAGGGGCTGGAATGCTGCTGCTCCTCTCCAGCCTTTCCCCTGCCCTGGCCCGGTGGGACACAGAGCTCCAGGGCCCTCCAGCAGTCCCGACCTCAGGAGCTCTGACCACACCTGGGGAAAGCAAAGGGAGAGCTGTGAGCTCCTGTGCAGATGCCGGGCTGTTCCCACCTGCCAGCAGCCAGAGCCATAAAGCAGCTGCTGCGCTTCCGTGTGCTCCTGCATTATTTACTGCAGCAATGTGCACTCCCGGCTCGCCTGGCTGAGGTGCCATCTCCGCTCGGAGTTTTGATGGTGACAATTATAATGAGATGGAGGAGGAGGAGGAGGAGAGGCAGCTCGATTTTTGATTTGGATCCTTCTGCCTTTTTAAAAATTGAAGATTTCTAACTCTCAGCAAAATCCCTGCCACAGGAGACCTTGTTTTACATTCCGGCTTTTTGCAGACCTGATGTAGAGGGGCTTTCTGCAGAATCCCAGTCTGGCATTGTTCTGTTAATGATTGAGTGAGGAGGAGTTTGGTTGCCTTCCCTGATGTTATCTTGTATTTTCGTGTACTGAGGGGGCATTTTTAGACGTGTAAGAAACCAGCGTTAAATATAAACATGGATGCTACTTTAGGGAATCTGTCTCATTCAGCCAAGACTGAAAGCTGTTACACAGTTAGAAAGTTTTTTTTCCTTTTTCTGTTGACTTCAGTTCATGAACAGTGGAAAAGTCTGTACTAACTGCTCTAGAGAAGAGTGATTTATCTCGACTTGAATGGGCACAAAGTGATTTTGCAGACATCGTCAATGTTCCCAGGAAAAAAACCACTCACTGCCATCGGAGCTGGGAAAAACACAGAACTCCTCCTTTGCTGCTGGAAGCCGAACCAGAGCCCCAGGGCTGAGGCAGCCTGGGCCTGTCGTGCCTTTAGGGCTGTCTGTCCTCCAGGCACTTGCTGGAAGCCAGGGCTCAGGGACAATCCCCGTGTGGTGGCTGGGAGCAGGTTGGACCATCCTGTGAGTGTCCCCTGTGGCTGGGACGGGCTCTGGTGACAGGACAGGCTCTGGTGACAGGCACAGGTCCCTCCTGGTGTGACCCTGTGTGCCAGGGGGGCTGCAGAGCTCTCCCCTGGCACCTCCCCGGCCTGGTGGGGCTCCTCTGGCTGAGCCCATCTCGAGGGGATTATCCCAGAGGAAGTGGAAAATCAGCCTGGAACTCTTCGGGGATTTTCATAGCCAGCCTCTGCCCGGGGCTGAGCCTTTGGACACCGTCACCGACTGCCCCGGCAGCACAAACTGGGGGAAGGCTGGAGGCAGTCTGGAAGTCTGGTTTCCTCTGGATTTCCAGGAGTGGGGAATGTTTTAAGGGGTTCACGCTCATTTGTATTTTAAAGCTCCTTACTGTGAAGTGCAAGACCAGGGGCTATGTCTTCGGCTGGCATAAATCTGCCTGGCTGCATGCAGATAAACTGATTTACGCTGGCTGAAGATCTGGCCCTGGATGGAAGAGATGGAAGCAGGTGGATGTAATTTCTCTGAATTTCCACCCGCCTGGAGCAGCAGGAATTGAACAGCACTTTCCCTAAGAGTAAAAAAGTTATTAACTCCATATTTGTGTTGCTGCTTCGCTGCCCTCCCTCGTCTCCATCATCACACGTAGCCATGGGCTGTCTCTGCCAATGGCTCTGTCTCCCCAATAAAATTAAAAATCACTTTTGTTTCATATCTTTTTAATCAGATGTGTCCTTTTTAATAAAGGGCTCTGCTCTTTAAGGGGTGATGCGCTGATGAGCAGCAGGCTCGGAGGTTATTGCGTTTCCCTGATTTTAATTTCTCTTTCTGCATTTCAGCTGTGAAAATAAAGTTAAATGCAGCTCCCCAAAGCCTCTGCACACGCGGCACAAGCAGAGTTTCACTGCCTCCTCCCACCCCTGGGGTGACATTGGTACCCAGTGTCAGTGGACTGGTGTAAGAACCGATTTTATTCCTGGATGTCCACTACAGGAAAGAAAAGAGGCAGAGTAAAAAGGACAAAGGTGAAACTCCAGGAATTTGCTGAGTGGTAATTTTACCCAAATAATTTATGCAGATTTCCTGAATTGTTCCAAGCTTGAAGAATCAAACCAACCCAAAATGCCTCTCTATGTTTAGTTCCTTACACTGATTCATTTATTCCTGGGATTGTTTCAAACACAGACCTGAAGTAACTTTATGAGCCAGATTTTTTTTTTCTCTCCCCAGAATTGAACAAGCAAGATAATAAAACCTGAGGAATTCAGGAGGCTTTGGAAGCAGCAGGTTTCTCTCCTGCCCCACCATGGGTGTAATTTGGATTTCCGGGGGATGACGCTCCCAGATTGTCACATCCCCACCTGTGGGGGACATTCTGAGGTGCTGGCACCCTTCCCAAATGGATGTCTGTGTCCCCCCAGCCCCCGGAAGTGTGTGAGGGATAAAAGCTCCTTGAATTGACTCCAGCTGCCGCGCTGCTCCTCGTGCGCTGCGGTTTTGGGGTTTTCCAGCACAGAAAACATAACTGGGGGCTGTGTTTTCAGGGCTGGCAGAGCAAAGGCAATACAGTTGCAGGATTTTTGCATGTTTCTGATCCCGAGGCTTTCCTGGGCCGGGTGGTTGCTGTACAAGTCAGAACAGCACCAGGCTCTGCTCTCCCAAATCCACCCCGGAGCTGCCGGGCTGGGCTGGGGCTCTGGGGCTCTGCAGCTTCTGCCTTCCTGCTGCTGTGGAATGTCCTCACAGAAATCTCCGACTCCAGGTGTGCAGCAAAGCAAGTTCAAAGCGAAAAATAACCGAAAATAACCATCAGTGACTTCAACCGATTTTCTTTTGCTGCTCAGCCTCCTATGGCGGGTCTGGAAGTTCTGTGAGGCTGATCCTGGCAAAAAATATTTGCAGTTAACTCCAAAAGATCTGGTGCACTCGGTGCTATCTAAGGCCCTTTGGGGGATTTTGCCTCTGAATGCCCGTCCTGCACCCAAATCTCAGACCTGAGAAGTTCTTCCTAATCAGAGCAGCCCTGGCTTTGCAGCACTCACCCCCCTTTGCTGCAGACACACAAATTGCTGCTTTAATATTTGCAGGAGCTGAGCACCAGGCTCTGATGGGACCAAAACACAGCACAGAAAGATGGAAAAGGATCCTACGTGGTTTAAATTCACCATTTTCAGGGTGTGGGGATCACTGTAAACCAAGCCCTGCAGCTCTGAACAGAAACGTGTTGGTATTTTCAGAGGACAAGTGTCGGCTCTGCAGGGCACCATGGGGTCATCCCACGGCTCCTCTTGCCCAGGTAAAAGCTCTGCTGTCCTGTTTAAGCCTCCTGGGCTAGAGCAGAAGGTGCTGCCAGGGTCAGCAGCTCTCCCTGAAGTGATGCCAGAGCTGGGCACTAAATGCTCATTTGAGCACATTTGGACACAGAATTTTGGCAGATCATCCTTCCAGCCCAGTGCCACCACCTCTGGACAGTCCCTGCTGGGAAAACAAGTTTATCATGGACCAGGGGAGTAAACAGGGAGAGAAGTTAACATGACATTTCTGTGCAGGTTTAAGACATTTATGGGCATTTGTCTTGTGGATTAACCCATGGCTCTCCTGTTGTGGCTTTTTGTGCTCTTCCTCCCACTGCTTTCCTGCGCTGGAGCCCTGAGTGGAGTCCAGGTGTGTGAGGTTCCCTGGTTGGGGTTCAGAAATTCCTACCCTGGGGTGGAGGGGGAGGGAAGGAGGAGGAGAAGAAACAGAAGAGAAATGAGAAAAAATCAAGTAGGCTCCAGCAGCTGCCGTGTAATGATGGGTTCTGGAGATAAGGCTGTTTTAAGGTGCATTCCAGACGTGTGGGTCCTGCCCAGACACGGCACAGAAGAAAAAAAAAAAAAAAGGAGACTTAAAACAACAGACAGCTCCTGCTCCTCCCCCCGTCAGGTGTGCACAGAGCCAGAGGAGCAGGCGGCCCCAAGGAAAGCTCCTTCCCTGCCGAGGTGTTCCTGCAATTCCCCTCCAAAGCCCCTCGGAGCTCACGGCACCTCCAGCCCCAGGATCAAGTCGATGCCTGTCGCTGGGGTTCAAATTCAATCCAGCGCCAACCCAAACACGGCAGCGCCGGGAGAAGCTGCTGGAAAAATGCCCCGTCCTCTTCAGTGGTCTTTGTCTTCCTTAGAAATTGTGAATAATGGCGTGTCTCTGCCTGGAAAATGAGATTTTTTTCCTCAGGGCAGGGTGAGGCTGTGATGCTGCAGCCCATGGAGAGCTGTGGGAACCCTGATTCCAGCCGGGATTGGGGGTTTGGGGCACGGGGAGAGCAGCACCCTGCGCTCACCTCACTGGGATTATTCCTTCCTCCCTCCATTGCCTTTATGCTCAAGGGTTTGGACACCAAAGGAGACAGGAATGAGGCCTCGGTGTCTTTTTTCCAGGTGTTGTGGCACTGGAAATGTCCCTCTCGGGGCTGTGCAGAGTGGGGATGGACACTGTGATCACCGGGATTTGCCCCAGGGAAAAGAGGGAGAGCACTGGACAATTCTCAGGGCAGCTCAGGGAAATGCTGGGGGATGGAAGTGGCATCACCCAGTAAAAATGGGCTGTGGAGCTCCTCAATCCCAGCCTCTCCTGTCAGGTTATTTCTAAGCAAATTTTCTGTCTGTGGCACTATAAAAATAAAGTGTCAGACACCGAGTTTGGATGCAAATGGGAACATAACTCTGCAAGATGGAAGCTTAATCTGAACCTGAGGTTTTATGGGGGAGTGGTTTTTTTTTGCAAGGAAGCTATTTTTAGAAAGTAAGAGATGGATGCTCCTTTCTGAAGGGCCCAGCTCCTGTTTGTCTTCAAATGAGGAGAAAAACCCCTTTCTTTTTCCATTAAAGAAGACAGGCAGGTAATACTCTTTCCTGAAGTATTTTGCCTCTGCTCATTCCTTCACAGCAGCCAAAATTCCCTCCCAAATTGTCTTTTGTCTCTCATTCCCTCTCTCCCATTCCGTATTTCAGATCTGGCCAACAATGGAGATGTGGAAATTTTATTAGAAATTGATGTGAAATTTAAATTAATACCCAAATGGAAAATATGTCAATAAGTATTTGAAGAGGCCTGGGCTGAGGGAGGTTCCTTCCCCTTTGGGTCAAAGGCAGTGATGGTGTACAAAGGTATTTTGGCACTTTGGAGCAGAGAGTTTTAAAAAGCCTTTAAAATATATATTCAAATCAATTCCAAGTGGGCTAAAGCCAACAGAAAGGTTCAAGCACCTTTTTAGTCACTTTCCCAATTTTAGTTTCCTTATCTTAATGCACTGTGGAGCTTTCTGCCCGTTCAGTCCATTTGTATTCAACTCGGGGAAGTTTCCTGATAATTACTCAGCCCCATCTAATTCCCCAAGGTCCCAGAATGCAAAACAATTCCTCACAAGACAGAGATTGCTTCTTACAAGCTTTAACAGGAAGGGAGAGGAAAAAAAAGAAAAAAAAGAAAAAAAAAAAAAAAAAGAAAAAAAAAAAAGGCATTGAAATGATGTGATCTAAGGCAGAGTTTCAGCACTGAACTATTTCCTGCAAGAATCCATTACCAGAGAGTGTTCAGGTGTCACAGGATTGCCTTGGGAGAGGCTTTGGAGCCTGTCCTGGCTCCTGCCAAAGCCAAACCACCTTTGGCACCAACAGGGCGAGGCCGTGGAGGATGAAAATGAACATTTTTCCCCTGAATTCAGCACAGCCCAGGAAACATTGCACTAAAAGAAGCTCTCCCTGTCGTGAAGCAGCTCCAGCCCGGTGGGGTTGTGAATCCACAGGTGTCAGGAGGAGGTTTTGGTGTTTTACCCGTGTGCTCACCTGGCATCCTTCCCCCCAGACATTTCTCCCTGGGGCCAGGAGCTGTGGGCACCTTCAGCCAGCAGAGAACTGATGTTCCCTGGGGCTGACCCTCTGCAGGACCCCTCCTTCCCTTTGCTTCACCCACCAGAGGGATGAAAAGGGCAAAGCTTCCCAGGGGAACGCCAGGGAGAGCTGGTGGCCCACGTGTGAGGATTTCATGGCACAGCTCAGGGCTCCAGGGGCTCCTCTCACACCCTGGGGAGCAGCAGGAGGTAAAACCCCACTGCCCACACTGCCCACGGCGCTGGGTTCACGTGGAAAAGCTGCTGAGCTGAGGCAGGCTGGAGCATCTGCAGGAAGGGGAAGGGCTGGAGGGGATTTACCTGCAGGGGGATTTACATTTTCCGTGTGCTGACAAGCTCCTGCAGCTCAGGGCTGTGCTGGGGAGATCTCCTACTGCGAGTAAAGGGCTGAGTAAAGTAGGTGCAGCTCTGCTCAGCCCCCAGGTGTCTGCAAAGCTGAGCCCTGCCAGCTCCTGCTCCCCTCCAGAGCTCCTTTTTCCCCTGGAAATGGGATCAGAGGGAAGGAAACAGGCCTGGGTTTGGGAGAGCCCCAGGGAAGCTGTGTGGATCCCTGGATTAACGCCGTGAGTCCCCAGCAGCAGGAGGAGCTGGAAAGGGGAGAACATCTCCTGGGAGGTTGGAGCCCTGAGGTGCTGCACGTCCCCTGAGCCCATCCTGAGGGACAGAGACCCCAAAAGAGCTCCGGGAGGGGAGCCAGAGTCACACCTCGGGGAGCGGCTCATCCCCAGCTCCTGCTGTCCTCCAGGGCTCCATGGGGGGAACCTTCATTTGTCACTGCAGAAAGGAGTCTCAATATTTTATGAAAGAAGCGTTTTACCACAGGATTTTGGTGAATATCAGCATAATTTAGCCGTGATTTAACGGAACCTTTCACTGACTTTTTAAATTATGCCTCTCCATCACCTACCCTGTGGGTTTCCTTGCTTTTCATCTTGCAAATCCCATTACTTATTAATTTCCCCATAATACATAATAGAGGCAGAAAAGCATATAGCATCCCATTCAGCAGTGATTTACAAGTCTCTTAGTTCTGGAGCAACACGAGAAAGAGCAGACATTTTATGAGTTTCCTCTGTGTGTTTTCCTCAGAAAAACCAGATAAAGCCATGGACACAAACCTGGGGCTTCTTTGGCCATGATCTCATGGCTCCAGCTCCTGCAGCTCTGCAGAAGATGCAATCTGGAGGAGATGGCAGCAGCACAGTCAGGGCAGAATTAGCGAGGAGATGGTGAGCGAGATTTACCTCCTCCTCATTATGATAATGGATGTAATATCCATGGAAATGCTGATGGGCTTTGCTCAGAGAGGAAGAACTGCAGGCAAAGAACAGACACACAAACCAGCATTATTTGCCCACGTTCCCGACCAGGGTTTTGCTGGCATCTTCATCTTTCTACAGGGGCCCAGAGGAACTTTGATTCCCTCGGTGTCTGCAGAAAATGACTTGCACATACCATGAATCAGAGGCGCTCATTTCAGAATGTAGAAACTATTACTCATCCTGCTCTGGCATGAATGAGCATCTGGCAGCATATTCTAAAATTCTGTGAAGACAACAGGAGGCAAAAGGAAAAAAAAAAAAATGGAGCTGGAGTGCACCTCTTGTCAGCTCAGCAGGCAGCAGATGAGAACTGGAAAGAGGCAGCACAAAGACAGATCTGCTGAGCTGAGCCTTTATGTGCTTTCTGTTTCCATCCATCCACTCCTTCCAGCTATTTTTTTTAGAGCAGGCTGAGGACCCTCCGGGACACATGGAGACAAATTCACCCGGAGAACTCTGCTCCAGGTCAGCCTGGGACAGCATTCCAGAGGTTTGCAGGCTGCAGCAGCCCGGGGAGGCAGCGCTCCTGCCTGGTGCTCTGGGCCCAGGGGGATGGAGCTGGGGGAGCCCGAGAGCTCTCAGATTTGCTGATGTGGGCTCAGACCCCTTTGGTTTCAGTGGCAATGTCCCGCGGAAGGAGGGCCCTGTGTTCCCAGGAGTGGCACAGGGCAGCACACAGCAGGGGAAGGAAGTGCTCACAGCCATCTTTGGAGGGAAAACCCAAAGCTGAGTCAGGAGCTGATCACAAAGGGAGCAGTTCCTCCCAGCAGAGGGGCCCTGAAGCTGTGGGGAGATAAAAGCTCATTTCATCCTTTTAGGGTTGTGTTCCCTGATCCTTTACAGGAGCTGCCTAGTCCCTGCTTCCTCAGCCCTGTGCAGAGCTGGGACTGAGCAAACCATTGCCAGGGTTCCTCCTCCTGCAAATCAGCATCCCAAATCCGTGTGAGCAGGGATGGAGCTGAGGGCCCTGGAGGAGGCAGGGCACTGTCCCCGTGTGTCCTGCCACAACCTGCCCTGCTGCCCCTTGCCTGAGCATCCGCAGGGGCCACGGAGCTGCTCTGGGGTGTCTGAGGAGCCCCATCTCCGCGTGCCATGCAGGCTGGGGCCATGGCAGCCCTGTGAGTGTTTCCCCTCCAGGGGAGCAGCAGGGCTGGGGCCATCACCTCCCGGGCAGCAGCAGGCTGCCAGGACAGTGTGTGTTTCCCCTCTGGAGGAGCAGCAGCCCATGGCTGCCAGGGCAGTGTGTGTTTCCCCAGGCCGGGCAGTGTGTCTGTGTCTCCCCAGGCTGGACAGTCAGTGTGTGTGTGTGTGTTTCCCCCCTGCAATGTCGGGGCTGTCGGAACCTGCCCGCAGCTCCAGCCCCTCGCCGGCCGCAGGAACCTGCAGGAATCCGCAGGAGCCCACAGGAATCCACAGGAATCTGCAGGAATCTACAGGAATCCACATGAACCCACAGAAACCCGCAGGAACCCGCAGGAACCCACAGGAATCCACAGGAATCCACAAGAATCCTCAGGAACCTGCAGGAATCGGTGCAGGCTGCGGCACCCAGCCACGCTCAGCCCCTCCAGGTGCCGGCAGCTGCCGGTGCTGCACTCACAGTTTAGTGTCGCAATTTTTCTCGTTATTGTTATTTCTTGCTGGCCTTCTTTTCTCCCTGCTGGTTTTTTTTTTTTTTTTTTTTTTGTTGTTGTTGTTGTTGTTGTTGTTGTTGTTGTTGTTGTTGTTGTTGTTGTTGTTCTTCCCCTGCTGCTTTCCCAGCACTGCGGTCTCTCCCCGGGACAGGCGAGAGCACATTGTCAAAACAACCCCAGAGCTGTGCTCTCGACGCTCCCTCATCGAGGCAAAACCTCCTTTTCTAAGGGAATTGTTTCCTCCTGTTCTCTTCCCCCAGCCATTCGGTGGAATTGATTTTTCCTCTTCTTTTACAGATGAGATATTCCAGGAACAATCGAAGTCATACTGCTTCTGTCAAACTTCATCTGGGAGACATTCATCTGGAATATGGCAGGGAACCTGATCCAGAAAACCTCACCTTCCTTTTGTATCGGGGAGCTCATAAAGCAGAAGGATGATGACAGGCTACTGAAATTTAAGCAACCAAGAGCAGGAAGGATATTTTATTCAATAGTTGGGATAAAATTTCATGGCCCGGAGATTTCAAGGAGCACAAGCAGGGGAGGTGAAGGAAGACTGAGTTTCTTTTTTCCTATGTAAAGGGACAGGCCTGGGAGTGGTTTTCAGGTTGTCCCTGTGGCAGAGGCACCCACACATTTCCTCTCCTCAAGGCAGGCAGGAGTGTGACCCGTGAACAGTCGGGGTTATAACCCTTCCCCAGGCAGGGCTGGGTGCTCTGCTCCTCCTCACCATCACGGGGCTGCTCCAGAGGCCTTTGTGGGACCAGCCCGGGTGTCTGCCTCGGGAGGAGGTGAATCACACCTTGCTAATGCTGATTTCTCTCTCTTATCTCTCAGAGGAGCCTAAGGTGCCTAGTTCAGATCCAGACATTTACACAGATGAATCACACCCTCGAGGCCATGGAGAAAATAATGAAAATCTGCAAGCCTGGGCCCAAATCACTCGAGTCATCTTGAATAATTCTATTATTTTACTGAATGGAATGATCCAATGTCTTTAAATTGCTTCATGCTTTACTGGTAGAAAATGAAGATAAATAAATTCTTGACCAGAACAAACCCTCACTTTATTTTTTTCCTGATCCAGCACAGGCAATGGTGTTCCTTTCAGTATGTCCCTCCCTTAGATGTCCTCTTTTTCCTAAATAAACACAGAATTCACCTCTGTGTGCAGCCTCCAGAGCTCCTCCTGCCTTCCTCTGGGCAGGAATCTCAGAGATTACCAGATCAGAGGCACTTTTAAACCATCCGTCCTTCATTCAACGTTTCCATGGGGGTTGATCTTTCCCAAGCCCTCAACGGCTTCTTCAGATTCTCCTGTCCTTTGAAATGCTGCTGCTCAAGAGGGGGACTCGCACCCGGAGAGCTCTCCTCTCCTCCCTCTGTGGTGTAACGATGGTGTAACACCGTGCCAGGGCAAGGCTCATTCTCCCGGCAGGTCAGCCTCGGTGTGTTATCCCCCGGGAATTAAAATCCACAGTGCTGGATGTCCCCTTCCACATCCCGTCTTCAATTCATTCGCGGTGGAGTCGTTTGAAAACGGGGAAAGGAGGGTGTAAAACGAGAGGATGGAAAATGTGAGTTTGGGAAGAGGTCAGGATTGATGCAGCCCTTCCCATTTCCCTCTCAGTTATTTCTTCGCTTGCTCCCTGTAACTGAATCACCCTGGAAATGCCTCCTGATCTCTCCAGGCAGGGACCATCCATTTTTTTTAGTGGAGCATTTTGCACAGAAAGTCCAGCTCTGATCGAGTGCTGCACTGGCTGCCATAACAATAAATTCCCATTACCAGGAGCGAGACGTATTTTCTTATGCATCCCCTTTGCAGAGAGGCATAAACTGAATTTTGACTTCAAAGGAGACATCTTTGTTCCAAACGCAATGCTCAGAAATATTCTGCAGTCAATTATTTGCAATTAGAATGAAAAGAGAAACCCCCTTCCCCAAACCGCCTGTAATTACAAACGATCCTTTCATGAAGTATAAATCCAGTCATTAAGGAGTTTCAAAAGTTTTAATTCGGTGAGCAATTAAAAAGAAGACTGTCGGGTGTTGAGGCAGAGAACAATGCCATGGGGTCCTGGAGGTATCAACGGGACTCTCAGCAGGAAGATTTTCCTGTTGATCCCGGTGGTTTGAGGAGGCAATTCCTCAGTGTAGGATCCTCACCAGCCCTTAACAACACCTCTGCTGAGCTGCCCCTGGGGTGGGCAGGGGCAAACTGAGGGTCAGCAGCCCCAAATCTCCTCTCCAGAGAGCCGCTGTCACCAGCCCTGAGCTGGGACCTGGGGCACAGGGCAGGGAAATCCCCACGGGATGGGGCCTGAGGGGACGTGGTGCTGGAGCTTTCCCAGGTGGAAGGTTCAGCTAAAAGTTACTGAACAAGGACGTTCCAAGCACAACACCCCCGTGTTCCCATCAGTGTCAGCCCTTGCCCTTCTCCCAGAAAATACATAACGACATCTAAGTGGTGGTTCTGATCCAGGCTCCCAGGAGGGATCATTTCCACATTTGGATGCATCCTCAGGATGGAGCCGGGATGGAAACCATAGATCTTAATCCTCTCTCCCAGTCTGTGAAGTCGGGAGGAGGAAGGGAGGTTTTTGGAACGCTCATATTTTGAAATTGGGACTCAAATTTATTGCTTTCAATTGCTGAAGGGAGGCCTGTTCCTATCTGGATATTTATTGTCCCTGGTGATGCCTCAGTGTGAGTTTCTGGCAGCTGCTTTGGGAGGAGGTGTGAGGTGGCTCCATAAGGTTCACAGATTTCTCCCACCCATGTGATAGGTACTTGTTGTTTGGCTGCGTGGTTCGGAATCCTGCGTCCCGTATTCCCGACAATCTGTGCCCGGCATATGCTGCTGGGGATGTGGGGAGGCGCCTCTGGCGAGGGGTGAACCGAGAGCTGCCTTTCCTCGGTGTGGGAGCAGAGACGTGCTCAGAGGAGCGATGGTTTCGATGGAAAATCCCGAAAATCAAACCCCACGGAACATCCAGCCGTGATCTGCTCCCGCTGGGAGGGACGCAGGGACATCGCAGGAAAAGGAACCAGCAGCTCACGGTCCTTTTTGGGGTCCTGTGCCACTGCCTGAGGGGGTGAAAAACTGCTCGAATGAAAAGAGGTGAAACGGAGCTCTGGAGTTTGCGTTTCAACCACCTGATGGAAACACTTAAAGCTGCTTTTGATTTGGTTCAGTCACAGATCGAGTGTGATAAGCCAAATCCAGGGATACCCAGGTGTGTGGCCATGAAGGAGGAGCTGTCGTTTTTCTGCCCTGACATCATCTCCTGCACTTTTCTGCAGGCACAGCATTAAAAAAAAAAAAAAAAAAAAAAAAAAAAAAAAAAAAAATAACACCACCACTGTTTTAATTTTTTTTTCCATTTCAGTGTCATTCAAGGTTTTATTTTTAGATGCTCCTTCAACCAGAAAGAGCCACACAGAATTCCCTCGGTGGTAACTGCCTGTTTTTCCCCAGAGCAGGGAATATCTGCGTGTCTCCAACACGCGCAGAGTGTCCCCCGTTTCCAAACGTGGGGACAGCATTGGAATCACCTGGAATCTTATTGTCAGGGGGCTGTGCAATCCAAGTTTCCAGAACTTCCGATGGAGCTGCTCGTTTTTAGAGCATCTGAGGATTGGGACGCACTCCTTTTCCTGCCTGGTGTGCTCATGGTTCTTTCAGATCGGGATATCTGCTGCCTCCTGACTCTGCTCTTGGCAAAGCTTCCCTTGAGGAGCTTGACTGATCCTAACGGGGCTTTGTTCGAGGAGAGCGCTGGAAACCCGGGATCTTGTGTTAGATCTCTGCCTTGTCCTCATTTCCCTATTTGGCAATGGAGTTTTCCCAGGTTTTCTGCCTTTCCACCCTCCCCCACCGCCTCTCCCCTTCCCTAGCACAGGTAACCACACATTTTGATGGAGATTTAATCTCCTTCCTTCCTTCCTTTGCAAACCCGCCTCCTCCCTTGCCCCAGGCGCTCTCGTCAGCTCAAACGCATCGCAAATCAACCTGACAGCGGAGATCTCCCCTTGAGCAACAGCGCTGGGAGTTCGCTGCTGCTGATCCTCCGATACGGAGGGTGGGGTGCATTTTCCACATAAAGCCCGGTCGCAGCTAAATGGAAGTAAATTTCCATTGCCCGTTCCCTTTGTTTGCAGCTGGGGCTGCCGGCGAAGTGGATCCACAACTCCGGGAGGACGCACGGGATGGGGACACGGGCAGGTCACAGCTGCAGGGACAGTCCTGGGGCTCTGGTTGTCACCCTGCCAGGTCAGAGCTGCAGGGACACTCCTGGGGCTGTTTGGCACCTTCCCAGGCACTTTTCTGGGATGTTGAGCTGAGGAATTGGGGATACTCCAAAGTGTTGAACTCAAGTGCACAGACCAGCCATTACTTGTCACGCCCAAATGGAAAGTGAGAGCGATTCCACTTCGAGAAAGTGGAAAAAAAGTCCAAGAGAACCACCTAAAAAGTCGTGTAATTATCTTTTTTGCTCCTTTTCTTCATGTTAGAGGCTTGGGGAAGTCACAAACCTGCTGCTGACTCCTTCCAGAAACACAAACCAGGGCAGTTCTCTTGTTCTGCAGGACCTAAACCGGTGCTGCACTGAGCTGGGACAAAGAGCTCGTCCTCTCTTCAAGAAAAAACCCTCCCTAAATCTTATAGGTACGATATTATGACTATTGCAAAGGGAAAAGCTGAGAACTGGCCCCGGCTTGTGCTGCTTTTGCAGCACTTTCCAGGCTGGTGGGAGGAGGCAGCTCCCGGGTTCTCATGAGAACAGAGCAGACACACCATGGAAATGTGACCGTCACTCCCTGTCCTCAGCAGCCTGGCTGGGACCCTGCAGTTGGTGAGAGGCTTCGCAGAACGATTTCCTAACTCAGCTGAAGCCAGAGAAACCCTCTGACTCTGTGTTCGAGAACACAAAAGGCTTTGTTTTCCAGAACCTGTCACCAGCGGTGAGCGGCTTCGGAAGGAACCGCTCCTGTGGGTAGCGACAAAAGAGATCAGAGACAGAAACAAGAGGCCGGGGCACAGAAGGGAGAAGGGGCCGCTCTGGATGGGGCTCTGGTGCTAAACAGCTCCGTGGGAGTCTCCGAACTCC
Organism: Sylvia atricapilla; assembly: GCF_009819655.1. Lineage (NCBI taxonomy): Eukaryota > Metazoa > Chordata > Aves > Passeriformes > Sylviidae > Sylvia > Sylvia atricapilla. The sequence continues at coordinate 788,495 of NC_089164.1, forward strand.
CACAGCCCGAGCGGGTGTTGCAAAACCCGCTGACTTTGGGAGGCAGAGGGACTCCAAGTGCATCACCCCGCTGCCACTCGGGGCTGTGGAGCTGCTCCCATTATCTGCAGCCAGCCAGGAGCTGAGCACTTACCCCGCTTGATTTATTAGTTTTATAAAATGCAGAGTCTTTAATGTTCAGTGCTCGGAGCACACTGTAATTTTAGCTGCATTATTACAGTTGTTGACCAATGTATGAATTATCTTCAAAGGCTTGGAGTTCCTCTGAGCGAGATTTCCCATTCCAAAGAGCAAGTCAAAGGAATCCAGGAAGGTCTGTTCTTTCAAGGAAAGACGTGTCACGGGTCGAATGTGCAGGAATGTTCTGGAAACACATTCAGCAGCAGCCCAGGAGAAAGCACAGGGGTTCTTTTCTTTCTCAGAGCTGTGATCTGGCCAACCCACAACACATCATTTTAATGTCTTAGAAAGGAGTTCTTAGCCTCCAGATCCTGGAGTAGAAACTGCTGGAAGAGTACCCACCTCCAGCAGAGACTTTGCTGAACTCCCTGGACCATGTGGGCTGGAGTGGCACCCAGTGCAGGTCTGTGTGAGCCAGCACAGGGACATCGGTGCCCCCTGTCCCTGCCCCCTGTCTCCCCCAGCACTTTGCCTCCAGGAAGTGTCACAGGGAAAACAATTCCCACCAGAATTTCATGCATTTAAACTCATTTTTTGGAAACTGCCTGGGCACAGCCTCCCGTAGAAATGAGATGGCACAGAACTGATTAAATAATGTTTATGCAAATACAAAAGTTGTCAGGGCGTTGTTTTCGGAGCCTTCAAGACGCAGCTTGTCAGAGGCTGCTGGCGTGGTGTCAGCTTTCTGAGCTCGGCTGAGCCAGCAGGAGCTCCACTTGGGGTGGGAATTGCCAGAGCCCCGCAGAAACCCTTCCCCAGTGAGCAGAGCATCCATCTCCTGACCTCAGCCTCCGCGGGGCCTCCAGGCTGCCCTCCCACACCTCCTGCTCCGAGCCTCCTCAGGGTGCCCTGGTGACACCTCAGCTCCCTGCCCTGCTCCCCAGAGCTGCTGCTCACACAGGAGCAGCTGCCCCACTTCTTTGCAGCAGTTTGGCCCATCCTGTGCTCAGGTTCAGCTCCTGGAGGAATGCTGGTGGTGTTGGAGTGGTTCCTGGAGGAATATTGCCCTTGTTGGAGCAGTTCCTGGAGGAATATTGCCCTTGTTGGAGCAGTTCCTGGAGGAATGTTGCCGTTGTTGGAGCTGGGATTATCAGGAAGTTACTGGCAGGTGTCTGCAAGGGACCCGGGATGTACAGATTCCTGCAGAGAGGCTTCAGAAGCTTTTGGATAAATGGGGCCATAGCAGGAATAGCTCCCAAAGATATTTCAGTGAATTTCTGAGCAGGTGAAAGACGTGGGGCTGAATCTCAGTGGAAACATGACCAGATCCTGCCAGAACACCTCTGCCACAGCCCAGTGCTTGTCCCCATGCCGTGCTCTTTGGTGCAGGTGACTCCCAGTTCACAAACAGCACCAGAGCCATGGCTGCCATTACTCATCCGAGGAAATATTTGTGCAACTGCTCAGCTCTGAGCATGTATTTGCCTGTGTTTTGGTGGTGCTTTGTCAGGATCCTCTTTTCAACACCACTCCGTTTGTGCAAGGGCTCCAGGAGAGGTTTGGGAGACGCTGGGACTCGTGGGGGCCACTGGAACCCATTCCAAGCCTTCACTTGAACAAATGTTTGCAGATCCTTCCCTGCAGTGTTTACCCAGTGCTGACCTAAGCTTCATTAGCTCAGCAGATTCATTTCCCTGCTCCAGTACCTCTCTGGCCAGCTGGAACCAGGGGATGTTTTCCTGTGGAGTTTTCCAGGGGACCCTGGGGAAAGTCAGTCACTGGCTGATAAGGAACAGAGAGTAAAAATCTCTGGTGTTGTCTGTGCTGATGAGCCCCTCACAGGGGGAAACTTCTGGTGCTTCTGCCAAGAGCAGTTGGCTCCTTTTGAAATGCAGTTGGAATTTACAGGGCTGAGTCAACTCCTGTAGGTTTTATATGGATTTTATTTTACATCTAATCCATTGCTGGTGGTGTAACAGGCCTGGAGTGGCATCAGTGTGTGCAGAGGGACACTGGAGATGTCACAGTGACAAATGGGAGGGTTTGTACAACGTGGTGGGGTAAAAAGCAGCTCCCGCAAGTGAAGGAGTCATTGGGGAGCACCCTGTGGGGCCATAAAGGGAATTAAACACAGGCAGCTCCTCACCTGCACTGCCCAGAGATCAGAGTCGGGCATTTCTGGTGCCACCTGGAAAATATAAATCAGGAATCATCTCCAGAGCTGCTTTTTGCCATTTTCCAGTGGCTTTGCCTGGGGTGGCCACTGGGGAGGCAGAATGGGCTGGGAGCTGAGCTCACCACGCTGCAGTGGCACAAATCCAGGGCTGATTTGCCAGGCTGAGGGTGAGATCAGAATATTCCTGATGCCAGAACAGATAATGGCGTGGAATGGAGTCTGACTGTACCAAGGTTCTGATGGATGGGCTCACCCACAAAACCCAAAATGTCCCTTCCACGAGTGGATCTCCTGGAAGCCCATTTAGCAGCACAGGAGTGAGCACAGATCTGCTCAATATTTGAATGTTTTTACTGCTCTGAGGAGCACTTCTGTGATGCCAAGAGAATTCCATGTCGCAAATTTTCTATGAAATGAAAAACGTGCATTTCAGGTGAATATTTGAATTAGTTTAGAACTGGATAAATCAGGAAAGTGGAGCATAGTTTGTGTTGTCATTTATATGTGCTTTTTAAAAAAATGAATCATTATGGTTTTGGCCAGTGGCAGAAACAGAAATAAATCCTGGGATGTGTTACTTTGTGCAGACTGAACTCCTCGGTGGGAATCAGAGCTCAGGATTTAGCTGGGATGGGGCTGAATCTCTTCCGGGATGTGAATCTCCTGTCGTCTCTCCCCACTAAACCCTCGGTTCAGATTTAGGTTTCCAGCTTTGGCCCCCGTGTGCCTCCCTAAAGCCCTTTCATCTCCTGGAACCGGGAGCCCCACGGCTCCGGGCGCTTTAATTAAACCAAATGAGAGGTGATGATTTCCATAAATAGAAGAGAACTTCCAAGAGCAGCCCCGGGCCCAGCCCACCCACCCCGAGGTGCCCCGAGAACATCCCCGAACATCTGGGAGCCGAGAGGGGCTTGAACTTTCTCCGCGGAGATGCTCAGATAGGGAAATGCAGCCGGAGCCTGCCAGGTGAGAGGGACCAGCGGGGATGGGAGCTTTTATCTCCCACAACCGGGCCCCGGAGATGCTGAGCGGAGACAGACCCCTAGTGGAGCGCCAGCAGCTCCCCAGCCTCGCTCCTTCCCCTTCATACTCATCTCTTGGTTGATTTGGAGGAAGGCAAAGCGGGATCCGAGCGCTGATCCTTATCTGCCCGCTGCTTTCCTTTGCTCCTGCCTCGCCCCGAGCTGTTCTGGAGCTTTATCGTGGGAACCCTGCGCTGAAATCCGCGGATATTTGCATAGGAATAGAGATTCCTTTTCTGGAAACATGATGGAACTCGGCCACCGAAATCCGCTTGTGCGAACTCACAACTTCATCTGTGCCGAGGAGAGGAGGTTAAAAATGGTTTAAAACCGAGAGAAATGGCATCAGCTGGGAGCCAAGAGAACTCTGAGATAACTGCAGAGGGAGTGCCCATCAGGATTTGCCCAGCAAAAGGCAACAGGGAAGCTTCTTGTTGAGTTTGTCCCACCCAGCACATCTGTCCCCAGGAACGGACACCGAGAGTTCTCTGCTCTCTAAAGGGGAAAAAACCCAATTTTCACATCAGCAGCTCTGAAAGCCCAGCGTGAGGGTGAGATTTGGGGCGGCCAGCAGAGCACTCCTGCCTTCCTGCCAGCTGCCAAACGGAACTGTGCCACCTCTGCCACCCCGGAGCCCCCGGGCTGCCCTTGGCACTGCAGGGGTCACCCCAGAGCCCAGGACACAGAATCCTGCTTTGATGGTGCTAAAGACACAACAGAATCTGGCACAGGGTGCTCCATCCTCATTGTGCAGAGCCCCAGCTCCTCATCCCCGTGAGCTGGCAGCTGCTTTGGACAGGGACAACTCCCGGAGCTGGAGGGACAGAAGCATTCAGAGGATAGATCAAGCCCAGTGCTGTGAAATCAGGGCTGCGATTAGAGCATCGTGGTGGTGTCAAATTCTGAATCTAAGGCAAAATCAAAGCAGTTGGCAGCACAATTCCGGGACATTTGTTTTGTTGCCACTGGTTATTCCTTGGTGCATTTTTCTTCAGTGAATTGAATCACAACTAATTGCACGGTAATCACCCAGGCCCCAAGTTCAGATAATATTGCCTTCCTAATACTTTGTAGAAATGCTGAATCCATTAACTATCTTCAAATGAGATTATTTTTTTTAATTAGCAGGATCTTAGCAAGCCATTACAGGCACCATTCGTGCTGCCACACGGAACTTTCCCGTTTGCTTAACACTACAAGGGGAAAATTATTTTCAATCAATTCCAGTGCTGATAGGGTTTGCAGTTTGCTTTCAAAGCTTGAGAACAAACAGAATTTTCTGACAGGTGAGCAGGCCTGTCTTTGCTCAAGTCATAATTTCCTTTCTGGTGTTTTGAGGAGGCTCCAAGTTCCCTGCTGGTATCTCTTGATTTATCTCAGTGAGCTTTAGGTGCGGGGAAACTTTTTGAGATCGGCCTTGGCTTTCCTTTGGTGCCTTTGCCTAAGAGGGAACTGGCACCAATCAGCTGGACTCCATTTCCTCCTGGCAATTCCCCTCTTTTCAGAATTCCTGGTGAGCCACATCAGCATTTCCCTGGGGTAACACCGATGGCAGGGCTCAGCCAGCAAAGGGACCGAGCCCTCTCCATCCCACCCCAGGGAGAGGCACTGGAATTATCTCTGTGGCAACTCCAAAGTGCTGCCAAGGCAGCCAAAACCCAGGGAACAGGGAGCTGCAGCCAGGGTGAGACCAGTGGACGAGGAGTAAACAGAATATTGTCCTGATGTGCTGTAGAAGAATGGATTTATGGGTTATGACATCCCCCAAAATATCTTTATTTAATAATGAAAACTTCATTATCCAGCCCTCTGCCAAAGTGTTGCCATGGGCCTGCTGCAGGTCCCTGGGAAGATCTTTCATTCTGACAGAAGTTCTGAATTCCAGCACTGGAGCTCTGATGGAGAGGAGCTTCCAGCCTGTCTGGGGAAATGAGGCTCGTGCTGCTGGCACAGCCTCACTGAGCCCTAATCACTGACACCATTAAAAACCAAAGAGCACAGAAGGGTTTTTTTCTGTCTGAGCACTGGGGACAAATTAAGTGATAAACCTTGAGTGTTTACCAGAGTTTTATTGTTTTATTAAAAAGTAATTCATCTTTATTACAGTCGAGGCTATTACGTTTCACATCATTAAGGCAGCAACGTGTGGAGACCCTAAAGCTGATCTGGAGACACAGCTCTCAGAACACGGGGTTTTGTTTGGAGCACACACACCATCCTCTGTGGCTGGGTGACCTCCAGAAAGGTTTTGTCTGTGAGGCTGCAGAGCTGGTGAGGTAAAGCCAGGCTGTGCTCAGGGTGCTGGGGCTCCTGGGCTGGTGTCTGTCCATCCAGGGGTGTCTGTCCATCCAGGGGTGTCCAACCATCCAGGGGTGTCTGTCCATCCAGGGGTGTCCAGGCTGTTGTTTGGATCAGTGCAGCCCTGGTTTGTGCCTGAGGTGTTCTGGTTTCCTGAAATTCTTTCCCCAGGGAGTTTTCTGTAAACAGGAGAAATGTTTTTGTAGCTGTACCTTTGTTATTCATTCCTTTCCCCAGGAGGGACTTCTCCTTGATGTCCCTCTGCTCTGACCAATGGCAGTGCAGAGGTTTGTCTCTGTGTCACCAATCAGATTGGGCTGTGTGAAATGGTATAAAAGGGAGACACATCCCAAAAACAAAGGATTCATTTTCAGCCCTCTGAATCTCGGAGTCTGTGTTGTTGTGCTGTAAAACAGCATCAGAGCAGATCCATGATCCTGGCCAGGGAGGTGCAATCCCACCTGGGTTTCCTCTCCAACCACCCAAAACCAGTGGTTAATTCACTGGGAGAAAATTCCCACCTGGATTCCTCAGCGAGCCAGACAAGAGGTGTGGCCAGGGAAATCCATTTATTCCTTAATTCCCGTGGCTCTGTGAGAGTCCTTGTGCCACAGCCTGGGCTTGGCTTTGCATCTTGGGGTCAGGCAGAGCCAAACCCACAGTCCCACCCCGATCTCGGGGCAGCAGGAGCTGGATTTGTGGATTTGTGGATTTGTGGGTTTTTGGATTTGGGGATTTTTTGATTTGTGGCTTTGTGGATTTGTGGGCGTGCAGAAGCACCTGGAGCTGGACAAGCTCCTCCAGGAGCAGGAAGGGAGCACAGGGGATGCTCAGAGGGATGATTTAAAAGCAAATCTGTTGGCACTGGGGCTTGTGTTGACACTGAGGTAAATGAGCTTCAGCCAATTTACTTAAAACCATCCTGGTTTAAAACCGCTTGTGTAAATGACTGAAATTAATTTCATGTCACTTAAACATATTAATATAAATATTAGTCTGTTAAATATTATAATGTATTAACTTTATCCCTACGCAGACAGCCTCTGAACGTAAAACAAATACTTTTTAATCCACTTTGAGAATGTCCAGGCTGAGAATTTCAGCTCTATTAAACCACAGCGGTGGCAGCAAAGCAAATGCCAGGATAATTCCGTTGGCTTTCTTCACTTTTATTTCGTTATTCCCATTTCTGAGAGCCCTGCTCAGACGCGAGTTTGGACAACCAGAGGAGGAGTCGGGTGTGTGCTGTGGGACTGGGCCAGGACATGTTGGGGGTGTTTGTTCTGGGATCATTTCTGTCCCCCCCAAAAAAACCCCAGTGGCAGTGAGGGATCAGAATCAGCTGCAGGGTTTGTGCAGCCCAGGAGAAAAGACCTGCCAGCAATGCCCCTCTCAGGCTTTTCAAACACAACAATTCCCCACAATAAAATACAGATGCAGTGAAAGGAACAGGCTGCTCCCAGTGTCTGCTTGATCAATGGGCTGTGAAGAGACCGAGGTGATAAACCGACTGTGCTCAGGGCTAATTTTATGCAATATAATATGTTCATAGGATTAGTCTATTTAAAAATAATTTTAATCAAACTTTTTAAAATGCAAAGCCGTTCTGCACTACTCATTTTCAATATATGCCTTAAAACAGATGAGGGAGGCAGAACCAGATCCTTATTATCCATGCATAATTTAAACAATATCATCAACCCAGTATTGATTGCTGACTAATGTGCTTATTAATTAATAGATATCTTTGTGTTAAATACATTTTTCAGAGCTGTTCTGGGACTATTTAATAAGATAAATGGGGACTTGCAGCACAGCACTTTATCATTAAATGTAGAAGTTTTATCAGGAAGGTTGGAAAGCTCTGCCTGGGGTGGCTCTTGGCTGGAAGGAGCCACACCGTGGCCACATCCCAAACTGGGAGGTGCAGGCTGCAGTTGTGTTTCAGACATCAGCTTCTGCTTAGAAAGGGAAAAAAGCTCTATTTCCTGTTTTAGCCCAGGGAAGGTCCTGGTGAGGAGGGCAGCTGGGAAGAGCCTCACTCTGCTGCTCTGGTTTGATGAAATCCCAAATTTACACAGGACACTGCAGAGCCTGTGCAGGGAGGGGATGAGCTGAGTGTGCAAAGAAACACCAAACCAGAGCCCCCTGGAGCCCTGGCCCCTGCCCTGCAGCGTTTGTGGCTCTGAGGGTCTGAATGTGCTGGTCACAGCCCAGCCAGCCCCAGTCTCTGCTGTGCCCACAGCCCCTGCTCTCCTTGTTCCCCTGAGTTTATTTACCCCTGGCTGCACCCAAACACCCCCAGTCCCTTCCTGCTGTGGATTCCTTCTTCTCCTCTTCCCCCCAGAGCTGTTGGGACTCACTCTGACAACCCCTGTCCCCGGCAGGGAAGGGAACAGACCCCCCAGTTTGGAGCCCAGTCCCAGTCTGGAGCCCAGTCCCAGTCTGGAGCTCAGTCCCAGTTTGCTCCGTGCCCCCATCCCAGTGCCAGCCTGCCCTGCCCTGCCCGTGCCACCACATTTAAAGCTCCTGGGGTCACTGGGCACAGGCACACTCCTGGTCCCGTTCCCAGCCCTGCTGCCCTGCCCCTCTCGGCCTCTGGGGTGATTCCTGGGGCTGTGGCAGGCGGGGTGGGAAGGGATTTCACACCGCCCAGGATCAGCCTGTACATATTTAAAATAAATAGATGTGCACATAAAAAAAATTACCCCCATTATTACCCAAGGAGGCAGTGGGAGTACCAGGGGAATGGCTGAAGTAACAAAACTTGACACCAGTGATAATAAAAGAGGGAACTAAAGCAAAGAGATCACCCCAGTCTGCCGGGCCTCGAGTGCTTAATCAAAACTGACTTCTACTACTGCAGCTGCAAAAGAAATGTTTCAGGCCTGCCATTAATTTCCATACAATAACCCTCTAATGGGGGTGTTGCTGGGAGAGGAGGGCGATCAATCTGCTCTAATGACACACCAGAGACTCGGGGAAAATGCAAACTTGGAGCAATTTCATGGCAGGTGCAACCTTGGAAAGTACGGCCATTTTTCTGAGTTAATTTGTTCCCCTGATATGTTTGAAATCCATATTTGTATTTTTAAGGTCTAAAACGCAGGGTGATTAAAAAACACAAGCGGATTTTTTTTTTGTAAGCTTTTCAAGTGTGGTAGGTGACACATTAATGCCCCTCCTTGGAGCTAGGACAGCTGGATATCTTCTGTCGTGTGCTGCCAAAAAAGAAGGGAATGGGATTGTTTATTCCAGCATTCCCTTTTTGTCTTTAGCCTTCCCACTTCCCTCCCCAGCCTGGTGCTCATTTGTCTCCCAGCTGAATTGATCCCTAATACTGTAGGAAGTAATAATAGTAATAATCATGGTAACTGCCGGCGGTAATAGTTATTATTCTGATTATTGTTAGCACTTACAGTGCTCTGTAATGATAATGATTATTATTGCTACAAGTTTTAAAACACATAAATGAGTTAACTCAGTTCCTGCTAGGCTTTGGGTGCTGGCAGCTCTCAGACATCTGAAAACTCCAGCTGCAGATCTGAACGGGAATGATCATCCTGACCCGGCCTGGGGTCTCGTCCTCAGGGAATCTGTGTCCCATCTGTGGGGTCTGGCACCGTCCCAGGGCGGTGAGGCAGCTTTGGGGGGGATTCTGAGACCCCTTTCCTTGGCAGAGGGAGCACCCACGGGTCTGGGGCCAGGGCAGGTGTCACCGGGAGTGACATCTCAGCCCTGGGACCTGCTGCAGGACACTGAGGGGCTCCGAGGAGGAGCACGGAGGGTCCAGGCCCCCCCACATCCCCATCCCTGCAGCCTGTCCCTCCTCTCACCTGCTGAAAGCCACCTCCACTTATCCTGATTACTCCATTGCCTTTCTCAGCACTTAAGAACTCCAGCCAGAATCTTAAAAGTATTGAATTTTCAAGGGCTGGAAAGTGCAGGGGCTTTGCATGAGAATGGGCACCACCCTGCTCAGCTGCCTTTGTCCTTCCCCCAGTGCCTGTCTGCATCCTCACATTTGTGCCTTTGTCATGGGCCCTCTGCAGTCAAAGGGAAATGGGGGCTTTTTTTTTTTTTTTTTTTTTTTACATTTAAAGATTTTTTTTACATTTAAAGATGCTCTTTGACATCAAAAATGCTTTTTATGCTCCTGCTGCGTTTATGGGATGCTCGTGGCCTCTCTGCTGTAGCCACTGTCATGTTCTGGTTTAGATCATTTTAAGGTACAAACCCTTCCCCACCTACCCCTGCTCAAAAATTCCCAAAAATTCCCCAGAATTCCCCAAAATTCTGTTCCAGTCACCCCTGCAAACCTCCCGGGGGTGAATGTGCCTGTTCCACTCCCCAGCTCCCATGAGCCTGCTTCAACTGATTAACAAACCCACTGATTATCTACATGAGATCACCGGATTCCTGAAAGTTCAGTGACTTCTCCTGAAGGTTGGTCTGCAGCCAGCGCAGGGCAGCTTCTGCTTCAGCCTCAGTGCATCACCCAAATCAATGCACTGGGCTGCACTGGGCTGCACTGGGCTGTACTGGGATGATGAACTGGGATCTCAGCCCTGACTGGAACAGGGCAGGCTTTGGGTACAGAACTAGCTGCATCTTTTGAAAACCCCATTAGGTGACAAAACTTTGTTGCTGTCTCTCTCACTTTCCCCTCAGCTCCATCAGATGCCATCAGTTTTCTGCTGCACAACCCAGATCCTCCACGCCAGGCAGATTCCTGTCCATACCTGGCAGGCCAGTGCAGAGAACAATTTACACGAAGGGCAGAGAGCTGGGATTGAGCAGAGCTGGAGGGATAATGCAACATTTTCCAATAACTTCAAGTTTTTTTCCTTCCCCTGCCCTGTTTCCCCTGCCTCTCTGGTGATTTAGGGCATGAATTTTTGCTCCTTGCCATCCTGTATTTATGTCTCTGCCTTGCTGGTGATGTGCAAGGCAAGGCACGTTCCTGCTGGAATTACAATTCCTGAAACTGCCCCGACCTCTGAGGGACCTGGGGTAGGGGAGGGCTCCAGCACAAACCTGGGATTCCCTCCATGGAGAGCAAAGGAACCAGGGCTGGCTCTGAAATCCAGGCTGAGCCCCTGGGGCATGTGCAGCCCTGTGGCACAGCACAACCCCTTCCCCTGGTGCTGGGAGCTTTTGTCCCCCACAGGCTGCCAAACCTTCTCCCTGTCCACGCCAAAGGCAAGGACCTGTCAGAGGCAATTCAATTTCACACGCCGTAAACTTTTACATCCACTTCTTGCATTTCTCCCCTTTTTGTTTACGGTTTCAGAAAAATCTCTAAGCCTGCAATCTATATATATTTTTTTTTTTTAATTTTTTTTTTGCCTCTGAGCACCCATAGTGCCAAGCTGGATTGTTCCAACCACTTGTTCACTGAGGAAAACTTCAGCAAAACCTGCCTGAGTCTGCGGAGTGGCTTTGAGGAGGTGAGGGGCAGGCAGGGAACTCGGGCTCTGCTCCCATCAGAGGCAGCTCATGGATACAGGCAGAGGGAGCAGCCTTGGGTATCCTCTTCCCATCAGATTTTATCACTGCTCCGTAACTCCCTGAGCCATCCAGCAGCAATGATGTTGGGTTTGAAGCAGTGGAAGTGGTGGCTTTGAGGAAATCCAGATTTTCCCTCCTTTCTGCAGCCAGGGCTGTTGTTTTCCCTTTGAGCAGCTCCCGTTTGCTCTTCCCTGTGCATCAACGAGCCCCAGATTAAACATGGGGAAACACTGTGGCACTTCAGAGGGACGGAAATGGAATAACTCATTTTGCCACCTGGACACGAGTTCTGGCTCTAACAAGTCCCTGTGACTCCGTGCCTTGCTCATATCATTACTCTTCACCTCCGCTCGTAAACCTCCACCTAGAAAATAATGTAATTTAATTAGGCAGTGGAACGAGGCTGCCGCCGTCACACTTGGTTAGACCCGAGCACTTGGTGAATCCTTTGTCACTGGGGCTGGAAATAACAAATGTTCCTCACTGTGGGTGCTGCAGGGCCCGGGTGGGACACTGGGGACAGCAGTGGGGAGCCAAGGCCGAGGAGGAGACACAGACCCCAAAGCCGTGGCATGAATTGCTGATGGAATTCCTGTGGGAACGCAGAGCAAGGAGACAACGCCGTGGTCTGGGAAAGCTGCGGGAGGAGGGAGATCACAGCAGTGCTGGAATGTCCCCCCACTGTCCCCCAGTGTCCCCCGGTGTCCCTTGGTGTCCTGGGGAGGAGCCACCAGGTGACCCCAGGGCGGAGCAGGGGACAGCCCCCAGCAGCTCGGCGATTCTGATACACTCAGATGGTTCTGACACGGGGACACAAACCTCTGAGTGAGCAGGACACCCCCTGCAGCCTCCACCACACATTCTGCTGTTTGCTCCTCCACTTTTCACCTTCTCCATCCTCACCCAACACTCCCAGGGTCACTTTTGGAGCCCTCTACCACTCCCAATTTCCCCATGACCTGCAGCAGGACCACAACTGGCTCATCCTTTCCCTTCAGTGTTCCCACACCATGAGAAAAGAGAAAGCAAAATTCCTAAGGACACCTGAATCTTTTGAAAAAAAGAAAACAACAACAACAAAACCCCTGAAAAAACAACGAAAAACCTCCCAACCAACCCAGAGCACAAATAAAGTCATCCTGGTTTGAAGTTCACAAATATTTTGGAAGGCAAATGGATGGGAAGAGTTTAGCCTGCAAACACTTATTTGTCATGCAGCCTGACTGCTGCTTTTCAACATGCTTTGATCCTCTGCAGTTTTTTTGGCCCAGGCATTAGATAATGCTTTAGAAGCCATTAGAAAAAATGGTGACAATTGAAATGCTTTGAAAAATGACAGTTTGATAGTCTAATAATAGCCCCTACACTGATCTGGAGAAGGTTTTCTGTTCTGTTTTTTGTGATATTCATTATGTAGAGTGCATTTCAAAACGTCCTTTCCTCCCCAGTAAATAATTTAACCCTTTCCCGACCTGCAGCCCCGGCAATGTGGAACACAGATTGTGCAGATTTCCAGAGGTATGTGCTCCATGAAGAGCTGCTGGAAGGTGCTGTGATGCTGAGAGGAGGGGAAGTGGAGAAGATGACAATGTCTGTGTTCTTGGACCGTGCAGAGTGAGGGCCCCATTCCTGCAGGCTCTCCAGGAAGGGTTCCCATCAGGAGAAAACACATCTCAGGGAGCGAGGCGGCGAGGAGCTCGCGTTTCATTGCGAGAGCTTGTTTTTGCAAGATGTTATTTGGCAGCGATAAATGAGCAACTTTCAAGCCTCAGAAGTGATTAATTTCTCACTGGAGCTGTCTCTGAGCCTGTCACAGCCTGACAATCCTGACATAAGTGTCATTTATAATGTCACAAGTCTATTCCCCATAAATGTCATTACACAATTACTCCGAGGATGAGGAGGGCTTCACCGGGGGAAGAGCGTCTGGTATTAAGTCAATTACAGCTCCTAATGTTATTGTTGGGTTGTCCCCCCTCATACAATTACTTGGTGTCTCACTTGTTCGTTCTGTGCAAATTAGCAATTATTTATTGCAGTGATAGCAGCAGGTAGGGCTGGGGGCACAGAGCTCGGGGCTCGTCTCCCGTGAGGATGAGGAGCTTTGGGGAGGATGAGGAGCTGTGACACCGAGCCCCTCTGTCCCCGGCACCCCCAGCTCCTCTCTGCCCCTCTCTGGATGGCCCCACCATCTGGGGGAGGTGATAAATCCTGCGTGGGCTTTGATAACGAGGGCTGCTTTAATGAGGGGGCTTTTTGTGGCGCCGAACAAAAGCGGCTCTCGCCTGTCAGGAGGACAGAGGAGTTCAGCGAATTCCCCCGCGCTGCACCTCAATTATGCCTTAAAATTGGCATAAACGGAGCCTTCATTTAGTTCTAAGAGGCTTTTCATCCTCCTTGGCCCAGGCACAAACAGTTCCCGGGCTCAGAGCAGGGGGAGATGTGGGTTTGTTACTCACCCAAGGTGTGGTGAGGGAGCTGGAGAGGAGCAGGCTCCTGGCACTGCCAGTCCCCAACTCCCCGGGGTGTCGTGGGACCTCAGCCCGTGGTTTGATCGGAGATCACTCAAATCCAGCTCCATTTCTGAGCTGGAATGGAGCTGGATACGGGCAGAGAGTGTTTGTGAGGGCTCGGAGCCTCTCTGGGCTGGCTTTGGCAGAGAGCAGCACTGTGGCACCACAATCTGACTCACAGACACAGAAACGTGGAAACGGGCCAGGAATTTCCATGATAATCCTCCAGATTTGCACCAAGACAACTGAGATGAGGATCAGGCCTTTTAAATTGCTCCCTTTGCCTGTTTGCTATTCTGGGAAGCTATTGTTCTCAAAGGGACATCTTTAAAGCAAAAAGCTGGTAGAATAATTTATTTGCGAATAATTTATTCAGTGATTGATGGGAAAAGCTGCTGAATAAATAATTCACCAAATGCTAATGGAACATCAGAGATGGTCGAATAATGAAAATGTTTATTTGCAAATAATTTATTCAAAGAAAAATGCTGAAACGTATCGGCTCGATTATTCGTGGTGAATAATCCAGTCACTCAGGCAGCCCGGTGTGACACATCAGAGTTGCCTTTCCCAGCCAAGGAGGGCTCCAGGTACTCCAGCCCTGTTTGCTCTGATCTGCTCTCCACGAGATGAGGAGAGCTTGAGTGAGGAACTCCTCAAACTGAGCTCAGATTAAAGGTTCTGCCTGTGATGGGGTTTTGCATCACCAGCTTCTCCCACCCCTCATTTATTGCCAATTACAGCAGCTCCAGGCCGGAATCCTCTCGGAGCTTTGCACAGTTTACAGGAGCAGGGACTGGGGAGAGAGTCCTGATCACGGAATTATGGAATGTCCTGAGCTGGGAAGGACCCCAGGGAGCAGAGTCCAGCTCCATCCCTGCACAGACACCCCAAATCCCAGCCTGGGTGTCCCTGGAGTGGTGTCCAGGCTCTCCCGGAGCTGTGCCCATCCCCTGGGCAGTGCCCTGCACCCTCTTTGCCCAGTGTCCACCCTGAAGGTCCAGGGCGTGACATTTCAGACACGAGCTCTGGAAACGTCACTTCTAAACCTGCACCAGAAGGAAACAAACCCAGCAGAAGTTTGTCACTGGTGTCCCTGGTGTGGCAGAGGTTTGGAGGGCCCCAGGCAGGGACCCCACACGGGGCAGGTCCTGCAGGTCCTCAGCTGTTCCATTTGCCAGGGGAGACCTTTCCTGCCTCCCTGCAGCTGCACACTGGGGCTCAGGTGCTCCTGGAAAATTGAAGTGATTCTGTGATGATACTGGAGCTAATACCAGAAAAATCTAAATTACATTTTAAAAGGAATCTACCCTTTTATCTTTTAACCTTAGGCCTCTCCCTCTCATGCAGAAAAATCAATCTTGACTAATCTACTGACCAAGTGAAAGTGAAAAGGGGAGCCCATATAATCATGTACTTCATCTTCTTTAAATATTTTTTTTACAGAAGAGGAACTCATATAAACACCTACTTTATCTTCTTTAAGATATGTTTTACAGAGAAGCTCAGCAAAACATCCAAAGCTTCCTCATGGCTCTTAGGAGAAAACCCCATTGTCCTGACAGAATCCATCACAGCTCCTGGGGGAGTCTGGGGAGGAGCAGGAGCAGATCCCTGCCAGCTGCTGTCAGGGGGTTTTAGGGAATTCCTGCTCACAGCTCTGCCTTCCCTGGCCCGGGATTCCCAAAGCCTGCCTGGACACACGACTGCAGGGCAGTGAGGGGTCACTGGGAGCCAGGGGCACGTGGGAAAAGCTGTTCCCATCCCTTTATTTCTTTATTATCTATCTGTTTCAAACGGCTGCCACTCATGGCAGGAGAAGTTCCTTCACCTGGGACGTGGAAAGAAGCCACTGGAGGACACCAGGGCAAGGAAAGCTCTGCCTGGACTCCTGTCTCAGAAATCTCCTTTTCCTCGGTTATTTTTCCCATTTCTCTGCTCCAGTGGCAGGGTTTGTAACCAGGACAAACACAGGCCCTGCAGTGAGCTCTGGGCACTCTGCTCTCCCTGGATGGAGACGGGAGCTCTGGGAAAATAAAAGGCTTTGCCTTTTATTTCTAGAAGTTTTCCAAACTTCTGATCAGATGTAGATCAGACCTGGGGCCAGGTTTAGGGTTTGGGGTCCAAAACGTTCTGCTTGTGCCTGGCTGAGAGCCGAGCCCTCACTTCCCATGAAGAGCTCAAGGCTGCAGTCCCAGGAGCAGCTCAGGTCACCTGGCCCATCCTCATGACTTTATCACCCTGTTTTC
The DNA here is from genome assembly GCF_009819655.1 of Sylvia atricapilla. Classification (NCBI taxonomy): domain Eukaryota; kingdom Metazoa; phylum Chordata; class Aves; order Passeriformes; family Sylviidae; genus Sylvia; species Sylvia atricapilla. The sequence goes on from NC_089164.1 coordinate 804,384, forward strand.
CCCATCCCCTGCCCTGATCCGGGATGGGAGGCGACATTTCCCAGAGCAGGAGCAGTAAATCCCGAGCTGTGTGCGCATAATGCGGGTGTGAGGCCGGAATGCCAACGAGGGGCAGCAGCAGGAGAGACCCTGGAGCTTTCTGTGACACGGGGCAGCAGAAAAGGAGCTTTTCCCGTGGTGCTGGGGGCCCTTTTTCCTCCTCTGAGGGGCTGAACTCCCCGTCCCTGGGGCAGGGGGAACGGGCAGAGGTGCAGATCTCCCCGGGAGATGAGCTCAGAGGCAGAGTTTGGCAGGGCAGGAGTAATTAATAAACCCCTGGGGATGATGTGAGGATGTGATCACGGGGCTGGACCCATCAGTGGCTGAGCTGCAGAGGCTTGAGCTCAGCTGGCACTGGGCTGGAGGGGCTGCTGAGCTCCTGCTGCCTCCCAGGGCTCTGATCCCGGGGATGCTCCAGCCCTGGAAGGGGCACGGGGGGATCTGAGGATGGGATTTGTCCCCACAGGAGGGACCTGGGACTGAGATTTGTCCCCACAGGAGGGACCTGGGGCTGAGATTTGTCCCCAGAGAAGGAACCTGGGGCTGAGATTTGTCCCCACAGGAGGGACCTGGGGCTGAGATTTGTCCCCACAGGAGCGACCGGGGGCTGAGATTTGTCCCCACACTGCCCCAGGAGCCTGCAGCAAACTGGATTTTGGGGCCACATCTCCATCCGCTTCTCCCTGCCCTACCTGGATCTAAAAATACCAGAGCTGTGCTAAGGAGCTGCTGTTACATTCCCTTTGTGATCACTCCCAGGCACGGCAGAACCAGCTCTGTGCTGGTTTATTCTCCGAATTTCTGGCTGTATTAGCACTGTCAGAATCCCCGATGTATCACCTTGCAGGGAGTCTAAAAGCTTGTCAGTGCCTTACTTTGCATTTTTGTTCTGGGTTCAAAGCTGAAGGCGCAGCTGAACTGGAATCTTTTCTCTGGGCTGCTGAAAGAAACGTAAGAGAAATCTCATTTTTAAAAAAAAAAGTATGAAAGGACCATAAAAATAAGCTTTTCACTAAGCTGATCAACTCGGGCTCTGTATAGCAAAAAGGATTCCGAATGAGTAGCTGATAATACAGGCTTTGGTTTGTGGGAAATGAATTAGAGATGGTATTTGAAAGGACTATTTCATTTAGGTGTTTTGGTGGCATCAACCCAGCTGCTACAGTTAGAGTGCAGCAAGCTTAAATATTAGTTAAAAGTTAATTCATATTTTTAGCTTATAATTTCTAATTAACTTGCCATAGTTATCTTGTTAAATGTCAATTAAATCTGGGAGCATTTCTCACAGGTTTCCTGTATTCATAAAGTGTAATTATACAGCCATTGCTCATGTAGCCTTTATTATTGGTATAATCTACAGCTAAATATATCTCTTACATACTAATTATACATCACTCGGTGCCATATTGATGATCAGGATTTGATTGAGCACAAGCAATTGTCATGTTACCTCTCGAAATGTCAACCTGAAGTGTTTGGAATTAAAAGTTCTGGACACAACTTTGTGCCTGGGGCTGAGCTGTGCTGTGCCAGGAGGGTTCCTGTGCTGGGGGACTCGGGCAGCTCCTGGGGCCTCTGGGTGCCAGGGGTTTGTGGGCTTTGCTCTGAGAAACCAGGACAAACTGGGCTGGGAGGAACTGTTTCCAGAATAAGGAGAATTTGAAAATAGGAATTTTCCTTATTCACAAAAATAAGGGAAGAGGCAGGAGAAGACTCGAACAGTTCATCCCAAAAAATCCTTCTGCTGAAATCACAGAAATCCCAGGATGGGTTTGGGTTGGAGGGACCTGAAAAATCATCTCATCCCACCCCTGCCATGGCAGGGACACCTCCCACTGTCCCAGGATAATCCCAGCCCTGCCAGCCTGGACTTGGGCACTGCCAGAGATCCAGGGGCAGCCCCAGCTGCTCTGGGCACCTGTGCCAGTCCTGCCCACCCTCACAGGGGCAATTCCTGCCCAACCTCCCACCTAAACTTCCCTTCTTCCAGTTTAAGACCATTCCCTTTGTCCCATCCCAACGTGTCCATGTTAAAATCCACTCTGCCTCTTCCCATCACCCACTGAAGGACGGACGCACATCCTGAATTGTTTGTGCTGGTGCCAGAACAAAGGGCAAGGCTTGGGGTTCTCCTCATGGGACACAATTCCTCCTCCTCCTCCCAGCTGTGTTCCAATTCCTCCTCCCAGATTTGTTCCAGCTCCTCCTCCCAGCTGTGCTCTCCTGTGGGGCTCTGTGGGGCAGGGCTGGGTTGCCTTTGCAGCCTCCTCTTGTCTCATCCTGCCCAGCTCCACGCTGACCTCCCTCTGCTCAGGCAGCATTAATTACCGCTCAGCAATTAGCAGGAAGTACCTGAAACCCCAATTAACTGTGGTCTGTAACTGTGGTGGTCCAGATGAAAAAAGGGAGGAAAAGAAAAAAAACAAAAACCCACACACAAAAAAAACCCCCAAACAAACCAAAAACCAAAAAACAGAAAAAGAAAAAGAAAAAAACCCACCAAAGAGAAGCTGAGAAGGACATAATTAGATTTGCACATTTGCTGCCCAGCAATACCTTGGAGCAAATATTATTCCCAGTCTCTCTCAGTCTCCAGCCTGAGCCAGCTCCTCCCTCGCTGTCTGGGTGACAATTCCTGCTCCATCAGTGTCACTTGGAGTTTGGGCCCTGTCCCCTGCCAGCTCAGGACGTGTCTGTGCTGATGCTGATGTTATCCACGCACTGATCTCCCCTTGCCCTGTCACTTTGCATCGCCCTGTGCTCAGCACAGCCCCAGCAAAGAGCAGCAGGCCTCTGCCTTTCCCCTCTGTGCTTCCCCCTCTCGCTGGAAGTGGTATTTAAATTAAACCACGCGTTCTGTGCTCCTTTCCCTGCGCTCCCCTGTTTCCTGAGGCAACCAATTTCATAGATCTGGGGAATGGAATCAATATGAAGGTGGATTGTCCTTAGGAGACCCTGTTAATATCCCAGGAGAGCAGGCTGGGTTCTGCAGGATTAAGGAAAGGGGAAATTATGGAGGGCAGGGCTCTTTGGAGGGCTGTTTGTGTGCACACGGTGGACAAATACTGAGAGGTGGAAAACAGGATCCAGGCGTTTGTGTGGCTTTAATTGAAACCATTTGTAATCCTCATTCTCTTAAATGACACTTTTTATCTTCCTTGGGATCACATGGTGGGTTCTGCTGCACATCGGGTTCATAAAATATACAAAAATTCCGTGTTCTTTGGAGAAAATTCATTTTGAGTGATGGGGCGGGGACGGCAATTCAAGTAATAACTGTGAGTGATGTAAAAATGAGCCCATCCTTCAGGATGCTGAAGCTCTGCAGAGCTCTGTGGCCACCACCAGCTCATTTCCATTTCGCATGGAAACAAATTCCCCAAAACTCCGTCAAAGACTTGCTTATTTCTGAGCGACTTTTGTTGCTGATTCATTGGGGACGAAGTTTTGTGGCTCACTCGGAGCCTTCCCTGCGAGTGGGGGAACGTGTTTGCTCACAATCCTCCCTTGGTGCTGCTGCTTTCGTAACCAGAGTTCATTAGAAATGAAAACTTAATTGAATTATGTCCGTGGGCCTTGGGGGAGCAGAAATTCTCCTTCTGAGGGGACAATTCTGCTGCTCTCCGGGCTGGGGCAGCTCCTCCTGCCCAGTCCCTCTCCAGGGACTCTCCCAGCTCTTGTTCCCCCTATTTTCCTGTCGATTGTCCCTTTGCATTCTCTTGGACTCGTTTTTCTGATATCGATTTTTTCTTTTTTTTTTGCTGCCAAACAGCTCCAGGAGCCGAGCTGACCCTGCTGCAGGGCTGGAATTTCCCTCCTGGCTGTGCCTGTGCTGTCCCTGTGCTGTCCCTTGGTGTCACCAGCCAGGGGATGGACTCTCCTCCCCTCCTCTCTGCCATCTCCTCCTCAGGAATGTTGGTCCAGAGCCGCAGGATCCCAATTCCCTGCCCAACCCTCACTATTGGGGATTTGCTCCTCGCACTTCCCCTCGTGGTGGGAGTGGGAGGCAGGAGCACCCTGAGTCGTGACGAGCCTCCTCATTAGCTGCAATTAAAATTCTGCCCTGGTTTCCTTTCCAAGTGCTCCAGTATTCCTGCAGGAGGCTCCAATATTCCCCAGGGCACGGCTCTCCCCCGCTCAGCTGCAGCAGGGATCTGGAATCCAGGTGGGAGAGGAGAAAAAGGGACTCTGGCCAGGCCTGGAGGGAAGGGAAATCAGAGACAAAAATTCCACACACAATTGGGACAGGAAGAGCAGCAAGAACAGGGTGAAGATGATGAAGATCAAATATCCAAGATTAGAGCTCAAGGAATTCTCTCTCTGTAGCATGTGGTGGAATTTTTTCCAATTTGCAGTCTTGGCATTTGCCTTTCTATTTTTTTTTTTTTTTTAATATATGCTCATATATTTACCGAATTCTAGAAAGAAAAAGAAAAAAAAAAAAAAAAAAAAAAAAAAAAAAGAAAAAAAAAAAAAAAAAAAAGGAACTGGAATTACATGGATTCAGTGTGCGTAACAAAAACGTGATGCCACATATTCCCTGTGAATATTTCAGGATGAAAAGGCAGAGAGGAATCAGATAGAGGCATCAAAAGGAGTCAGCTGTCTGCCAAAGCTGGTTTAAATATCAAATTAGAATATAATGGTATGCACAGTCTCCATATCAAATCGGGACTTTATTGGCAGGGACGGGAAGGTGACGCAATTCCGAGTCCTCCCACACCCCGGGGTGAGGGATGGAAGAGTTCTGAATGGAATAAAAGTGACTTTGGGAGCAAATGCAGCCTGAGAGGGACATTCCTGAGCTCCGGGCAGGGGAGTGGCTCCTCGGGGTGCTGCTGGCTCTGGTCACTCCCAGGTGACATCTCCGAGCCCTGGGCTGGCCCTGCCTCTGCCTCTGTGCCTCTGGCGGGGGCAGAGCCTTGGATCAGCCTGAGGGGGTTTATTTGGGGTCTCCGGGTGGCTCTGAACCCCTGGTGTGACATCAGTGACTCCCAGGAATGCTGAATTCTTTCCCCCCTCACAGCAGTGAGGAGTGTCAGGGAGGTGACACAGCTCAGCCGTCCCATGTTCCCATATCAGATATCCCATTGCTGTTTTGTAGGTGAAAGCGCAGAGAGAGGAGCGCCCTGGGGCGGGGATTGGGGCAGTGATGCTGAGTTTGGAACCAGCACAGCTCAAAGCTGGAGCTCGGGGCTCCACCTGGGCCCGTGCCAAAAAAACAAAAAAAGAAACCCCAAAGCCCCCGATGAAAGCAGAAATGATCCCGGTGGGATGTGCCTGTCACCAGGAGCCGGGGCCACCCTCCCAGGTCCCTGGGGGTGTCCCCTGGTGGGACATCCCTGATCACTGACACACGGAGGGCCACCGGGAGCCAGTCCAGGGGGGTTTGTGCCCCTGCAGACAAAGATGAGCACTTTGGGTGGTGATTTCTGAGGGCGAGGAGACAATTCCCACAGAAGAGGCGATTTCCAGGGGGCTCCCAGCCCCAGCCCTGCTCCAGGAGCAGCTCAAGGCTGCAGCTCCTTTGGACAGGAGGGCAAAGACGAAGGAAATTGAAATATTTCTTTGCAGGCTGAAGATGTATTGCTGTAATATTTCTCTGCTCTGGTCTCTGTTCCCTGCTGGCAGCCCCCAGCAGCTCCGGGCTGTCTGTCAGAGCCTCTCTCCCTCACTCACACACAGAATATTTGTTAACTCCAGCGATTTGAGGCAAACAGGGAGGTGCTGTGCTGGGGAAGGGCTTTTCAGATAACTGCCTGAGGCACCAGACATTTTGGAATCAAAATCTGGAAAGCAGAGTCATTATTTCTGTTGTTTTAGTGCCTGCTTTTACTCTCTCTCTTATTGACAAATGTTCCTTTAACCCATCTTGCTGTGGGTGGTTTTCCTCACATTTGCACTTTACAGAGCTGTTAAAAAAGGGAAGAAGAAAGAAAAAGACTTTATTTAAACCATCTTGGCAGTGTGTCCTCCTTCGTGCTCCCTTTGCTGTCTCTTTTTTGACTTCTGCCCTTTGGGCAGAGCCTCTGGAAGCTGAGAGCCCTCTGTGAGCCCAGAGATCGCAGGGAGGGGCTGGGTGAGCTCAGGGGACAGTGGGGTGGGGACAAGGACAGGGACAGAGAGCACCCAGATCCCTCTGTGAGCCCCGGAGATCCCAGGGAGGGGCTGGGTGAGCTCAGGGTGTGTGTGAGCTCAGGGTGTGTGTGCTCCTGGTGGGGACAGGGACAGGGACAGAGAGCACCCAGACCCCTCTGTGAACCCCACAAATGGATGTGTGTGAGCTCGGGGGTGTGCTGCTGGGGACAGGGACAGGGACAGAGAGCACCCAGATCCCTCTGTGAGCCCCGGAGATCCCAGGGAGGGGCTGTGTGAGCTCAGGGGACAGTGGGGTGGGGACAGGGACAGAGAACACTCAGATCCCCCTGGGAGCCTCACAAATGGATGTGTGTGAGCTCAGGGGTGTGCTGCTGGGGACAGGGACACTGACAGTGACAGTGACAGTGACAGTGACAGTGACAGTGACAGTGGCAGTGACACTGACAGTGACAGTGAGCGCTCCCGGGACCGGCTCTCCTCACCTGAGGAGCACCTCCTGGGGAAGAAGCGCCTTTCCGGCAGAGGGAACATCCCCCGGGAGTGCCCCGGGAGGTTGGGGCTGGGCTCGGCTGATGCTCAGGAGCCCTCCCGGCAGCAGCGCAGGGCTCAGCCCTGCAGGGAGCAGCAGGAGGCTGCGCTGGGCTCGGGGCTGAGCCACGGAGGTGTTCCCTCTGGTCCCTTCCCCTCTGGGAACGGCTCCAGTGTGACTGCAGGGACACGGAGCAGCCCCCAGGGCTGGGGCTCCCCAGAGAAATTGGGGACAAGGTGCAGCAGGAGAGGACCTCCGTCAGCCTGAGCAGGGCAGGAGGATTCCTGCACAGATCTCTCGGGGATGTCGCTGCTCTGCTCTCGAAAAGCCAACATTTCCCTCCTTGTTTCATTTATTCATTTATCATTCATTTATCATTTATTTATCATTTATTCGCGTTTCGTTCTCTATTGGCAGGCAGGTGGTAAATGTGAGCTGCAGCTGTCTGTCTCCCCAGTAAATCCTGAGAGTCTGGGTTCAATCCATTGCAGAGGTGCTGGGCTTTTAGAGCTGAACACTCCGACTGTCAACCCCTCCTCAGAGCTTTTTAACAGCACGAAAATGTAATCTGATCACAGAAACAGGCCCTCCAGTCATCCCTTTCCCTCCACAACTTCCAGATCAATCCCCGTACCAATATTATTAATTGCAGCGTTTTATTTGCACGTTTAAAGCTGTTTGATTAACCTGCCTCCCTGCACTGCAGAGCTCAGCGGCCAGACCGACAGATCCGCACGGGAAAATGAAGGACATAAACTTGTTTACGGAGATTAGATGGAATCTTTGCAGCTCTGTCCGCAGCCAAACCAAATGAGCCGGAGCCTGGAAAGACAGGGAAGATCTTTATCGGATTTCTCAGGCAGCCCTGACACTGAACTCCCCTTAAATCCCCCCGAGAGGCAGAGGCACAGATTTGGGGGCTCAGAGCCCTTCACATCACAGGGACCCCCCTGACCTCGCTCACACAGGCAGGGAGGGAGTTTGAATTGCTGGGTTACAGAAAACTGCGTGTGACACGGAAACATTGTGAGTGTCACAAGTTCCCAAAATCACAGCAGCAAATTTCTCTGCTTGTTCCCATCCTGGGCGAGGACCAGCAGGTTTGGTTTTCTTTTTTTTCTCCAATTGGATTGCTGCTGGAATAGAAATATTACCCTGAGAGCCAAGCTTGCTCTCCCATCTAATGCATTTTCAACTTTTTAATGCTGATTTCGGGAAATGTGCCTCCTGCAATTTGCACCCAGCTCTCAGGAAGTGATGCGTTATGGGAACATCTCCTGATGAGGTACCTGCAGCTCACGACTTCTTTGCTGAAAGAGATTTTATTGCTACTCTTCAAGGCCTTTTTGCAGGCTGGGAGAAGGCAGAGATTCCCGCAGAGTGGGGAGACAGCCTCTGTGCTGCCCTGGGTGAGGCTCTGTGGGTGTTGTGGGGTCACTCCAGAACACCCCAAACCTTCAGCCTTGTCCCCTCACACCCCCACGTTCACACTGCTGCTCTTGGACAAGCTGATCCCAGCTCCCCGCCAGGGAAAGGGGCAGCAAAAGGCCAAATTCCAGGTGCCTCCTCCTTGGCAGGAGGCAAAATCTCCGTGCTGCTGATCCCCGAGGCAGCGGGCAGGGCTGAGCTCGGGCTTTGGGGAGGGTTGGCAGAAATCTCTGCAGGGCAGGAGCACACTCAGCTCCTCCACCGACAGGATTCTGCACCTGAGGCTCCCCAGGGGCTGGCCCTGGGCTGTGCAGGGTGACAAGGACAGCGCCAGGGCCGGGGCTGGCAGCTCCGCTCCGTGTTACAGGAACAGTCACTCTGCCTGCAGCTTGGATTTATTCCTTTGCTGCCCCTCAGACCGGCCTGGGGCTCGCCCCGCAGAGGAAACAGGAAACGAGAAACAAGTTGTACCTCTTGTCTTCCTCTTTCAGTTCCAATTAATCTGGTTTGTGCTCAGCAAGAGCGGTTCCCACTTGCACACACGATGCCAGCCTTGCAACTACAGCTCCTTCTACATAAATCAATCTCTGTTTAATTTTAGCCTGGACTGAATCTGACCAAACCCTCAGGAATTGGTTATAAAAGCTCTACAAGTGCAGCTTTTTATTTGGATCAATTCTGAGGGCTGCAGGCAGCTATTCTGTCGTGTAATCACTGCTCATGGAAAGTGGAAATGGAATCCTTTATTGTTTATGATGCAAATCAGACAACAAATTCAGAATCGTCTCTGCTGCCTGCAGTGCCCCCAGTTTTGGAAATTCAACTTGCAAGTTAAAAGCGGGAAAGTTTTCAGCACCACCAGCCAGACTCTTATTTTAAAATATTAATTTTTAAATTATTTATCATTTAACATCCATATGGCAGCGGTGTAACAGGGCTACATTATCTATGGACAGCTAATAACTCTAATTGGGCTTTAACGAGGAAAAGGCTCTTTCTGTGTGTGCAGCCACGTGATCCTGAGCTGGTCCCCAGCCACAGGGAATGAAAATGAGGGAGAGGAGGGGGTCTTTCCCCTCAGCCAGCGTGGACACCCCAAACTCCCTGCAGGTCCCTCAGCCAGGGCTCGCTGTGACTCAGAAATGCCCTGGGGCAGACTCTGAGGGCTGGGAGAGGCTCTTGGCAAGCCAAGAATCCTCAATTTTATCAAGAAATGGGGCAGGGCTTGGAATGAGAGGATCTTTAAGGTCCCTTCCAGCCCAAACCATCCTGTGATCCCATGAAATTCCACGATCCCGCTCTTGGCTTGCAGCTTTGGAGGAGTTTTGCATTTCTCCATGAAGCTGAGGCTGCGATTTAATTTTATTTTATTTTTTTTTTCCCAAGTCTTCTCCTACCTGCTGGTGAACGAATCCCAAAAAGATTTCTGTCACTTTACAATGGGGAAGGAGACAGATTGCACCGTTGCTCCAGTTCTCATTTTAATACCTGCCAATACCACTTTGCAAATCCTGGAGTGCAATGCTAAAAAAAAAAAAAATAAAATAAAAAAGAGAGAGAAGTGTAGCTAACACGAGGTTAAAAAATGTCTTTAGTGTGTAAAATACGAAGCTGGATGACACATAGGCAGCTGCAGATGCACTAATTTGATTTCATGCCTTAGAATCAACTGTTCTCCTGCACTGAAAGGCACATTTACATCCATCTGGCAGAGCAGGTTCCTTGTCTTTCCAGAGCTCCTCCACTCTTGTCTCACCCCAGGTTCCCACCCCGTGTTCTGCTCACAAGGATGAGTTTGGAGCAGCCTTTTTGTTTTATTTTCCCCAGCCCACCCGTGTTTTCCAAGAACTTACATCAAAAATCTATTTATTTTTATTCCTCCCTCCCCTTTATTTTCTCTCTGTTCGGAGTCTCAGGGTTATTACGGGATTAGGAGACACAGAACACAGGATCAGAGTGTTTGAGCTTTAATCCTCATCAGCCAGAGCCTTACAAAGCTGGGCCTGTGACACTGGGACCCCTGGGTTTGTGACATTGGGAACAACTGGGCTTGGGACACTGGGAGCCACTGGGTTTGTGACATGGGGAATCTCTGGGTTTGTGACATTGGGAGCCCTGGGCTTGTGACACTGGGAATGACTGGGTTTATGACACTGGGAACAGGATCCCTGTCTAGGAAGAGCTGGATCCCTGCCTTGGTTCCCAGTGCCCAGGGATGGTCTCTGTCCTGTATCCCAGTGCCCAGGGCAGGACCCCAGTGTGCAGCAGGGTCACCAGGTGCCCTCAGGTGTCCCTGCAGGCCCTGGGCTCTCTGCCCCAGGCCAGACTCTGCTGTTGGCTGTGGTTTGTCCACACTGCACAGCACAGCACACAGAACAACTGAAAATCAGATTTAGCTCTTGTCCTGCGCTGCAGGTACGAGCAGAATCAATACCTTCCATATCCTCAGCACAGCAGGAAAGGCTGGAGGTGGAAATGAAAGGTGTCTGAGGAGCAGCTGGAGCAGCCAAGGCTCCCCTCTCCATTCCAACTGCCCTGGAGTCAGCAACTCACCGAGTTCCTCCCAAGCTGAAACTGGGTTGTGAGTTCATTTGGCCCATTTCAGTACAGTCACCATCAAGGTGCCATCACCCCTCAGATGTTAATTTGCAACGCTTTTACTGGATCTCCTGTTCTCATCAGGCTGAACCACGCTGTAAAACCAGCCCGGGGTGGGAATTGTGCTCCAGGAGCAAATCCCGGTGAGCTGCTGAGTGTGCAGTGCTGCTGCCGGGGGGATCTCTGCTGTCATGAGACACAAGGAGCTCCCTCGGGGCTTTTTTCCCTGCTTGTAGGGAAGAATCAACTCGTGGCAGCAGAAGCTGTAACAAATTCTTGGCAAAGAGAAACAAAAAGCCGAGGTCAGCGCCGAAGCTGCGTGAAGCTTCTTAATTTTTGCTTCATGAATTTCTACAGTGCTAAACTGACTTTAAAGTGGGAAGGGAATTGTCATGTCCTTACCCCAGGTAGAATTACACAAATTCCAGCTGGAAACCACCACAGACTGCTCGGGGCTGGGCTGGGCAGTTTCCTTCTCCTGCCCAGGGCTTGGCTGCGCTCCTGGGAAGTCCCAAACCAGCGGCTGACACGGAGAAAGGGACAGAAAAAACCTCCTGGAGCCCCAGCCTGGCTCTGTAAGAGCACCCTGAGCAATGTTTAAATGATTTTAAAGCAGCAGCCAGGGCAGGAATTGGGTGATGCTCCCCTGGTGCATCAGGAGTGCTGAGATAATGACTGGGCTGGGGTAAAGGATTCAGGGGCACTGGGAGCCCGAATCCTGCAGCACTTTGGGTTCTGTCAGACATCTGAAAGCCTCACCGGGCTGGGAACCCCCGATGTCTGTAATTCAGACACACACCTGAGTGTGCTACTGCTCACATGATCCTTCTGATGGGTGAGGAGGGATGGGGGGAAGGAATTGCGGCTCGGAATGTTCCTGTCCCAGGGAGAAAATAAGGGGGTTTGGTCCGGGAGGAAAAGCCCGGTCTGGCTGGGGATGTTCGGCTCTGGAGCCTTCCAAGAGCTGCTGGTCCTGCTGCAGCAGGGATGGTTCTGGTTGGGTCAGCACAGCCGGGGGAAAACAGGAGAGAGAAAATCCCTCTCCCTCTCCCTCTCCCTCTCCCTCTCCCTCTCCCTCTCCCTCTCCCTCTCCCTCTCCCTCTCCCTCTCCCTCTCCCTCTCCCTCTCCCTCTCCCTCTCCTCTCATTTCCTCTCCTCCAGGCTGGAAATTAAACCCGTTTCCTCGGAGGGCCCTTTCCCTTCTCCACCCCACTCCTCACCCTCCCGCTCGGCCCCGCGCTGTTTAATGGGCTGGAGGCAGCCCAGGCACGAGGCTGCGAGCGGAGAGAAATGATAATTCATTCGGGATGGAAGCGGGAGGCAAAATGTAATCCATCATATCTGCTCCATCTCATTATGGAGGTGAGATACAAGAGAGGGCAAGCTGTTAATAAACTGGTGGATGAAGTTATTTCACCAATCTGTTACAGCAAGCGAGGATAGACAGGGGAGAAGTGCATTATTCACACCTCTCCCTAATCCTTTTGTTCCTTATTCTGTGGAAATGCCTTTGTAAAGGCGGGGAGCAGCCGGGCCGGGGGCTGCCACACGCCTCGCACCGCTCCAGCCTGGGGAATATCCGCGGTGGGAGGGGCAGGAAGATCCCTGCTTAGGGCACAGGGGTGCTGCTGGTCCTGCAGAGATCCTGTGCCACAGCCACGGCGGGTGTCCCCCGGGAGCTGTGTCCTTTTCCCCAGGGACTGTGTCCCCTTCCCCGGGAATTGTGTCCCCTTCCCCGGGACTGTGTCCCCTACCCCCGGGAATTGTGTCCCCTGCCCCCAGGGACTGTGTCCCCTTCCCCGGGAGCTGTGTCCCCTTCCCCGGGAGCTGTGTCCCTTTCCCCCGGGACTGTGTCTCCTTCCCCGGGAATTGTGTCCTCTTCCCCAGGGACTGTGTCCCCTACCCCCGGGAATTGTGTCCCCTGCCCCGGGAGCTGTGTCCCCTTCCCCCAGGGGCTCTGCTCTATCCCTGTCCTGTCCCCGCTCTCCCCTCTGTCCCTGCCTTGTCCCCGCTGTCCCTGCCCTGTCCCTGCTCTATCCCTGTCCCCACTGTCCCCGCCCGTGGCCAGCAGGCCCCACTGGCCGAGGAGGTGCAGAAGACCGAGATGTTCAGAGGCTCCGGGAGCGGCCCCTTTGCAGCGGGGAGATGGAGACATCAGCTCATTAACACCTCGCCGCGCCTGCCGCACTCCGAGTTCTCCAATTCAAAGGAGAGGAGGGCAAATTTACGGATGATGACTTGATTAAATTTAAATCACTATAAAAATATCGAGGCGAGGCTTCGGTGGTGACAGGGAAATCTCCTTCAGCTTTCCTTTCCCGTAGCCAGGATTTCAGTGAGGACAGGAGAGCCTGCAGCTTCCCTCCCTTCATATTGAATTTGCTTTTACACAATTTTAATTTCAATTTCTAAACATTAAAATTATTGTTATTATTTCTTAATGTGCAGCGATGAAAACTATCTTTGAAAACGGCCAGGAAGGGATTTCTGAGGAAGCTTTCTTTTCACTAGGAATGTCCTAACCCTGAGGTTCAAGTCAACAAAACTCCCCAGCTGACAGAAATGTTGGCAAACACACCAGTAATGAGTTCTGTGCTGCCTTCCTCTCATCTTGAGGGAGCCATAAATGGCCCGGGGCTGTGGAGGAAGGAGCGGATTGTTGGTGCTTCAGGGTCTTTCACTCGCCGTGAATAGCTCCGAGTGTTATCAGAAATTCCAGTCTCAATTTCATCCTGGAACAGAGATAATGGCCACGTCCCAAAAGATGCTTTCACAGAAGGCACTAATTATCCCTCCTTTGTCAGAGCCTCGGCAGCCTTTGCTGACTGATAACCTCTCCTCTCCTTGGAAATTTCCTTCTCCAGAGCCGGCCTCCGGTTCCTGAGAGGCAATTTGAGGGAGGTGTCAATGCCGCGCTGAGGTGAATTCCCAATAAAGGATCCCATTTCCCCGAGCTGCTCCTGCCCCTTCCCTGGGCTGGGGAACCTGCCGGGGCTGGGGCTCACCTGGACCCGGGCAGGGCTGGGGTTTACCTGGACCCGGGATCCCGTGTCCTTCAGTGCCCCTGGCAGCTCAGCAAGGGAAGGGCAGCTCCTGTTTGACCTGCAGATTGCCAGATTTGGGATCCTCTGAGTTCCTCTGGCAGCTCCTGTTTGTCCTGGAGATTCCCAGATTTGGGATCCCCTGTACCCCTGAGTGCCTCTGGCAGCTCCTGCTTGTCCTGGAGATTCATTCCCAGATTTGGGACCCCCCCATCAGCCCCTGTTTCCCAGGCAGGCCCCTCTGAGCCCATCCATCTCCCCAGCAGTGGCGGCGATCCCACCCCAATCCCGGGCTCCCGATGACAGGACGGAGGCGCAGGGCGCTGAGAAACGATGACAAATGCACATTATCATCCTCAGAGCCATCCATCAGGCAGCACTCCCCTCGATGAGCCGGGGGAGGCAGTTCAAGTGTGCTCCAAACCTGCTGGAGCTGCGCTCCTGAAGGGCTGCTCTGCACGTTTGGCCAGGGACAGACATTAATGAAGGTAATTGAAGATGTTATTAGGGGAATGTGTTTGTTATCAGAGGTTGCTTATGGCGTTATTACTCATAGGCACACTTCATTAATATCCATTTCTCACGGCTCTGCTCGGAGCTCGCCTGACCTTGTGTCACGGGAGGAAATGTCAGAGATGAGGAGCCCGTGCTCAGAGCGCTGCCACCCTCGCTGCAGGGCCCAGGAAAAGCTCATTGCCCCAGCCTGAAGAGCTCAGCCAGGGGAAAAAATATAAAAGAAGTCACAGATAAACAGCTCCAGGTCGGGAGCTGGGCATGCAAATGCTCCCTCGGTGTTTGCTGATGAATAAATTATTGTCCTTCTTGTAAAACCTCCCCACAAACAATCAGGGAAAGTCCAGCTGATGGAGGAGCACGTGGCTCTGCTTGCCTCTGGAATGGGAGAGTGACTCCGGGTTCGCCGGTGCACGTTTCACCAGGAAATGTTTTATTGGATTGTTATTGGAGATGTTTAATGATCAGCTTTTGTTAGGATCACTGTCAGCTTCCCCCACACAATCACATTTACTGGGCCTTTGCTTTTGATGGCTGCGGCTGAGTCAGAGGTTTTCAAATTACAGCAGTCAGAAATAGAAGAATTAACTTGAAAATGCTCATTATGATGGACTTTGACACCCAAAAAAAGTTGTGGAAAAGCCCTTTCCAGGAGAACAAAGCAGACTGGTCTGTGTGAGGACTGCAACGGAGTGAATCCACGGAGCACAAACCCTTCCCTGGGCGCAATCCCTGCCCGTGGAACGAGAGGACCTTGGAGGCTCCTTCCAGCTCAAACCACTCGGAGACTCTGGGACTAAAATTCTGGATTTGCAGAGCAGAAATTCAAGATTCCACTGGCGTACTAGTGGCGGTGACAAACTCAGTATAACCAAAGGACAGAGTTTCCTGAGGAAAAAAAAGCAATTAAAACCCAAAGGAGTGTCCCACAAAGAAATGGGGCTGGGCTTTGTCACCCTGAGCCGGGTCACGCCCTGGGGACAGCAGGGTGTGAGGAGGGGCACAGGGCGCTGCAGGGCTGATTGAGACAAGCCCCGAGTCCTTATCAGGATCATTCTCTGGCAGCGTTAATTTTTAGAATATCGACAGTTTGGTTACAACGTTAATGATCTTAATTTCCATATTGAGTTTTGTCACTTTAATTTGTTCCACGCGCCAGCACAGAGACGTTGGCACTGGAAATCCATAGCAGGAGTCACAGGCAGAGATCCCACACTAATGATGACACATTGCTCACAATTGTCTTTTTGGTTTTTGGCGGGTTTGAGGGTTTGATTTGTGCCTCTCAATTGCTGCCTTCCTTCCCTTTTGCGAGATTCCAGCTCCTGCCTGGGCAGGAGGAGTTACCTCTAAATATTCCTAATTCGCTCAGGAAACACCTCTGTCCCCTCAGCACTGGGGTTTCAGTCTAGGTCTGGGTCATTAAAATTGTTCTCCAGTGGGGAAAACATTTGGGTTTTTGCATGGAAGGCTTTCTTTTCCATAATTCTGGTTGTTCCTTTTATATTTTCTTTTTCTTTTTTGGTCCTAACAGAATTCTGCCTTGCACAAACAGCACCCCCAGACCTTGTCTCTTCCCACGCCCCATCCTGATCAAGGCATTCCTGTTTTTTCTCTTTTTTCTTCTCTTATTTTAATTAGAAGTGATTTCATTTCTTCATCACTCATCTGTCGATTGGCTGTACCTGCCCTTCCTTAGAGTCTTTTCTCTTCATTAGTGTTTATGCTTTGTATAACTAAGAAAATAATTAACCGTGCTGGGTTTTATTGGCAGCACTTTGCCAAGATGTTGGTGGGTGTCTGCACTACATCATAATTTGATGGTGTCTCTGCTGCCGTGCAGAAGCAGGAGAAGAAAAATGCCACATAAACAACGGCCCAGACAGAGCTTGAATGATCCAGTAATTTTGATTTATCCTTTGCATTCCGTGGAACTGGATTAGCAGTTAAAGTCGATGGGTAAACGATTCCCGGCACAATCGGAGGCAGAAACACAAAAGAAACTCTCGGGTGAGATTTAGCGCCGGGCTCTGGGTGTGAATTACAGCCCTGGGTGTGAGTTACAGCCCTGGGTGTGAGTTACAGCCCTGCCTTCACTCCCAGCCACGAATCCCAAACGCAGGGACCGGTCTGCGGTCTTCGGGAGCTGCCAAAGAGCAGATTAATCCTCTCTTTGCTGTCCCAGTCCGCACTCTCCTGTCCCAATCCCCACTCTCCTGTCCCAATCCCCATTTTCCTGTCCCAGTCCCCACTCTGCTGTCCCAATCCCCGCTATAATTTCTATCAGAGAGGAGGCAAGGCAGAGCAGGAGGCTACAGCTGCCGGCACTCTCCCAAGTCCAAAGAGGGATCAGGGTTTGAAAGGCATTCCTGGGCGTTTGGAAAGGAAAGGACTGTATCCGAGGGTGTACTCAGCCCATCAGCAATTAACACTAAGATGTCTCTTAACAATGTGCTAAAATATTGTTTTTAGTTGTGCTCTGGAGCCACCCACCCAGCGGGGTCCATTGCCAGGGGTTTGTTCTCTTTTAGCTCCGAGCTAATCCACTTTTCAGTGGAGGACAGGAGGGAGGCTCAGCAGCTCAGGAGCTGAGGCAGAGCCACTTTAATTGGAGCTCAGATTCCCCGTGCCAGGAACAGGACAGGAACAATTCCCTGGTGCACGGCTCCATCGTGTGACTCTGCTCTGGAGTCGAGTTCCAGCCCAAATCCCGGCAGATAAGGAAAATGCTTAAGGGATCTGAGCTCACGGTGCTCATAAGGTACTGGAGCATCTCCGAGAGTGTCATTTATTGATGTCTTGCAAGGGAAATGTTGATTCCTTTTTGTAAATTGCATTTTTCATCAAGAGTCACTGAGACTGAAAAATCGCTTGTGACTGACAGGCTCTGTGTGCTCCAGTTTGATGGGAATGTTTTGGCTGGTGGAGCCAGAGAATAGCCTGGGAATAATTACCCAGCCTGACACATTCCCTGGGTGACAGACAACATCTTCATTCCACAGGCCAAGTTGTTTTAAGACACTTTTCCTCTTGATTCTCGTCTCCCTTTCCCCGTGATGGGAATATTTCCCACCTCTCGTTTCTCTGCTCCAGCCCTGGGCTCAGCTTTGGCAGACTGGGAATGGTCTGGAGCATCCAGGGCAGCTCCAGCCTCATGTGTGAGTGTGAGCTCAGAGCCAAAGCTTCGCTCCAAACCCTGAAATTCCAGAGCTCAGGACACATCCTGCAGCCCAGAGGGAGCTGCTGGGGCAGGAGGGAGCTGCACAGTCCTGGCAGAGCCTCTGATTCCCTCTGTGGGACTGCCACTGCCACTGCCACTGCCACTGCCATGGGGTGTCTGCAGTGACAGTGACACTCTGGGATGATCCCAGCCTCTGCCAGCTCCTTTCCCATGCCTGGAAACCACCCAGCTCTGCAAAAAATCTCCTTCCTCACTGGGGTAGAGCCCTGAGGGCCAGGGGACATCCCGAGTCTGCCCTGGGAATGTCCCTTCCCCACCTGAGGGCCAGGGGACATCCCTGGCTCTGCACAAACCCTGCTCCGGGGGATTCCTGTCCCTGCTCCAGCTGGCACGGGGCAAACCTAGACCTGCTTTTTGGAGTTGCTCCGGGGGGAATGGCAGGAAAATCAGATTTATCCACGCAGGGTTTGGCCCTGGGAGCCTCCTGCCCTCCAGGCTGGGATGTGTGATGACCAGAACCCTAAAAAGGCATCACAGAGCTCCTCCAGTGCAGAGGAGAAGTGGCAAGGGGGCCCTGAAGGGAACGGAGACCAAAACATCCCAATTTCATATGCAGATGGCAGAGTTAAGCCACGGGGTTTGTGTAGCAGAAGAGAATAATGTCCAACATTAAAGGAGTTATTTCTCAGCCTGATTAATTTCCCCATGAAATCAAATGGGTTAGAAGGGATGTGCTCTCATGACTTGCTGATCCTTGTTTTGCACAGTTCCACAGAGATTACAGACGTGGAGAAAATTATAAAGTCAAAGAAAGTTTTTGGCAATTTTCTTAGGTGGAAAGTTGAATTACACATGTCCTGCCCCATGGAAATACAGAGATTTGATGGCAGATGGCTGCTAAGGCTGGGGAGGGGGAGAATAGATTTTAAACCTAAGAAATCTGGGGGGAAAAAGATTTTTAACCTGAGAAATCTGTGTGGGAGCACCACTGGAAGATGGAATATAAACCCCAGGAGACGCCCACGGAGCAGTGGGAATATTTTGGGTGCTATTTGCCAGACCTTGACGTGAGTGCTCACAGCAGATTGCCACTCTCTGATAAACAGATTGGCTTCGGTGCATCCTGGGAAAGTCTGGAAGACTTTCAGCAGAAAATAAGGTAGGCTGAGAAATGGCAGCAGATTCATGAGGTAGAAATAATTAAGGTAAATCCTGGAGCAGTTTGGT
This sequence comes from Sylvia atricapilla, assembly GCF_009819655.1. Classification (NCBI taxonomy): domain Eukaryota; kingdom Metazoa; phylum Chordata; class Aves; order Passeriformes; family Sylviidae; genus Sylvia; species Sylvia atricapilla. The sequence continues at coordinate 823,039 of NC_089164.1, forward strand.
TCCCCTTCCTCGCTCTGTTTTCAAACAGAATATTCTGCATGATGAATTGTGGAAGTGCAGCACATGCTGGGAGGTTTTAACTGTCTCCTCAGATCATAAAGAGAGAGAAAAGGAATCCTGGCCTTGTTGATGGTTTAGGGGGAAAAAAAAACCCAACCAAACACAGCACAGGAAGAGAAAAGGCTGCACCTTAAAAATTAATTGTTCAAGTACCAGGTCATTGTGGAGTAATGCACCGTGAAATGATGTTATTCTCCAGGAGAATTTCCATAAAGTTTAACACTCCATGACACATCCTTTTCCTATTGAAGTTAGTTAAAAATAGTACATAAAAGTGCTGGGTGAGTGGAGGGAGGCCGGGGAAGGCCGGGAGGGAACCAGGGCTCAGCAGAGGCAGCCCCAGAGCTGAGGGAACATCACTCCCGCTCTATTTTCCCTGGTATTCACCTCGGGATAACAAAATTACTGGAATATATATATATATATATTTTTTTTTTTTCCCCCTAACGAGAAGGAGACAGAAGATGTTGGCTGCTAAATGATTTAGGCAGGGAGCAGGGCCATCAGTCTGGGGCTGGTTTCTGTCAAACGCCGGGAAATGGGAGATTTGCACGGGGATTGCTGGACACCAGCCAGGCCTCTCCTGCTCGTCATGTGTCACATGGGATGGAGGAAATATCTGTTGGGAATGCATGGTGTGATGCACTTTGTAAAATTAATTCATGTTTTTTTGGTAAAATGTGGTGTAAAATCATCCATGTGTAAGAAATAAAGGTGTCTGGGAAATTCTGCCGGGAATAGGAGAAGTGACCCACTTACAACAGAAAGAAGCGTGGCCCCAAAAGGAGATGGGTGTCCTCCAAAGACCCAGTGATAACACCCGAGGAACATCTTATCTACATCAGCCTGGGTGTGCACCCCAACGCCTGCCTCCAGTAAATGCAATCAAGTGTCCAGCCCTACCCAGAAAACTACTCATTGATTCAGCCAGGAGGAAAAGAAATGTGAATGTGCAACAAAGACAAGAGGGATGAAAGGATGAGATAACCCACTGTCCAGTCAGAAATCTGTATAAACCCCGACCCTGCACAGCCTGACCTGGTGAGCGGGGGATTTGGGGCCATAGAGGCCGATCTGGGGGTCACCCAGTGCCCACCCCGGGCTCGGTGCTGACCTTTGCTTGAGGCTTTCTCGGACTTTTGTTTGGGAATTTTTACAATAAATTTCTTTATTGTTGGAATTGGCTGATCGTTTATTACACATGGCTCTTTGAAGGGTCGGGAGGGAGAAAACCAGGGCTGGGGGGGTGGACAAGGGGCAGGGAGGGAAGGATGAGCCTGTCCCTCCGCGGGGACTCTGCTGCTCTCCCCGGGCTGCAGCTCCTCGGAAAAAGCAAAAAAAGCGTTTGTTTGTTTTGCAAAGAGCCCACCAGGCAAAGCATCTGTTTATTTACATGTTTTATCCGTGTGACAAGCGGAGCCTCCTGGAGATTTGGAGGCCTTTTGAATGGGATTTGAAGTGATGATTTCTCTTAAAATAGCCTGGTGGCCTTGGCTCTGCGGGCGCTGGGCCCGCCGTGCTCCCGGGGATAAAAACCAACTCCCGAATTTTGTTGGCACCAGTGCAAAGCCCACGGGGGTTTTGAGCAGTGAAATGCAAAGGTGACTGGGCAGGGGGAAAGGAGGATTCTGGCTGAGAGCTTGGCCTTGTCCTGGTGGAGGAATAAAATCCGGGCAGAGGAAGAAACCGCCTTCTTTTGTAGACCTGAAGTGCTGTGGACTTCTTGCATTTTTTAAAAGAAGTCTTAAATGACTGTGCGGTGGAACTGCTGGAGGTGATTGACGGGCTTTTTTTGGAAAGTTGGGCTTTCAAATTTATGGTGGTGCTCTTGGAAATATTGCCTGTGCAGCTCCAAGCCGGAGCGGAGTGCTCCCGAGTACTTCATCCCTCTTTTTTATTTCCTTTTTACTCCCTCGAGCTCTGCAGATGCAGCAGATTTCTGGCAGGAGATGATGGGCCAGAACTATTAACCAGCTTCTAAATGCAAGATTAATTTATAGGCTGGTTTTATCCATGACACTGCCCAGGCAGCCGTGGAAGAGACAGGATTCAACTCAGGCTGTGGCTGCAGAGCCCCACGGCATGGAGAGAGGGTCCCTGGGCACATGGAGAGGGTCCCTGGGCACACAGGAGGGTCCCTGGGTACACAGTGGGGGGTCCCTTGGCATTCAGGGAGGGTCCCTGGGAACATGGGGAAGGTCCCTGGGCACTGGAGAGGGCTCCTGGGCACACAGGAGGGTCCCTGGGGACAAGGAGAGGGTCTCTGGGGATGTAGGGAGGGTGGCTGAGCACACAGGAGGGTCCTCGGGCACTCAGGGAAGGTTGTGGGGCACTGCAGGGAAGGGCAGGGGCTGCTCTCCTGCTCCCTGGGCTCTCTCCTCTTCCTTTCCTATCAACTGATGGAGGAGAATTTGGGTTAAATTCACTGCTCTGTTCCCTCTCTTATCACAGAGCCTTTGCTGGATCTTCCACAAGCTCAGAACAGTTTTAGGGCTGAGGATTCTGAGAGGGAAAGGAGTAATGGGACAAACCCTTTGGTGTGTTATGGAATTGGTGATTTCCAGGAGCTCTCAATTCCAGCCCTTAACTGGAGAACCCAGATTATAACGAGGAACATAATTAGTGGCAAATGCTGTGAGATATATAAAGACAAAGAGGGGGCTGGGATGAATGGGGGCTCATAAATTTTATTAAGAACCACATTTGGATATCATCATTTATTCCTGGGGTGCCTGGAAGTGATTCCAGACCGCAGGTTGTGCCCGCTGGGGCTGCAGAGAGGCCACTGCCTTTATTAAATCAACTGTAAGAGATTATTGATTCACACAGAAAAATTGCTGTGTTTTAAACAGGGAGAGAGATGGAGCAACGCTCCCTCTCGGCTGTCAGGTGCCTCTCTCCAGGTTTCCCCTCTTGCTGGGAATAAACCCTTTTGTCTCCTTTGTCCTGAGGGAAGTTCAGGCCCTCGGTGGAGCTTTGCTGTCAGGACAGAGGGGCTGCTGTAACCCCTAAAGCACCAAAAGAAGGGATTTTTGTATTTCCTTTCACCTGTGGGTCTCAAACCAAGGTAAGTGCCCGTTTATGGGTGGCAGAACAAAGGTGGAGGTGTAGCCCTGGTTTGTGCCTGAGGTTTTTGGTTTTCTGAAATTCTTTTCCCAGGGAATTTTCTGTAAACAGGAGAAATGTTTTTGTAGCTGTACCTTTGTTATTCATTCCTTTCCCCAGGAGGGACTTCTCCTTGATGTCCCTCTGCTCTGACCAATGGGAGTGAGAAGGTTTGTCTCTGTGTCACCAATCCGATTGGTCGGTGTGAAATAGTATAAAAGGGACACACATCTCAAAAATAAAGGAGTCATTTTCAGCCCTCTGAAGCTCAGGGTCTGTGTCTCTGTGGTGTCAAACAATGTCACAGGAGGATCACAGGTGATGTTGAGCTCCTGGAGGTCTGGAGATGGCAGCAGGACCTCTCTGCACTCCTGGGCCCCTCAGCCTCCCCTCCATGCTCACCTGAGCATTATTAATGCCAAAAACGTGACCTGTGAGCTCCGAAATCGACTCCATTTTTAAATCTCCTATTTTCCCCCCAATCCTTCAATCTAATTAGGCTCACATCAGTATATTATTACAGAATGTAATCATTCCTTTCTTCTAATAACATTCATGGATAATTTTATTTCTCATTTTCAGCCTCCTACTCCTGTGGTGTAATTAGTGTCTCTGGCACCTCGTGACGCTCAGAATGAGTTGCAGCTGCTAATTGCTAATTGAAAAATTAGAAACTCAGTTAGAAAAAGGATCTAATTAAAATGAAATTAGATAAAGTCCCTTCAAACTGGTTTCTTCCTCTTTGCTTTTTCCCTCAGTTTCGCGATCACAGAGCCATTAGCACTTGCCAATTACATTTAATTGTTAAACACAAATACATTTCCATTCGACTTCTCACAATAACCTTTCTGTTAGTGAGGAACTCGTTTAGCAGGGGGGGCTGTGAGTCTCTCCTACCCTAAATTTCAGCAAATCACCTGCTGATCCTCTCTGGGCAGGGTGGGACTGCCCTGGGCAGGGCTGAGAAACCCCTGGACGTGGGGTTTGGGCAAATGTCCTGAGCTCGGTGTGGCCACAGGTCACTGAGGCCAGCAGGAGTCCCAGGGTCCAGTCCCTTCCCCCCGTCCTGTGAACAGAACAGAAAATCCCCAGGTGCAGAACCCGCAGGTTTGATGGGGCATCCATTCTCCATCCCACAGTGACCAGTTCCCAATCCCCAGTTTGTGTCATGATGGCAGAAGAGCAGAGTGTGAGGGCAGGGCAGGAGCCCTGATCCCTTGGGAGGCTGCAGCAGGAGCTGTGGGTGTGCTGGGCTGGGCTGGGATTAACTGGGATGTTCTGGGATGAGCTGGGATGTGGAACCTGTAAGTGAAATAGAAATGAAAGCAAGTTTTGGTACAGAAGAATAAAAGATGTCTAAAGCCAGAACTGCTGAGCCAGTTGTTATGGACAAAGAAGAAGGCAAAGGTTAAGTCAAGTTGAAAGGAGGTTTTGTGGCTGGAGCAAAGGATTTGTTGGCCACAAACAAAAAAGATGTTTTTAGCAAGCAGAAAGAGGTCTCAAGAAAAGTAAAAGATGCCACAGGCAAACAAAACACATGTTTTTATCAAATAGAAAAAGAAGTCTAAGAATTCTCCACTGCAAGAAAACAGAAGAACAACTTTAAGCTTGAACTGTAACATGAAATGGAAATGATGGCAGTTGTGATGGGCTGTAGGTAAATGTAAAGGTGTTGCGTGTGATGCTGATTGGGTTTTATGTGTTAAGATGCTCAGGAAAGAAAACTCTATAATGTATTTTAATCAGAATTAAAGTGGCTTTTGGCTAGAGGCTGGTGCTGACAGCTTTAGGCTGGGCTCTGTCCCCCAGGACTGCTGTGCCTTCCATCCATGGAATAAACCCCTCCAAAGAGCTCCTTCAGGCTCCTTCACCTGCCCTGCCCCAGAGCAGCCTGCCCAAGGCTCTCCTGCTCCTTCCCTAAAAACGCCAAACCCACCCCTGGAGGGCTCCTCCAAGGTGACAGAGGACTTTGGGATGAGACAGTGGCAGTACAGAACAACATCTGGGTTTTTATTGCCCTCACACACAGTTCTGCTCTCCCAGCTGATGTTTTATACACCCAACAGTGTTTTAATGCTTATTCTATAACTGGTTGTGATATGCTTATTAAATCATCTAGCATATATAAAATCGCACTTAATTACTCCATTATTGAGCCGCTCCAGCTCCAGGTGGGAGCATAAATAAATCCCAATCATGGTTTGCAGGATTCTTCTGAATCAACAGTTATGTGGGTTTAGATGTCTGTTATATATGGATATATCTCATATATATTGATTTATAGCTCATATTTAGCACAGAGAGGGTGCCTAATGTCTGTCAGATTTGGAATTCAAACCTGTGGTGTGCCCAGTACATATTTTATTTTTATCAAAAAGGGTTAGTTGGTTTCAGCTTAAGTTTAGTGTAAAAATGGCTTTTTGCCTCCACAGGGAAAGTTCTCGTTGGCTTCAGTGGAGCTGGGGTTTGTAGCAGAAGAGAAACCAAAGTGGGAAAAGTATCTTGAACTCAAGAGAGAAAAAAAAAAAAGGGTAGAAGAAGAGAAATTTTACAGCAGACTTTGCTGAGTGAAGCTTCACCTGCGCAGACGTTCAGCCCGAGCAATGAAAACGGAGAGCTCGGCAGTTTGCAGGGGAACTGATCCCTGCCTTTTGCAGGAAATCATCTGCCACAGCAAATATTTGTCTCTCCGCGTGTCAGTCACCTGTTCTGTCCGAGGGGACAAAGCAATCAGGTGCAGCAGGGACTGTGCAAACAATGGGGCATTCTCCATCACCGTTTTACAAATGAGCTCACAGAAATGTGCATTTCTTCCCCTATTTTTACTCTTGCTGCACGGACACAAACACATCTGGAGCTCTGCTGTCACATTGCATTTGCAGAGGGCCGGGGCTGGGCGCTGGTGAGTGGCAGTGGGGAGGGAAGGGGCAGCAGAGGATGGGGTTAGATATAATCATGCTGAAAAAAGACTTTTCCAGAGCCCTGGGGCTCCTGCAGACGAGATGGGGTTTGTGAGGAGTGCAGAGCGTGATGAGAAAGGACAGATCTTTTGTTGGAGGTTACTGATCCACTGGAAGAGAAGGATGAGTTGGAAAGAAAGGGCCTGGCAGGGCTGAGAGCAGGAGAGGGGCCCTGCAGCCCCCTCGCACTCACTGCTCTTTTCAGCTGCCCTTCGAGTGGGATCCTCACGTGTTTCCCCTTGGGTCTCGTGGGCTGAACTGGATTTTTGGGTTGATAACCACGGGCAGGGGGTGGAAGGGTCCCAAAATACCAGGATTTACTCTCCCCTGAGCAAACACTGGCACAAACCCACTGTCTGTGAGCTCAGCAGACACTGCAGGGGCGTCCACACCTCAGTCCCACACAGGCAACTAAGAGGGTTTGGAAATGGAGTGAGGAATTGGGATGCCCTCAGAGGGCGGCAGGAAAACCAGGATAACCCCAAGGGATCTTGTTCTTCCATTGCTCTGGCTCTAAAACAGCTCTGGCTTTTCCTTTTCCTTCCCTCCAGCCCAGACCCACCTGCACTGATCCAGCTGCAGCCCTGCGTGTGGCTCTGGGAGAGCTGGGTGAACTCCCTCCTCACACAGGAAAAGGTTGGAATTTGGCCCTTGGAGGGAAATGTTGGAATTCTGGCTCTTGGGAGGAAATGTTGGAATTTCAGCCCTTGAGAGGACATGCTAGAATTCCAACCCTTGGGAGGAAATTCCCATTCCCACCGACAGAAGACCCCAGGGCACCCCTGGGAGCCCCGAGGGGCAGGGCAGGGCCAGATCCATCCTGAAAGGTTTGGAAATGTGGATTTCTGTGCCTGGAGCCCTGCACAGGACCTTCCCCCTGGTGAATAAATAAATAATGAACAGTGGAGGCACATGGGGGAACTCACAGCTCTTCTCTCTCTTGAAGGGGAAAAAAAAATAAAATTAAAATATCAGAAGATAAAGATGGCAAGGGACCCCAGCAGGGAAAACCTCTTTGTCTAATGACCTTTCTGGGTCTATGATAGCAAATACAATGGCCAGAGCTCATAAATCATAGCTCAGGAAAACATCCTGAGGGCATGCTTTGACACTGTTTGCATATTCAAATGTTACTCTGCTCATGAAAGAGAGACAAAATGGCTTTTTTTCTCTCAAAAATGTCAGCACAGGCTGGATTAGAAAAGATAATTCAGAAGTACTCCCAGAGAATAATTGCCACTGTCACCTATCTGCAATGTAGTTAATGAATGGGAAGAGAGTGTTTTATTAGAAAAAAAATTATGATTATTAGAGTAATTAATCAGCTGCGTGATGACAGTTTCCCTGGGAAAATAATCTCCAAAGGCCAAGTGGCTACAGGAGGGCATTTTGTTGATAAAGCACCACGAGCACAAAACATTCTTCTCCCATTAGAGGTGGAATTCTCACAGGGCTGGAATTCTCCCAAGGGTGGGATTACACCCTGCCCTGGGCACCTTCGGCCCCAGGGGTTCATTCTCTCATTGCTTCCATGTGAGAACATTTCGGGGCCTTCTGCTCTCCCCTCAAATTAATTAATTTATAAATAGATTAACTAATTAATAAATACATATATAGATACATATAGAACACATATAGAACCACATATAAAAATACATATAAAACACATATAAAAACCCACACACATAAATGCATATAAAAAAATATAGATACAAATAAAATATATGTAAATAATTAGCTATATAAATACATACATAATAAATAAATATGTAGCTATCTGGAATTAAATATGTGACTAAATATAGAAATAAATAGATAAATGAATAAAAATAAATAAGTAAATCTATAAACAAACAAAGAGCTCTTCCTCTGATGCCTCATCCCCACCCCACAGTCTCAGCCCGGCTCTCTCCATCCCCATCTCAGCCCCCCGGGCCCGGGGGATTTCTGCACCCTGGGGAGGTGGGGAGGAACAAATGTAGGGCCCCTCTGGTCTGTGCAGAGAGACCAGGCAGGGCAGCGGCTGTGTGGGGACAGTGCTGCCAGTGCTCCCAGTGCTCCCAGTGCCCCCCAGTGTCCACCAGTGCTCCCAGTGCCCACCAGTGCTCCCAGTGGCTGGAGCTGCACTGGGGGCCCCGGGTGTCGCAGAGAAACCCCAGGGCTGGCTGAATTCCCATCCCCTGTGGCAGCACCACTTCACCCCAGGGCAGATTTCCTGCTGGAATAATCAGGATTTCCCTGGGTCGGGAGCCGGGCAGGGCCCAGGGCTGACCCTCGGGAGCTCTCAGGGGTTTGGTCTCTGCTGTCCCCAATTTCTGTGTCCCCTCCTCACCCCTCTGGGGCTGTCCCTGCCCTGCAGCCCCACAGAGCACTGGGGTTCCATCGTGGATGTTCCTGCCCGGTGAAAGGAGTGTGTGCTCACAGCAGCTCGAGGATAATGCACGAACAAGTGCCAAGGGCAACAGCTCACAGATATTTTATTTACATATTTATTAGAAATTCAGAGCTGTTTGGGAGAGCAAAGCACTTCTGACTTCAATTCCAATAAGTAAACGACCCAATGGGCAAATAAAAGCAAAAGGAAACGTGCAGTGCCACAGTTTACACAAGCTAATACCGTAAAACAAAATATTCTGAACATGAAACTGTTCGGCAAGAGATTAAAAAAAAACCAACCCACTACCTTTATGCTGCTTCTTGGTTAAGCATTCAGAAAACAGTAACTGCAAAATAATTTAATTATATGTGCTATCAGTTGCCTCCCAGACTAACAGGAAGATAATTAATCCTTGTTTATCTAAACTGCGCTGGAGTTCAGTTCAAACTGCCCTGCAGCCACCAGCATCACTCCTGCTTCGGCTGAACTCGAGCTGGCCTTCCCTTCACCGGGTTTTTTTCTTCTTCTCTGGGTAGTTTAAGGGTGAGGAAAATAATGATAGCTGCTGGCTGTCATCTGAGAGGAGCGCTGTGACTGTGGGAGGTGACAAACCCGAGTGTGAGCTGGCGCTGGTGGCGGCAGGGAGGATCCTCCCGTCCTCTCATGGCTCTGGGTTTTTACATTTAGGTTGGTGAAGTCTCTCTGTCCATGAAATGGCCCCGTGGGAATGTCCCTGCCCAGGGCAGAGGCTTGGGATGAAAGGATTTTAAGGCTCCTTCCAACCCAAATCCGTTCCACGACTCCGTGAAAACGTGGGAAGGTGAAATTCTGATTTCACCCCTTATTGGAGGTGAGAAAACACAAACCCACTGATGACCCAAAAGGTGCTGAGGGAACAGTCCCTGTCCGTTATCCCTCCTTGAGAAGGAACACTGGACACCCAGAGCAGCCCCAAACACCAGCACGGGGTCGGGGCCTCCAGTGCCCCTTTCCAACGCTGCCTTCAGCCATCTCCAGGAGATGGGAAACCATCGGGAGAGAAGGAACAAAGGTTCTGTAAAGGTTGTAATAAACGTGACAATGTTTGGAGCGTCAGCAGTGCTCAAACCTGTTATTTAAGTTGGTCAGATGTCACTCGGAGGAGCAGCCTTTCTGGGTTCTCAGCCAGGGAAACTCAGGAGTAATCGGTGAATAAATTGTCGAATCAAGAGCACCCCAGGCACAGCAGCCCCTGTGAAATGTCAGCCCCTGGCAGAGCAGCAAAGCCCCACGGGGCTGCTGAGAGAGATGGGGATGCAATTAAAAAAAACACAAGAAAACCCCCCCAAAAAAACCCCAAAACAACCCCACAAAAACAACAAAAAACCCCCAAACCCCAAACAAAACAACCCCAAACCCAATAACAACAACAATAATAATAACAACAATAACAACAACAACAATAATAACAACAATATCAAAATTAATAATAATAATAATAACAATAATAATAATAGTAGTATGGGGCTCCCTCAGCATGGACAGCACAGCCCAGCTCCCAGCACAGCCAAGGCCATCAGAACTTCCACAGGAAAATCTCCCAAACCTTTCCCCTGGCCGAGGAGGCCCTGAAGTCAATTTGAAAGAGGGAAATTTTGGTGTTTGGGCACTGGGAAAAACGATTAACAGATGTGCCTTCCCATTTCCCCACACATCTCCTTTGAATTGCAAAGTGCCCTCCTGCTTTATTTTGAAGTACAATATGTCCAACCTTCCAGGCACAGCTTATTGCTCATTTCCTGTGCCATGATGGATCTATGATTTATTTAATGGATTTCCAGCCAGCAAATAAACCAACATTTGTTCTACCTGCAGGGCACTTCCCAAATCTCCCAGCACAGCCAGGCGTGGCTGCAGCAGTTGGCAGGGGAGAGGTGGCCAAGGTCTCATTTCAGACAGGAAAATGGGAAATCAGGGGAGTGTCCCCACAGAACGCAGCACCCCGTCCTCACTGGGGCTCTGCTGGCAGGAAAACCACCACGAAACCATCACATTTTCAGCATTTTTATCATCTGCATTCACTGCCTTTGAGTGTGGAGTCACCAGATGTTTTCCAGGCCCAAATTCCCACCCAGAACTCAGTTTAATGTCTCGGTGCTGAGGAAAGGCTGGGACACACCAAAGTGACCTTGAACTTCAGCTAAACCTCGGATTAGGAAGGATCCCACTGTTTCAGAGGAGTCTTTATTCCCACCCAAGGGTGAAAAGCTCTGTTTCTTTGGCAGGGTTTTGTATTTACTCGCTCTTCAGGATGGAATACAAGTGTCCAGATTTAGGAGTTTTATGGACTTGGAGGTTTTCCTCATAAAATCGGGAATGCAAACTTGTCTGGAGCTGCAGGGCAGTGTCAGGCTGCAGCTGCCACCCAGGTGGGGACAATCCTCAGGACCCTTCTGTGTCAGGGAGCGCGCACAGAGCCTCCAGAGCCTCCTCCCTTGGATAAGAAACAGGAATTTCTGGAGCTGAACGTGACTTCCCATTCCAGCCCAGTTCAACTGCTGCATTTGGAGATGTCCCAGTGGGCAACAAAATCTATTCCCCATATCTAGAGCTGCAGGGAGAAGCTTCCCCCAAATGAACACAACACAAAGGAATTTTCTTTGGGTTTTATTTGCTTTGGGTTATTGAAGTGACGCCCTGTGCCCTCCAGGGGGATTGGGAAGGCTCCAAGGACACAGCTCAGCCCCGGTGGGTGCTTCACTTCCACAACAAACAGACTCATTCCTGTCCCTCCTCACATCCCAGCCAGGCTGAGGGCTCCTGCTGGTGGCTGCTCAATGAGAACCAAAATATCCCTCCCTGCCCAGGGAATAAAAGCAGCTGAGCAAGGAAAAAAACAAAAATCAAAACACCCCAGACATTGCTGTTTACAGCATTGGCTTTGCTTGTTTGCTTTTTTTTTTTTTTTTTTTTTTTCCCTCTTTGCATCATATTTGAAGAGTATAAAATATTTAGCTTAGGCAAATGTAGTCAGATTGTAATAGACTCCTCCAGCTCGCAGGGAAAGGGGCTGTTTGCTCTGTGCTGTGTAAACACCTGCCTCAGGAAGGCAGAGAACACACAGAGCCCTCTCTGCTCTGTCCTCTGTCCTCTCCTCATCCTGCACAGGAGGCTGTGGAGCAGAGCAGCGGGGGGGAAGCTGTGATGGGAGAGCTCAGGTGTGATGGGAGAGCTCAGGTGTGATGGGGGAGAGCTCAGGTGTGATGGCAGAGCTCAGGTGTGATGGCAGAGCTCAGTGAGACCACGGCAGGTGGAAGGATGTGGTCTGAGGGACAGTGATGGGATCAGTCACTGTTGGGGGAGCAGCCCCCAGCTGCTCTGGGAATTCTGTTCTCCTCCCAGGGAGAATTCCTGCCCAATGTCCCCTCCACATCCCTCCCTCAGCTCGGAGCCGCTGTCCCCTGTGACATGAAATGAGGGTGACCTTGGGGCCGCAGGGGACAGGGGCAGGGCAATCTGCGGGGAGGAGGATGGAGGGATGCTGAGGGCTGCTCAGAGGCACTCAGCCAAGGCAGTGACCAAAACCCCTTTCTGTTCCAGCCCGAGGCATTAACGGTCCCCAGAGTGGGCAGGAGTCTCTCTCTGGATGCAGTGCACTCGCTGGGGGCTCAGACAGCCCAGATAAATCTGGACATTTCATGTGTCAGTCCTGGGTAACCCTTTCCTCCCTGGAGGGGAAGGGAACCTCCCTGGAGGGGCTGTGGCTGTCCCTGGATCCCTGGAATGTCCCAGGCCAGGCTGGACGGGGTTGGAGCACCCTGGGATGGCGGAAGTTGTCCCTGCCCTGGCACTGGGTGGGATTGAAGATCCCTTCTCACCCAAACCATTCTGTGGCTCCATCAGGTGGGAGTGGAGCAGAGGAGAGGTGCAGGGCAGCAGGAGGAGCTGGGGGATGTCAGGGGCTCTCTGCTGTCCCCAAGGACGTGTCCTGCAGGAGGAGGGTTGGTGGCCTGCCCTGCTGTGGGATGGGGACCTGTCTTTCCAAAACCAGGCGTGAAACTCCCTGGATTTTGCTCCTGAAGGGCTCCTCGATGCTGACAAGTCTCTCCTGCTGTTGCTGGGTGCCCCCAGCTCAGCTCCCAGAGCTGGGCAGCCCCTGGGATTCCTTGGGAAGGAGCTGGAATTCCTGGCAGTGCTCCTGGCCCAGCAGTGGCTCTTTGCAGGGACCCTGTCTGGTCACCCTGGCACACAGCACGGCTCCAGCAGAGCTGCTCTTTAGAAAACACTCAATAACATTTGTGAGGAATTATTTTTTGTCCCAAGGACACCTTTCATTTCAGTCTCCAAGGGAGCTGGGAATAAATTGTTCCTCCCCATCAGCAGCTGACCCCTCTGCTTGTTTAAAATGTGGGCGTCTTCAGAACAAAAAACACCATTTGCTAAATGAAGCAAAACATCATAATAGGTTTAATGATGTAGATTTATCTCCTAACAGTTGTTTTGAGATCACAACAAATCATTAAAATCATTAACTCTCCAAGCTAAATTAGATTACAGATCTTGGAGAATGTCTGGCCACTGCATTTGCAAACAGAGCCTCTTCCTGCCTGCGCCAGTCATTAATTCTGCTCAGATTCCCCCACAAACAATGAACCAATTCAGCCGAGTCCAAGTCAGATTAAACCAAAAAAGCCAACGTCTTTGTGTGTCTGTATGTTTTGTTTCTTCCTCCAGACTGTTTCCACCACCAGGAAACGTTTCCCTGTTGTGTCTCCCCACGGGGAGCTCTGCCTCCAGAGCCTGGCCTGAGCCCTGTGCTCAGGTGGGAGCCAGGAATGGCCCAGAGCTCCAGGAATGGCCCAAAGATCCCAGGGAATGGCCCAGAGCTCCAGGAATGGCCCAAAGATCCCAGGGAATGGCCCAGAGCTCCAGGAATGGCCCAAAGATCCCAGGGAATGGCCCAGAGCTCCAGGGAATGGCCCAGAGACACCAGGGAACATCCCAGACACACCAGGGAATGGCCCAGGAGGGTGGGATGGGATGGCATGGGATGGGATGGGATGGATTTTGAGGTCCCTTCCAAGCCAACCCCTCCTCTGGTCCTGTTCCAGTTCCCTTCCCCAGGGCCTGGAATGCTGCTCTGGAGGTGTAACTGCACAGGAAAAAACATTCCAGGGCTTTTCCTTCTGATTCCTTTCTGATCCAGCCCTGTCTGTCCTCCCACAGAGGATGCAGCTGCTGGAGGCAGCGTTGCCATCCCCAAGGAAGGGATAACTGGAGTTATTATCTCTGCTCAGGCTTGGCTCTTGCCCAGCCCTGCCGAGGTTCCTGTGAGCCCCAGGGCCACGTCAGGCTGTGGGGAGGACAAGGAGGACAAGTTCTGGGCCCAGACAGCTCCGGCTGCAGCTGAGGAATTCCGTGTGCAGCTGCAGCTGGCCAGAAGTGGCCGTGTCCCTGCACAGCTGGGCAGAGCGAGGACTGAGGACGGAGAATTTTGGCTTTGGCCCAAGGCTCCAGGGGAATGTGCAGCTCAGGGATGGAATCCAGCCCAGATCAGCCTCTTCTGTGCCTCACAGGAGCCTTCTGCATCCAGAGACAATCTCAGCTCCTTTGTGAACTTCCTGCAGCTTCCTAAAGATGGTGTGGGAAGCTGAGCATTCGTTTCTGTCTTTCCAGAACCATTTTTAGCATCTTTATTGTTTCCTTGCGTTTTAGAACCTGTTCTTTATCCCTCAGACACCTGATTTTCTCCTTCCTCCACCCACTGCTCTGTGGTTTCCCTGCCCCAGGCTGCCTCCTGAGCCAGTTCAATCTGGGTAACCCTCGGCACATTTCACTCTTATTGCCCCCGTGCTTCACTGAAAGGAGTTTCACACTTATCCCAAAGGGTATCATTTGGGAAATGGAAAAAAAAAAAAAAACAACCAAAAAATAATAAGAAAGGAAATCAGATAGAAACGTGCATTTTCTGTAGCGGAGGGGAAGGGGGATTTATTTAAAGGGAAATGAACTTTTCCAAATGCTGAGCAAGCTTAGGGATCCATGGAAGGGGAAATCATGGAAGGGGAATCATGGAAGGGGAATCATGGAAGGGGGAATCATGGAAGGGGAATCATGGAAGGGGAGATGAGGAGCTGATGGAGGAGTGGGAGGTGAGGCAGGGGAGGAGCTGCAGGGTTTGTGCCCAGGGCAGGGCAGGATGAAGGGCTGGGGACGGTGTGAGGACAGAGGGACCCACCTGGAGGTGCAGAAGGTCCCCTCCCAGCACAGCCCGTGCTCAGGGCACAGCCTGGGGACCCCAAAGAGTCCTGCTCAGACCCCTTTGGATAGCTGAGATTCCCTGCAGGAATGCAGAACCTCCCAATCCTCCTTTCTGGGCAGTTTGGTGGCAGCTCTGTCCCCACAGGTCACACATCTGTCACCTCCCCCAGCAGCTGCTCCTCCCTGCTGGGCCGGTCCCCGAGCAGGACACAGAGTGTCACCTGTGTCCCCTGCCCTGCCTGGCCTCGCCCCTGGGCTCAGGGAAGGTTTGGTTGCTGCTTTTGGGGGACAATCCAAAGCTTTGGGGGTGGCTGAGGCTGCAGGGCACTGACCTGGGGGTGACACGGGTGACACCCTCAGGGTGACAGCAGGGCAGGGTGACAGGGCTCCCTGGGGGTGACACAGGGTGACACCTGAGGGTCACAGCTCAGTCCCTGCTGTCCCCAGCCCCAGGGCTCTGTCCCTGCTCTGTCCCTGCTGTCCCCAGCCCTGTGTGACCCCCGGGGCTCTGTCCCTGCTCTGTCCCTGCTGTGTCCCCGCTGTCCCCAGCCCCGGGCTGTGCCTGCCCGCCCCCGCAGCCCCACCTCAGCCGGGTGCGCTCTTTGTTTGGCACGGGAGCCAAGCGCCCCAGCAGCACCAGGGGAAAGTTGCCTCCAGCGTTTTTTTGGGAGTTGCAGGGGGAGCAGTCTAGCTCTTGACATCTTGGCAGGGGTTCTCCAAGCCCATATGTCAGACTCAGAGAAACGGTTCGCATTAATTTTAAATGGAAATCTTAGACCTTTGCTAGGCAACTACAGCTCTCATTGCAATTCTCCCCACAATTTACTCCAAATAGGCTTGACAAAAGCACGCTAAAATCTGAGTGCTTCAGCAAAACAGAATCACACCCTTTGGAGGGAACAGCCATCCTCGTGCTGTTAGTCTGGTGGCAATTAAAATAAGCGTGAAATGTGCTTGGGCATGCCTCGGTCTCATGCACATTTTAAATATTAACTCCAAGCCTTCGTCGCTATTATTTAGTAATAATGTTTATTATTGGTGGGGCTGGAGTACCTGGGGGCCAATCTTTCATTATTCACTCCAAGCACACATCAGAAACTGTTCTCCCCTCAAAGCATTGCTGAGCTAATTGAAGGCTCACATGGGTTAATGGGCACCTTAGTGGTGATTATTTCATATGGCGAATGGCCTGGGCTTCAATCCCTCCTGTTCACAGCCCGGGGAGGGTCAGCAGCTCCCACTCCCCGCCTTTTATTCCCCCTCTTGCCCTGGTTGCCGTTTTGCTCGGTGGGAAACCACGCTGGGAAAGGCAAAAGGTGGGAGGGTTCGGGGAGTTGTGCCCATGGAGCTGCAGCTGGTTCCTGCTCTGGCAGCTCCTCCTCTGAAACACAACAGCTTCCCCAAATCCTGTCCTTCCAGCTTCTCCTCTGAAACACAACAGCTTCCCCAAATCCTGTCCTTCCAGCTCCTCTGAAACACAACAGCTTCCCCAAAATCCTGCTGTGGCAGCCCCTTCCTCCCTCGTCCACAGGATGGTGTTGCTCACAGCCAACAGGAGCTGACTCATGGTGAGGTTTTTGAATTCCTCAAGCAGGTGGAATTGTGGAATTGTGTCCTTTGAGATGCAGCAAACCCTGCAGTGACAGCCCTTCCTCCTGCCACAGGTGCTGGCATTCCTCCACTCTGTCCCTCACAGCCACAGAGCGGAGCTGGTTTGGGTGGGAAGGGACCTTAAATCCCCCCCAGTGCCACCCCTGCCATGGCAGGGACACCTCCAGTGTCCCAGGCTGCTCCAAGCCCCATCCAGCCTGGCCTTGGGCACTGCCAGGGATCCAGGGACAGCTGCTCTGGGAATTCTGTTCTCCTCCCAGGGAGAATTCCTGCCCAATGTCCCCTCCACATCCCTCCCTCAGCTCGGAGCCGCTGTCCCCTGTGACATGAAATGAGGGTGACCTTGGGGCCGCAGGGGACAGGGGCAGGGCAATCTGCGGGGAGGAGGATGGAGGGATGGTGAGGGCTGCTCAGAGGCACTCAGCCAAGGCAGTGACCAAAACCCCTTTCTGTTCCAGCCCGAGGCATTAACGGTCCCCAGAGTGGGCAGGAGTCTCTCTCTGGATGCAGTGCACTCGCTGGGGGCTCAGACAGCCCAGATAAATCTGGACAGACGGCGCTGCTATTCAGAGCAATTTAACTTTTACAGACTCCATTTGAAATTCCAGCCCTTTTAAAGCATGTGGTAAAATTCCCTTTTGCTTCGCTGAGGCTTCGCTCTCTGCTTTTATCTCTTTTACAGAACGTTGCCATCAAGGCTTGGAGATAATTGCAGTGCCGTTCACCGTGGTCCTTTCCTGCATTTTTGCCTCCAGCCCAGCGTTGTCCTGTTGTCTGGGGGAAGATTTAAATGGGATGTTGGGAAGGGATTCTCTCTGGGAGGGTGAGGAGGCTCTGGCACAGGTTATTCCATGGGTTCCCCACCCCTGGCAGTGTCCCAGGCCAGGCTGGACACGGTTTGGAGCAGTCTGGGGCAGTGGGAGGTGTCTTTGCCATAGGATGAGCTGATTTTTAAAGTTCTTCCCAACCCAGTCCGTTATTCCATCCCTTCACTCCTGTTCCCATTTCCTCCTCTGCACCAGTTTCCCCTGCAGTTGGTGCAGGACGTTCAGAGCTCTCTGCTCCTCTGGGATCTGCAGCAGGGACAGTTTTCTCCCTTTTCTTTTCCTCTCAGTTTTCCCTCTGCCCCCAGGGTGCAGGGATGGGGCAGCAGCAGCCCCAAAGCCCAGGGCTGTGCCTGCTCCTGAGCCTCAGCTTGTGCCTCTCACCTCTCCTCAGTCAGGAGCTGCCACAGAGCAAAACCTCACTGGAAAAAAAAAAAAAAACAAAAAAAAAAAAAAAAAAAAAGAAAAAAATTTTAAAAATGCAGATTTCCTGCCATTTGTGAACATTAACTCCCCTAATTAACTTACACGTAGAAACGCACTTAGAATGAAGACATTAAGTTGATTATCTAGAAAATTGCTACCTTGGTACACTCCCTAATGCCACCTCTAAACATGCCAGGGATGAAATTGCTCCTGTGGCATTGTTGTGGCACTGCAGCCGAATGCTCGCTGATGGAAGACACCATTTCCCTCTTTTTTTTTTTTTTGGGGGGGGCTAAATTTAACCTTTCATTTCAGCCGGTGGCAGCGGCTGAGCCTGCTGCAACCTTTCAGGGGGGAGAAAGGATGGAAACCCCTCTGAAAACCCCACTGAAAAATCCTTCTAAAAACCCCTCTGAAAACCCCTCTGAAAAATCCCTCTGAAAAATCCTTCTAAAAACCCCTCTGAAGGCCCCTCTGAAGACCCCTCTGAAGACCCCTCCCGGTGCTGCCCTGCTCTGCCCTGAGCCCCCCTGCCCTGGGTCTGTCCCCGGGGTGCAGAGCTCAGCCTGGGGCTCTGTGCTGGGCTCAGGGGCAGCAGCTCCAGGGAGACACTGCTGATGCACACGAGGAGATGCTGGAGAAATTTGGGGAGCCTGAGGAGCAGCTGCCTCCCCCCAGCCTGGCAGGGAAATGGGAATCCTTGTAAGGAATAAATGGAATAATCTGAGCCAGCCAGGCTCCGACAGCAGCAGGCAGGAATCCTGCATCCCACAGGCAGGGATGTGGCATTTCCTGGCCATGAGGGTGCTCACGGGCAGCTCCAGGGGCAAAAAACATCATTGCAGACTGTGGAACGTGTTCGTGGGCTTCAGACAGGGCAAGAACATTTATATCTAATGCTAAGAGAGCATCAGATAAAAATAATTATTTATAAATAAGGAGATTTATATCTAATGCAAACAGAGCATCAGATAGAAATAATTGTTTATAAATAGGGACATTTATATCTGATGCCAGCAGAGCTCTGTGAGGAGGGAGGGCTCAGAGTTTGCTCCATGGACCAAAGGAAAGGTGCCCAGAATTCCCCCCTGAGCTCCTGGGCACACTTTGCAGTCGGTGCTGTGGCTGCAGGGCCAGAGCTGAACTCAATTAAACACAGAGGCAGATTTCAGCTGTAATTTGCACAGGGTTGAGCTGTGATTATTGGAGGAGCAGGGAGAGGGGGGTGCTATGGGCCAGGTCCACTTCTGAGCCTTTTAAAATGAGGACTTGATTAACAGCACAATTTCTTTTGACTTTAATGAATCCAGGGATTGCAAAGTGTTTACAGAAGGGCTCAAACTTCATTTAACTTTCACTGCAGAATGTCTGTCTGTCCCCATAAAAAGCAGAGAATTCCAGACAGATCTGATTTCTGAGCAGAGGTGTCACCACATAAAATGTCATCGTGTGGTTCCAGAACAGAATGAATGAGGCCTCTTAATTTACTGGATCCTCCAGCCTGTATTAATTGCTGTCTGCTAAGAATTACACTATTTCAACCCCTCCATTAGCAAACTTCAAGATGTTTTATTATTATTATTATTTGGCAATTAGCTGCTGCAATTATCTCTCTAAACACTGTCTGAATGGGTTCCCTTGTGCTTTTCTCCCACCCAGGGAGGCAGAGAGGACGATCCTGAACTGAACCTCCCCTGTCCCTGTCCCTGTCCCTGTCCCTGTCCCTGTCCCTGTCCCTGTCCCTGTGGCCACAGGGGCCAATTTCCCTGAGGGGTTCCTGGGGCTGCTCCAAGCTCCTCTCTCCTTGGCTTTTCCCATTCCAAAGTTCCTTAACCAAAAGCCAAGATTATTAAATTTAAGTTGAATCTAAGCTCAAGTTTTATAAAGTTTAAGTGGCAACAGATCAATATGCTATTAATTTACACTTTTATTGCACGCAGGCTTTATTAAGTTTATATAATTTAAGATCCTTCTTGCTGAAATTTATTCATATGGAGTTTAAGTATCGTTTAATTTTAAAATTATCTTATGTTTTGTTAAAATATGCTTATTACTTGGTGTTTTTTTTTTTTTTTTTTTTTATTTGGTTTGGTTTTTTGGGTTTTTTTGGGGGGATTTTGGGGGGTTTTTTTTGGGTTTTTTTCATCTCCCCAGTTTGCTAAAGTTCCACCCTCACTTAAACACATCCACCCAGAAATATTTCTTGTTTTTATTGTGAGTTTCCAGCCCTGAGGTGTGAGCACAGCCCCGAGGGCTGCAGCACATCTGCCTGCTCCCCGTGCTCCCAGCCCTCCCTGAGAATCCTCCTTTATCACCAAATATTCTGCTATAAGGCTCCAGCACTTGATCCCACTCCAGGATCTGAGAGCGCTGGTACACGGAGTCCCTTCGTGTGACAGGAGACACTTGACCTTTCCGAAGAGAGGAGCTGCTTTTTTAATCATTCCTTCTGATTTGCACATACAGAGCGTGAAACCTGTGAACATCCCAGGCTTTTTGTGGGGTGTTTTTTTTTTTTTTTTTTTTTTTTTTTTTTTTTTTTTTTTTTTTTTTTTTGTGGGTTTCTTTTGGTTTTGTTGGGTTTTGATGGGGCTTTTTGTGATTTTGTTGAGGCTTTTTGTGGGTTTGTTGAGGGTTTTTGTGGTTTTGTTGGGTTTTTTTGGATATTTTTTGTGATTTTGTTGGGGGTTTTGTGATTTTGTTAGTTTTTTTAATGGGTTTTTTTGGGGGGGGGTCTGCTGGATTTTGTTGGGTTTTTTCATGGTTTTCTTGTGGGTTTTTGTGATTTGTTTTTTTTTCCCAGCACTGGCATTTACAGGCCACTTGTTTCCACTCAAAGTTGGGAACTGGGATTTTTTTTTGCTGCAAAGAAGTGCTCAATCCATCAGCAGAGCTCAGCAACGTGCTCCAAATGAAATAAATGATGGCAAACCCTCTAGCTTTGGATGGGATGTGTGCAGAGGAGGGGAGGAGGGGGGAGAGCAATTTGTTTAATGGATTTTATTGATTTAGAGATTAAAATACTCGGGGGGTTAGATCCTTGTTTTTGCACTGCAAAATCACAATCACTTACAGGGTCTTTGTGGAAATTCAGAAATTAAATGGAGCTCAATCCCAGGCCCTGGCAGCTGAAAGCACAGAGGTCCTTGAGGGACCTTTCCAGGGCTTTATAAACCTTCCTGGGAAGGGTTTTTTCCCCCTGATATCCAATCTAACCCTCTTCTGGCACAACCTGAGTCCTTTTTCTATTCAAGGGGCCTCCCTGTGCCCCTCTTTGATCCCAGGGCTGCAGGAATTTGGGGTTTGGATCCCCTGAATCCTCCTTTTTCCAGAGGAGAGGGTGGCAGGGCTGAAAATTGCCCTGTGCAGAAGCATCCAGATTTATCTGTCCCAGCCAACGTTGGTGCCTCAGACCCTTCAGTGCTCCCTCTTCTCCTCCTGGAAAAATGGGGATAATTGCAGCAGCTCAGTGACATTTCTGCCTGAAGAGCTGTGCACACGTGTAAAATGCAGAGGAGGGTTATTACGAGTCTTATTTACACAGGAGAGGATTCCCAAAAGAGGAGGAAAAAAATAAAACCATGTGAATGCCTTGTTTGGGTGTCTAAGGAGCTGGCTGCCCTCGGAGCATTCCAAGGGAGTGTCAGTGACAGGAGGAGATCCAGCAGGAAATTCGTGGAAAAGTTCAGAATTAAAGGGACCAAAGCAATTGATTTATTTCCTTTTTTTTTTTTTTTTTTTTTTTTTTTTAGAGCTTCTTTGCAGCTCCTGCCCCTTTTCCTTCATGTGAGATCCCAGAATTTTCCTGCCCTGCGGACGGGGGGATGCTGGAAGAGACAACCTGGGTAAAACAATGAGGGGAAGGGGTTGCATTAATGGTGTTGTATCCCCTGTGTGGGCATCAAAAGCTGCCACCAGCTGTCCCCACCTGCTCTGTTCTCTCCTCTCTGAGCCTGGGGCAGCCAACCTCTGGCCACAAGGGCTGACAATTCCCAGTTACTTCACTTTAAAACTTCCCTTTAAAATCCCAGTTGCTTCCCTTTAAAAGCAGAGGTTCCTCAGTGGGCAGCAGGATCTCACCTCTGTTATTTAATAGTACCCAAATAATACAAATTTAAAGGGATTTCAAGTGCTTGGGAAGCCCAGAAGAACCTCAAAGAGCAGTGAGGGAAAAGGGGCTGCAGATCCCAGGGAGGGCTCACAGCTCCCCAGCCCAGTGTGGCACAAACTGGGATTATTCCCAGCAGTGGCCAGTGCCAGCATGAGGGGGACAGCTCCAAAGTGCCAGAGAGCCGGAATAGATGGGAAATTGGGAAAGAATTCCCCTCTGTGAGGGTGGGGAGGCCCTGGCAGAGGTTTTCCCATGGGTTCCCCATCCCTGGAGTGTCCCAGGCCAGGCTGGACCGGGTTTGGAGCAGCCTGGGGCAGGGGAAGGTGTCCCTGCCATGGCAGGGCTGCCACTGGATGAGATTTCAGCTCCTTCCAACCCCAAACCGTCCAGGGACTCGATGATTCTCTGTTTCCTTTTGTCCCATTGCAGGTTTTTTTTGACAAGGTGAGACCTTTTTGGCTGCGGGGATGACAACTTTATATTTAAGTCAGGGGCAACTTTATCACCTCCTCGTATGTAAGGCATCAAACATTAAAGGAAAGCCAAGGTTTATTCATTTCAGGTTGTTGTGCAGAGCTTGGGGCCAGCAGGAGCAGCTGGGCTGGGCTGATGGCTGCTGAAAATCCCAGGATTTTGCTGGAGGGAGCAGGAGCAGGAGCTGCAGACACGAGGAGCAGGTTTATTGCTTTGCTCTCGTAGCCAGCACTTCACCTGCGCCGTTTGCATTGCAATAAATTTTTCATCTTGGGTTTATCTTCTGTAGGAGTGAGGTCTGAGGGAGGCAGAGCTGCCTCTCCGAAGGGCTGCATGTTTTTTTAAACAGAGGCACTTTAAGCTGTTAGTCAGGAAAGGTGAATTTTAGATCTTTGTGGAAAATGTTTTTGCCGTTGACCTACAGCAGCTGCTTCCTTTCATCTGTGAAATCCAACTCTCTGGACTCCCAAAATCTCCAGCAGTGGCTGAGGACTCCTCTGCCAGCTGAGAATTTGTCCCAAATCCTTTAGGGGAAGAGTGAATCCATCACTGCAGGTTGTTCTTAGCTATCCCAGACCCCTCTGAGGCTGCACCCACAGCTGGAAATTCAGAATAAACCCCCAGGGACACAGCCTGGATCCTCTGGATCCTGAACAACCTGAGTTCACTCTGCTCCTGGAGCAGCTCTGTGGGGTTTTGGTGTGCTGTGGGTCAGAGAAAAGCCCCTTTTGCCTCTCTGGGATCTCAGAACCGATCCCAGCTGCCCCAAAGGGCACACACAGACATTCCTGGTGCAGGGTGAGGGATTTCTCCAGAGCCCAGGGCAGCAGAGAACTCCCTGTGCAGGTGAAGGACTCCTGCAAACCCAGGGCAGAGACTGAGCCTGGATCAGCCCTGGATCAGCCCTGGATCAGCCCTGGATCAGTCCCACCCTCCAGGCAGGGTCACTGCTGGCTGCAGCTTCACACAGGGGAATTAAACCTCTCAGTGCTGAGCCCAGGAATATCAGCCCCGAACCCTGATCAGTGAATCAGGGCCTAATTCAGGCTCGAATTCTGTCCTGTGCCCCTGAAGCATCAGGGGATTTCAGAGCCAACTCCAGGCTCTGCTGAGGGCCAGGAGCAGTGATCGCTGAATCCTCCAGATGTCTTTCTCACACTTGGAATGCACCTCCTCTCCTTCTCCTGCTCTGAAGCAGAGATGTACTTACACATCTCATTTACATAGTGCATTAAATATTGAAGATTTGCTCGAATGGTCTTCTCTTTTCCCGGCCAAAAAAAACCCCCAAAACCCAAAACACCCAAGAAATGATTGTTTTCCCTCCACAACACTGCAAACAGAGGATCACTGGAAGTGATCTGTTGTGCACAACCTGGCAATTACGTGAGAGCTGAACAATGAAAGGGACTGGACCGGGCAGGCTGAGCCTGTCTGCTTTAAATTTGGCTGGAACAGCCCAAATCAGCAGAGGCTCCTTTTTATGTCCAACAGATGCCAGGCAGAGGAGCCTCACAATTCCTTGTTTCCATTCCTGCCTGGTTCCTGGTAATGTGATCCTCGTTTTTGCATCTCATTAGCGATGCACAACCTGCTGGAGGTGACGGGAGCTGGCAGCTCCGGGGCTGCATTCCAGAGCTGTGGGAACATCCGTCCTGTGGAAATCAATCCCAAAGAATTCTCCTGTCCATCCCCAGCAGTGCCCAGGGCCAGGCTGGGACTGAGGCCTTGGGAGGGCTGAGCTGGAGCAGAGACTGGACAGAGCCAGAGAATAAAGGAGAGATTTATTAAAAAGTTTTTAAGGTGCAGCTTGGGCAGGACAAGAGCCTGGCCAGGGCTGCACCAAAGGTGGACCCAAAATGGGCACAAAATGGACCCAAAGTGGGCACAAAATGGACCCAAAATGGGCACAAAATAGACCCAAAATGGGCACAAAATGGTCACAAAAATGGCTGACTGGTCTCAAAGTCTTACATTTTTATAAGTTTTGGTCTATTTCCATATTGAGGTTACCTTAAGGCCTCAGAGCAGCCTGGGACAGTGGAAGGTGCCCCTGCCAGGGCTGGGCTGGGCTTTAAGGTCCCTCTAAGGAGTGATGGGGTACAAATGTCCTGAATTCCATGGAAAAGGCACCGTGGCAGTGAGGCAGGAGGTGTGAGGAGGGCGAATCCACCAGGACTGTCCTGGGGCAGAGCAGGGTGGGGTGAGGCTGGTGCAGAGTGACGAGAGGGGAACAGGACTCCCGAGCTCCCAGGGCCACTGGAGAGCCCTTAGAAACCATTCTGCTCTTTCAGTCATTAATTTTTTATGAAGTTTAATAGGCCTGCAGCCTAGAGACCTGCCTGGGTGTTGATTAGCTTCATATTTTCTCTCATTAATGTAGAATCTGATTAGCCCCTGTTACAAGCATTTCATCTGATCTGGCAAAGAGCATTGTTCTGATAGCAGGAATTACAAGTTTACTTCCTTACAGGAGACAAAGCCTCTGGCTGCTGAGAGCCCCACACCTCCCAGGCCTCCCTCCAGCAGGATTTGGGACCAGGGGCTGGGGAGGTTTAAGTTTGGGGGAGGCTCAGCCCCCTCCTGCCTGTTCCACTGAGATTTGGTGTTGGCAGCCTCTCAGCTTGGAGCAGAGGTGACACAGAGACGCTGTTTGACACCACAACTTTGACTTCAGAAGGCTGAAATGACTCCTTTATTTTTGGGATGTGTCTCCCTTTTATACTATTTCACACAGCCCAATCTGATTGGTGACACAAAGACAAACCTCTTCACTGCCATTGGTCAGAGCAGAGGGACATCAAGGAGAAGTCCCTCCTAGGGAAAGGAATAAATAAAAAAGGTACAGTTTATAAAAACATGTTTCTTGTTTACAGAAAATTCCCTGGGAAAGGGAATTTCAGAAAACCAGAACA
Organism: Sylvia atricapilla; assembly: GCF_009819655.1. Lineage (NCBI taxonomy): Eukaryota > Metazoa > Chordata > Aves > Passeriformes > Sylviidae > Sylvia > Sylvia atricapilla. The sequence continues at coordinate 848,142 of NC_089164.1, forward strand.
TTTCCAGCACAGAACCCAGGGCTACAGAGCTGTAGGTGACCTGGGCTGCCCAAAGCCACCATCCTGCACCCAAAGGTGTGCTCAGGAGCACTGGGCCATCCCATAAACACACACAGGAATGTGTCAAATTAACCCATCCTCATGCCCAGCTCTCTGCTGCAGTCTTTGTGCGAAGGAAAAGGAGTTTTATGAATGACCTGAGCAATTCCAGCTAATGGCTGGAGCTGCAAACCACCTCCTGCTGCTCCCAGGGGAATCATCTCTCGGCAGCCTGGAGGAGCCTTTTCCCTGTCTGCCACTTTATGGATGTCCTCAGTTCCCAGGGATATCAAGGCTTCAGAGCAGGCATTAAGGGAGATTGCTCGGGTCATTATTAATTATGCAGATTCTCCATCTTCTTCTGTCAGAACACGGGAGTTAAATAAACACAAATGGATCAAAGTGCTGTGCAACAGGAACTTTATGTTAATGCAGCAGGAGGGCTGCCTGGGGGTGGCTGTGCCATCAATCTCGGGGCGTGGCAGCACCCAGGGGATCCAGCATTTGGGTCTGTCATCCAGGTGCTGGGATGGGAAAGGGCTTTTATGGCACCCCAGAGGGCACTGGCACCGGTGTGGGCGTGAAATCCACTCCCAGCTGCTTGGCCTGAAGGGTTTCTGCTTGGATTTGACAAATAATTCCGAGAGAAGGGACTTCAAGGGGAGCTGGGGACACCCAGCAGGACATCATGGGCAATTCTGCTCCCAAGGCTTCTGTTCAGAGACTGGAGTTTGGACAGCTGAGCTCCTTCACTCAGGCACGGGAATTTCCAGGAGCTGAGAAGGTGAAAGGGACACCAAAAGTCCAGAGTTCAGTGTGGGAGGTCACCCTGTGCCCAGTGTCCCCTTTAGTGGTGCCCAGTGTCCCTGCCCTGCCCAGTGTCCCCTGTGATGGTGCCCAGTGTCCCTCTGTGGTGATGCCCAGTGTCCCTTTAGTGGTGCCCAGTGTCCCTGTAGTGCCCAGTGTCCCCTGGGGTGCCCAGTGTCCCTGCAGTGCCCAGTGTCCCCTGTGATGGTGCCCAGTGTCCCTGTAGTGCCTAGTGTCCCCTGGGGTGCCCAGTGTCCCTGTGATGGTTCCCACTGTCCCTGTGATGGTCCCTGCTCACCCAGCTCTGGAGCCAGGGGCTGAATTTGGGGCGTTCTCCCCATCAAAGAGCCCCAAACACTAAATCCCTGGGTTTTTTGGGGAAAAAAGGCTGGTTCTGCCTGGCTGGTTCTGTCCCAGCTGCAGGAGAGCAGAGAGTGATGCTGGTCAGGAGGAAATCATCCAGCAGCACACGAGGAGGAGGCCCCCAGCGAAGCTCCGGGGCAGCAGCAGAGTGAGGAAACAGCAGAGTGGACACTCCAGTCTGCTTTCTCTGCAGCCTTACATAAAGCAGCCAGCTCTGCTCTAGCCTATTTATCTCCCTCAGCTCGTGGCAAGGGCCCCTCTGCCTGTGCTGCCAAAGCAAGCTGGGTGTCAAATCACTCCAGATGTGCATAATTCAAGCTGGCACGGAAACTGATGGCTTTTGCATTGGACATGTTTATTTTCTTCTTGCAAGGCTTAAGCATGTCATTTGCTGTCACACATGCCCTTGTGAAATCTTGGCAAGAAATCAATTTGATTTCCAATGTCAAGCAGCTTTCTTTAATGTCCCCAGATCAGGTTTGTGTGCTGGAGGAGTTATGGATGCACCACCTGGGGTCAACAGCGCAGAGCTCCCGGGGAAAGCCTTGTGCACAATATTTCAAGCAAATCTCTGCAGAATTGTTGCTTCTTTCCCAGCTCCTCCAGAAATGGGCATTTGTCACTTCCCAAAGGGATGTGTGACACTGAACCCAGCGGGGCAGAGAACACAGCGGTTTGTGTGCTCCTTTTGCACCAGTCCAGGCTGGTCTGGGCAAAATCCCTCAGGCTCTGAGCTGTCCTGGGGCAGGAATTCTGTTCTCCTTCTTGGGCCAGGAGTTGATTTTTCCTTCTAGGACAAGGAGTTCTGTTTTCTTTCTTGGACAAAGGATTCCCTTCCTTCTCTTCCCTCCTTCCTTTCTTTCTTCCTTCCTTCTCTTCCTTCCTTCACATTAACATCCCTCATGTTAACATCATCCTCCTTCTGTTGGTGGGAGGATTTTGCTGGTCCTGTTGCCTGGTCCTGGCTGAAGAAATCCCTCTATTAATTTGTTATATTTCAGAATTAAAAGAGACCAAAAGGACTCCAGCCCAGAACAAGTGCAAAACCATCCCCGTGGGAGCAGGAATCTGTTCTGCAGCACCACGTACCATTTTCCCCCCCTGTGACATTATTCCCCTTCCCACTTTCCTTCAGCAGAGCAGCGAAAAGCTGCTGCTATTTATAACGGGGCTGCACATTTATTTATTCAGTGTCAGACGGGGAGGGCGGATCGGGGCTGCCCCCGGGGCCAGCCCAGGCTGCTCCTCTCCCGTGTCCGTGCTCTCGCACCAGCAGAGGCTCCAGGCGGGAGAACTGCCTTGGAAAGAGTCTTGAGCAGGAGCAGATGGCACCAAAAATCTGGTTACACTTCGTGAGAATGAAATTCATTAACCCCCCGTCCCCTCCCCGTTCCCCAAATTAATATTTTTTAAAGCCAAATATTAGAGAATTTCTCATGGAAGTTTTGTGTCTGAGGAGGTTTGCCCTGAAAGCAAAACCAGCCTGGAGAGGCTGAGGGCTGTACAAGGACTGCCTCCTGAAATAATTGTGAGCAGCTCAGAGCCAGAGCAGCCCCAGCCGGGTCCTGGGGCCAGGGGAAGCCTCTGAGGGTCAGTTCAGCCCCCAGTGAAATCGCCCGGGAGTAAATGGGATTTTCCCCACTGGCCCTGATGGTTTTGGGTCTTCCCTCCCAGTGTGAAGTTCTGTATCTCTGGCAGGTGCAGGAGAACCAGAGTTTCCTTATTCTCGGCACAACTAAACTTCTATTCTAAACTTTCCAAAAAATGAAATCTGTGACACCCCCAAGCATCTTGTTCTTCGCTTTTTGTGGAGGTTTCACCCTCCACAAATGTCACCAATTTCACCCAATTCCGGAGCTCTCCTTGGCTGCCAGAGAAGAAAGGATGCTCAGGTGCTGACATCCCTCTCCAAGCCCATTTGATTTTGCAATTAATTCCCAGTCAGGGTGGTAATTTCTATTGCACTCTCCGCCATCAGAAATATTTAGCAGATTAACATCATTTAGCTTTCATCTTCCCCGGGGAGATAAGAGGAAGGATTAAAGGGAAGGAGATTCCTCGCTGAACGCTGTTGAGAGGGTGCTGCCGAGTCTGGAGATGGGAAATCAAATGAGGGGAAACAAAGGGAAAGTTGAGGAGCCCCTTGGCGCTGCCGCTGGGATTTATTCACTTTTTTCACGGCTCCAGCCCCTCTGGCAGCTCCCCAGCAGCTCTGGGCAGGTGACCACACCTGTCAGCAAGGCTGTGACGGAGCAGATATCATCTCTGGCCTAAAACTGCTAATGGGATGAAAATGGGCACTGCTGAGTGCTCACCCTCTCTCCTTTCTCTCCTTTCTCTCCTTTCTCTCCTTTCTCTGCTTTCTGCTCCCTTCACTCCAGGGAGGCTGGAGCCAGCCTCAATGACAGCTCCAACCCCAATTCCCAGGAACTCTTTGGGAATCCACAACCTCCAGGAGCAGCTGTCAATGGAGTTGAGTGGATCACAGCCCCTCACTGCCCAAATCCCCCCAAACTGGGGGTTGTTCTGAAGCAGCAGCTATTGATCCCCTCCAGGGGCACCGTCCCCATCGCTGTGACTGATGGAGTTTAAATCGCTCTGTCTGAGAGAGGCTCCTGCAGGATAAACGATATTTTCCTGCCTTTTCTCTTGCATATGGATTTCGGGGTCCTGACAGGATCTCCAGGGCTCTCAGGCTGCTGGGGCGTGACCCCTGCCAGCTCTGGGGGACAGGGACACCCCCAGGGCCACCCTGAGGAGCAGCCATGGCATGGGCACTGATGGCTAAAGCAGAATACTTCTGGCAGACAAAAAAGTGTATTTATGTGCCAGTGCTCCTTTAATAGGGACATTTTCAAGAATTATTATGAATTTCAGCTGGTGGGCAAGTTTGGTGCATTTAAAAGCTATCCATCACCGAGAGCAGATTCAATAGTCATCATCGGAGCCGGCTCTCACAATCCCATTTTTACAACATCAAATGATGTGCTCAATAATAAAATTATTTTTATCAGTTTTAATCTGTCATTGCCAGGCAGTTGCTGATTTGCCATATCAGTAAGATCAGCAGCACTGGAGTGAAGGGGGATTTACATTCCTAACTTCATCAGGAGCTTGCTCAGTTTTATCTGAGGCCTCCGATGACAAGAAAATGACTTTGGGGAGCAGATCCCCGAGGGCTGCAGCTGCAGCCCTGTGTGATCCAGGGCACAGGGTGGCACTGGGGGACCTCTGAGGTGCCGTCCAGCCCAGGACATGCTGAGGGTCTGGATGGATCCCACCCTGCCCAGGGAGAATTCAGCCCCTCCAAGGACGAGCTGCTGCTGCTGGGCCAACAAAAGAACAAATCCCACTTTGGCTTTGTCATTTTTGGAATGTTGTACCCCAAATCTTTCCCCTCTGGGTCAGGGAGGGGCTGCTCCCAGTGCTGGCACGTCCAGGGCTGGAGCAGAGACAGCCTGAGCCAGGTCCTGGCTGTGTGTGGATCCTCAGCATCTGCTCGGAGACCCACCTGCTGCAGCCTCCTCCTCCTGTGCCATATGGAGCCTTCACTGGCAGACCCTGCTCAGGGCAATAAATCTTCTCCTTTTCTTCAGCAGGGAGAGGATGGGAACGTGGCTGGTGTCCCTCTGCCCCAGGGACAGGGAGAGCAGCAGAAATCCTCCCTGATCCCTGTGACGATCTGCAGAGTTTCATCCCTCACCCTCAGCAGAGTCAGGCTGAGCCCTCCCTGCCCCTGGGCAGCCTCTGGTGAAGCTCAGCCTCTCGTGGGGTGCAGAAGATTTTTATCTGGGAGTTGATCTGCAGCACCACGAGCTGCAGGAGCTGGTGCTGGCCAGGAGATAATTCCCCGCAGCTCTGGGACATCAGGGTGAGGCCCCAGCTCCACAGGAGAAAAGGCTGAGGATGTTTCTATTTTGTCTGAATAGTGAAAATACAACAAAATGTAACAGGGTTCAAGGAGAGAGGCTGGATGTGCTCAATGCAGGGCACAAAATATCATCCAAATGAAGCCACAGGCACAGCCTCTGATCCTTTTAATAGGACAGGCTTCTACTCTGCCATAAATTTCCCTGCTCAGCACATATGGATCTTTATGATCTCTCCCTCTAAACCCACGAGGAGGAGCCACCCTGCAAAGCCCCATCTGCCCGGTGCTTCTGGGGCCGTTCCGTGTGCCAGGGCTGGAATTCCTCCATCCACAGAGCTCCCGCTGCCCTTGCTGGCCACGGAACACAAATGTGGAGGAAGCAGAGCTCCCAGAGTGGCTGTGAAGCAGAGAGTTCTCACACGAGAGTGTGTGTGAGGAGAGGATCTCATTTATCCATTCCAGGCCGAGGTGGCTCTTGGACTGGGCTGGGAAAAGGAGGCTGAGAGTGATGATTGAAAAAGACAACCACAACAAGTGAGCTGTGACTGGAGCTTGCTTCTTGATTGGAAGTGTTTAGAAGGTGCTGCTGGAACATGAGAACCAATTAACTCGAGAAGAAATCACGTTCCTCACCTCCTCCCATGTTTCCTGGCATCCTGGCAGCTTTAACATCTGGGTGTCCTCAAGACATTCGATGCATTTCATTCATCACACATGACATTTGCATAATGCCAGCATCATACTTTATGCAGATGCACCCTTGAGCATCTCCCTGATTGCTGTTTAAACTCCCCATCAATGGAGCCCCCGGGGGCCTTGCCCACTTGTGAATGTGGGAAAACGCCAGGGCCAAAGTGACTCATCCCTCGCACTGGCACACTCCGAGCTCCCTCCACACCCCGAGTAAACACGGCGCCTTTCATTTTATTTTTCTTTCCACAGCCATTAAAATTCTATTAGCTGTTTGTGAATATTATTTCATGCCATCTGCATTTGCTCCTCAGCCTGTGCTGGCGACAGCTGCAATCATTTGTATGCGTTTTCGGGGTGGTGGTGGAGGAGCAGAACCTTCCTCCCGCGCTGCTCCAGGAGACACAGCCAACTGCAGGCATGGTTTGTTTGCAAATCCAAATCCCCACAGTGTTATTTTATTTATTAGGACAACAGAAGGGAAAAGGGAGGATGAGACAAAGGGAAGTGTTTCGATGTTATGTGACAAACAGCGGCGTTGCTCCTTTTCACTTATTTATTTGGCCCCCAGCCACGGTTTGGGGTGGAAATGGAAGGGGACAGAGGAACAGACACTTTTTATTCTGTCATGTTTGCACTTGTGAAAGGCTGAGAGCTTCCATTGTGTAAAATATGTATTTTTAATTAACCACCATTTACATCGAGTTGCTGAACAGGAACTTGAACAAGAGGATGTGATCCCGTGTCAGCATCTGCTGCGGAGTCCCCTCGGCTCCATAATTCCCAGCCAAATGAAATGTCTCAGCATTACAGAGCAATAAACTTGGATAACAACAGGTCAGCAGACGGGGCAGGGGCTGTGGGGGGGTGACTGAGCATCCAAACATTGTTTTTTTAATGGTATTTATTTCCACAAGCGTCCCAGGGGGATGTTCAGCCTCGTGCAGATGGAATCCATGCAGAATTCCAGCCCTGTGAGCTCTGCTTTGGGACTTTCCTTGGGAAATCTGTCCCGGGGGGGTTTTCCTCCCAGGACAGGGGGTTGTGCCCAGAGCTGGGCAGGATTTTCATTTTGTGGGGGCAGAACTGCAGGGCCAAAACATTTCTGCACTTCGATGCCTGTGCTGGAGAAAGTCTCACCCTCCCCTGCGCTCACACAAAGTTTGGCTCGAAAACCCCCAGGGGATAAATGCTTCAGTATTTAACCATGATTTACCTGTGGTGAGTGAAGGAGAAATTATGCAAATAGGGCCTGAATCAGAGCAATGAGCCCCTTTATATTCTCCAGAAAATGTCAAAATATAATGTTTTATGAATCGCTCGCTTTCCTTTGAAAATAAAACACTTCTCCTTTTCGACGTTGGGGATTATGTGTGAACATCAATTACAGAGGAATGGTGGCTGGATTAACGCAGTCCCCGAATGGCAGGAATTGATAAAGGAATGGGATTTGGATTTAGGAGAATTCCCTGTCATTCCATGTGATCCCAGTCCTCGATTCACCCCCTGCCCCAGGGACACGAGCTGCTCACTCAGAGCCAAGGGCAGCGCTAATGGAAGCAGGGAGAACAAAACTGCGCAAATCCAGCTTTGAATGGCATCACAAACAAACCACGAGGAGCTCTGAGAGCACAGCAAGGTCCCAGGAATGAAAGTCCTGTTCATCTGTGTGTAGATAAAAACAATCTTCCCGGAGGTGAGGGAGCAAAGTCACGCTGAATTTCCACTCCTCTCATCTGCACTGTTTGTTCTGGGCCTCCACAGACCTCAGAGAGGCTGCAGCATCTGAGGAAAACAAATTTCAGTGCATCACTTTGAATAATCCTGACTGAGTCATCAATTTGAAACCCCCAATTCCTATTAGCACTTCTCCAAAGAGCTTTGATGAGGTTGTGGCTGTTGGCACCAGGAGTTTGTGGTGCACGTGATGATTCAGAGCTGCTCCCTCCCACGAGCTGATTCCTGCTCACCCAGAGCAGCAGGAATTGCTGTTCAAGGAGCAGGGAAGGGAATGAAACCCCAGGAAAATCAGGGCCTCGTCTGTCACAAGCTGCTCATTCCCAAGAGGGATTTTTACTGGGGTCCCATGGGAAGTCCCTGTAGGGGAGGAAACTCCTCCTGCAGGGTGGATGTGCCCCTGGATCCCCTGCCCTCTGCAAAAGGAACTGATCCCCTAGAGCTGGCAGCCCCCAGAGCAGCAAAGAAATGTCCATAAATCCTGGGAGCTGCTCATGGGGCAGAGGAATTGCCTTCGCTGGGATGGCCAAGGGTGACAATGACCTGGTGACCCCAGCACAGAGCACTTAGTGCTGGGATACCTTCTGAGGGAGAAGAATTTAAAAATAGCTCCCTTCAGCAGCCTGGAGGGTGAGCAGGCTTTGCTGTGGGCAGGCGATGTCCCAGATTTTGTCACTAAAAGGAAATTTTCAATCAGGTTTTGCTGTCTGTGATAGGATCGAGTCTGGCAGGGGGGGTTTGCTCTTGGGGCTGCTCAGCAGGACCTGGGGGGAGCTTGGAGTGAAAGCTCAGAGAGGCTGGGGAAGGAATTCTGGGGCGTGTGAGCAGGGCTGGGAGCCCTGGAGGAGCCCAAAGCCCAGCAGGGATTTCTGGTGGGGTCTGGAATTCTCCCTCCCAGCCCTGCCCCGGGGCTGTTCCCTGGGCAGAGGGGAGCAGGAGGGAGCTGTGGCCATGGCTGGAGGTGGCAGATGGAACTGGGGTGAGATTCCTGAGAGCAGAGGGCTCCCCGAGCTGCTGCAGCCTCCCCTCCTGAGATTGGCTTCATTTCCTGGGCCAGCAACGAGAATTCCTGGGGACTCTGCAGGGAAATGAAGCCCTGATGATCCCAAATTTATCCTCGGTCCCACTGGCAGCCCAGGCTTTATGAGAGGGTAGTTTTAATTAGATTTTGAGCTTCCTCTTTGGAAGACCACGGGCTCCAGATGGCAGGTGAGCTCATCCCCTCCCGGTTTGAGGGACTTTGGGCTGTTCTGCTCTTCAGCTCTCCCTGTTCCGAGGCAGGCAGGGTGAGACAGCAGATCACGGGGAAGGGATTAACAAGGAGTGAAAAGCATCAAGCAGCAGAAATGGGAACAGGCTCTCAGCTCTCCCAAAGGGACTGGGAAGAGGGTGCTTTTATCAAGTGAAAAAAAAATCCTGAAAAAAAACCCCAAAACTAAAAAAATACCTGAAAAAAAAAATCAACCCTTGCATATAATTTATGAAAAACTGACTTCTCCCAAGCCAGGCCTGGCAGGAGGAATCCTCAGTGCTGGAAGCAGAGGGTGGGGTGCAGGGAGCTCTGTAGCCCTGGTTCTGTGCCTGAGATGTTCTGGTTTGCTGAAATTCTTTCCCAGGGAGTTTTCTGTAAACAGGAGAAATGTTTTTGTAGCTGTACCTTTGTTATTCATTCGTTTCCCCAGGAGGGACTTCTCCTTGATGTCCCTCTGCTCTGACCAATGGCAGTGAAGAGGTTTGTCTCTGTGTCACCAATCCGATTGGTCTGTGTGAAATGGTATAAAAGGGAGACACATCCCAAAAATAAAAAAAGGCATTTTCAGCCCTCTGAAGTTCAGGGTCTGTGTCGTTGTGGTGTAAAACAGCTTCAGAGCAGCAATTCCAGGGGCTGCTGTCACCTGGGGAGGGCTCCCAGCCCAGGGGAGGATCACAGCCCTGACCTGCTGCTCCCAGAGGCTGCCAGGGGCTGTGTGGGGCTGAGGCTGGACCCTGCAGGGCTCCTTGGGGCCAGGGGGATGTTTGGGATCCTCCCCAAGCCCCCAGCCCCAGGATAACTCACTCACAGCCAGCCTGGCACCTTCCCACCCACCACACTGCAGAGGTGCCTCCCTCAGTGACAAACTTCCCCAGCAGAGAGTCAGAGGTGAAATCCCACCACAAACTGCTCAGGGCAGGTGAAATTCTCCTTGCCCCTTCCTGCCATTGATGGGGTTATAAAAACCCCTGAGCCCGGGGCACGTTCCAGGTGTGCTCCTTCCCCCAGGGGTGGGTGAGCTGCTTTGGGGTGGAAATGGGAGGTGAGGAGCTCCTGCTGCTCCCAGCACTGACACTGCTGTCATCTGCATGAAGAGGTTCTGCTGATTCCAGGGAGCATTTCTCAGCACGGATTATTTGGCACCCAGACTGGATGTTAGGGAATAAATTATTTTGTTCTGCTCCTAACTGATCACAGCCGTGAATTCTGATTTGCTGACACCGAGTCCCAAACAAAAGCACAGAACCTTGTCTAATAGTGCTATGAAAAGGGATAGTCAGGAAATATTAACAAGTTTCATATGGTAATTTATGTAAATAGAAACCATAACTCAGTTGAAAAGATTCAGTTGAATGTATAGAAAGAGTCTGAGAGCCAAGGTTCTCATGATAAAACATAAATTGAGACTTAGTCTTTACAACCCAAATGTTGTGCTTTCTGCCATGGAACAAAGAAGGGGAAAACCAGAAGCTTCGTTTTAATTAAAAAGTGAAACATTTCCCGGTTTGGGGTTTAGAATCTGCAGTGGGGCACTTTTCCAGGATTGTGAACAGAGCCTTTCAATGGGTATCTCTGTAGAAAAACCACTGCAGCACCCATGGCCCTGGGCAGGGCCACCTCCCTGGGGCACAGGGTCATTCTCCTGGTGGCACAAGGACATTCCCACTGTCCCAGGCTGCTCCAGTGTCCAGCCTGGCCTTGGGCACTGCCAGGGATCCAGGGGCAGCCCCAACTGCTCTGGGCACCTGTGCCAGGGCCTGCCCACCCTCACAGGGAAGGATTTCTTCTTTACACCCAGCAAATCTTCTCTCTTGCAGTTTAAGGCATTTCCTGTCAGTCCATGCCCTTGTGGGAAATCCCTACAGACTCCTTGGAGCCCCTTTAGGCTCTGGGATTTCCTTTAGGAAATGGGATCCCGTTTGTCCCCTGGAGTTCCCTTTAGGCTTTGGGGTCACATTTAGGCTCCAGGATCCCCTCTAGGCTCAGGGATCCCCTTTAGCCCCTGGGATCCCCTTTAGGCTCTGGGATCAGCCACTCCCACCCCACCAGATTCCCAAGGTCCTGGTGATCTCCTGATCCAGATCCAAGGGAAGACCCTTTGAGTTCTCCTTGCTCCTGGATCCTTGGTTCAGGTGATTTCCAACCTTCCCAGAGCCAGCCCCTCCATACCTAGTCTGAGCTTTGCAAAGACCGTGTATTTTAATTAAAGACTTTAATTAGTCTGCCCATAATCTGTCAGAGCTCTCATGCTGAGGCATAATTAATGTCTTACCTCCACCTTGCAACTTCCACGACGTGTGTGAGCCTTCCAAATAAATCTGCTCTGGTGTTTGAAGGGACAGAACAATAACAGCACTTGGCACTTCCTCCTGCTGGAATAACTGAGCTGTGCATTTATCAAGGGCCTTTCTCCGAGGCTGTCCAAAGGGCAGGGAGAGCTGTGTGTGTACTCAGCACCTGGCAAGATTGAGCCTCCAGCACACAATCAATATTTATAAATTATGCTCCAACCTGAAGGCAGCCTGGGACGTTCTGGGGGGTGCTGGGCTTTGTTTGGTTTCCAAAAGCGAAATACCAAAGGCCAGAGTCTGAGGGATGCTGGAAACCAAGCTTTCACCACTCAGAATTCAAAGACAGGCTCTCCTAAACAGCTCAGTTTCCATTTTGGCACTGAAACAAGAGTTTACGTTGTCGGGATTGCAGCGTGTCGGGTCTGAGGCTGAGCTGCCAAGGAGCTTTGAGCTCTGGGTGATCTCTGGCTGCTGGGGCTGAGGCACACGGAGTCACCCCAGCACCGCAGGACTGGGGCAGTCAGCTCAAGGAAAGGGGACAGAACTGAACCATGAGCAGCTCTGCTGTCCTGGTGACACCCTGGCTGCTCCCTGGCTGTGGAGAACCCATCCCTCACCCCACTCCCCCCTGCCCCATCCCTCACCCCACTCCTCCCTGCCCCACTGCTCCCCCAGGCCCCTCTGCAGCGCCAGTTCTGTTACCTGCAGCTGCAGCCCCAGCCCAGGCTGTGTTCAGTCCCTGCCTCAGCCCTTTATCTTTATTAACCACGAGATCCTGTGCCTGGATCTGTGCCTGGGCTGCTGCTGAGGAGTCTCAGCTCCCCTCCGGGTGTTTATTTTTCTCCAAGCTGCCATTCCAGAGTGAGTTACCTTTGTCAGGGAGCAGAGTACCAGCACCTCCAGCCCTGTGCTCCTGCTCCAGGCTGTCCCTATCCCTGTCCCCTTCCCTGTCCCATCCCTGTCCCCATCCCTGTCCCATCCCTGTCCCATCCCTGTCCCCATCCCTGTCCCCTCCCTGTCCCTGTCCCATTCTTGTCCCCGTCTCTGTCTCTGTCCATGTCTCCTTGTCCCCATCCCAGTCCTCATCCCTGTCCCCATCCCTGTCCCAGTCCCATCCCTGTCCCCTGTCCCCTCCCTGTCGCTGTCCCTGCCGTTTGCTGAGCCGAGCCCATTCTCTCCCATCTGTCTTCCTTAAGTGGCGCGGTCTCCTCGGCCCTGGATGGAGACATCATTTTTATTGCGCCGGCTTCTGGTGCTTGTTTTCTCTCTGAATTATTTACTACCCCACTCCTGAGCGGGGAGAGGCGTGGGGCTGCAGAGGAGCGAGGCAGCCTCCAGACCAGGAGGTGGGAGGGAAGAGCCAACAATTTCCCCGAGCACCGCTCGGAAAAGTCTGCCGTGATTTTCTCGCCTTTGTTCCATCTCGTGTTAAACATGTTTGTGTCAGGCAAACAACCCACATTAGATGGAATTTCACACCACTCAAAGCATCGGTGTCTGCAGCCTTAATGTGTATTATGTTCAAACATGCAACGTAATCCATCACAAACCCCTGCAGACCTCGCGCTCCGCTCCCGCTCCATCCGCTCGCAGCTCCCTCTCCGCACGCTCCGAGCCAACCTTCTGTCGGTGGGCTTTTTTTCCCCTTTATTTGGAAACAGCAGAGCAGATTCTCAGTCAGTGTTCGCTATCGCAGCTCCTCTGGCTGCCTGCCCGTGGATTTATCCCCTGCTCGATGCTGGGGCTGCCAGAGCTGCGGGATTAACCCGGGGGGTTCATCCCGGGGCTGCTCCAGACCCACCAAACCTCTCTCATCGCACCCTGCCCTGCCTCCTCACCTGCAAAAATCCCGTTTTTGGGGGTTTCCAGGAGGAAAATGGAAATGGAGAACCGGGGTTGGAAAGGGAGGGAAGGCGGCTCTGGGGGAGCCTGGCCCGGGGCAATGGTGCTGCTGCTCTCTGGGGTTTGCAGCTCTGAAAAGGAGCAAAACGGACTGGGAAGGGGAAAAAAACCCATCTTGGTTTTATTCGTGAGAGTTAATGCAAACAGAGCCAAAGCCAAACAAAGCCAAACCCGCTCCAACAGCGAGGAAAAATCTGTATTTGGGGTGAAGCAGAAGAGCAGTGACTCTTCTGAAAAGAGCAGTGACTCCTCTGAAAAGGACACTGAAATCAATCCTAGGGACACTGCAGATTGTAACATATATTGAATTGGATTCTATAAACTATGACGTTTTATCTTAAAGAGCAACACTGTGCTGAAAAGCACACTGGTCTTCACTGAGAAGCTTTCCTTGCAAAGAGCTCTCCAGTGAATTTTGAACCATTTTTGAGTCTATGTGGTTTTTCTGATAGAAATAGCAGGAAATATTGTGGCATGTCTAATTTTGTTTTTCGCTGGAGACTTAATTTTTTCCCTCAAACTCATGTTTTTTTAAGCCCAGCCTCCCCATCTCAGTTCATTTTTTCGCAGTGCACATCTTCATCTCTCATCACTCAGCACTCGCCATTTAGCGTATCAACATGGCAATTTCTGCAAATCAGAAAGCAAAGCCATTAACATTTGAAGTGGAAATTTTGAGTTTCTGATCATTAAATAGCTTGGAAACGGAGGGAAAAAAATAACCTCCCTCTCCTGTAGTCCAAAGCTCCCAAATAAACCCCTCAGATGGAGGGGTCAGGGTGAGTTTGGGTGTTTCTCCCCCACGGGGTGACAATGACCATCGCTCAGTCTTGGCTTCCCACATCGATCCCACGAACCAGGGGAAGATGCAGCAGCTTTGTCCGAGCCCTTTCTGCAGGGAAAAGGGTGAGGAGGGCTCTGCCCAGGCTCCCCAGGGAATGGTCACCCAGCCCAGTGTCACCGTGCCCCAAGTGCCACCTGTGCCCCTCTCCTGACCCCACCACTGCCCTGGGCACTGCTCCAAAGCCTGGCCACTCTTCCAGGGGGGATTTTCCCTAATCTGGACTGTGGCAGGTCATTTTTAACAATCACAGGAGATGGTCCAGGTTGGCCATGAATGGCACAGAATCCCCAGAGCAGCCCCAGGATGATCCCTGGAGGTGCCCAAGGCCAGGCTGGGAGCAGCCTGGGGTGGTGAAAGGTGTCCCTGCCATGCCAGGGGCTGGAATTGGGTCATATCTAAGTCACTTCCAAAACTATTCCCAAGCCCAAACCATTCCAGGATTTTGTGCTGCTCTGACCCTGCTGCACCTGCCTCTGATTTGGGACATTTGGGGAGTGAACATGGGACTTGGGACTGTGCCTGCAGCACATTTTGGGTTCCAAGCTCAAAAAAACTTCAGTTACATATTTTAATGTGTGTGATTTAGGAAAATATGGCCCATTCCATCTGCTTTGCATTAATTTGAATGACTGATTAAAAATACAGGTTGAGATATTACAGCTACTAATAATTTCTCCACATGGCTGGCTCGTAGCAGATCGAGGGAAAATTGGGAATAAGGCTTTTCATCAATTTCCACAGGCAAGCTTTGCCATAATCCTTTTATTTCATCCAGAAACGTGTTTGTTTGCAGCCATTTTATTTGTTTAGCAATTTCCCTCTTTTTTCTTAATCTTTTCAGTAATTATTTCATATTCTATAAATATTGAAGCTGTTTTAATTCTTCTTAAGAATGATTCTGTTTTGCTTTGTCCTTTTTCCAGTGAGCTCAGTCCTTTCCAAGCCCCTCAGCCTGGTCTGCTCCTGGTATTGCCCAGAAGACTCAGCTGCCATTCAAGCCTCAAAATTGGGAATAATTTTCTCTGGCTTCCCTCTGACTGTTGTTTGTCCTTCACCTGCTTTTATGGACTTATTTGGCCCTTGACTTCCTGGCCTGAATTGAACATTTTGTTTTTGTGTTTTGTAATCCCTCACCAGCTCGTTCTGACTTTTAACTTCCTTCAGGTTCTGCATCCAAGAAAATAAGCAGAATATTGAGTAAGGAAAGAGATGTTTCATTAACACCCCCACTGACATCACAAATATATCTTCTAATTGCTCCTCCAAAGGTGAAATCAATAGCTGGGCTGAGACATTTCTGAAGGAATTCCACGTGCCGTTTTTTATTGGAGATGAATGTCGCTGAGAATTGGAGAGCTACTGTTTGCATGAGTGATTTGCCCAATTTGCTGTGCATTACTCATAAATCCGGGCAGGGGGAGGAAAAAGGAAAAAAAAAGTTATGTTGAGCTCCTCTCTTACAAAAACACGGACATTCGATCAGTGAGAGAAGGCAAAGGAAACAGATGAGAGCCACTAGAGCTGCCTTGGCTTCTGCTGATCTTGTTCCTTGAATATTTTCACTTTCCCAGCCTGGAGAATCCGTGTGCTCCTGCCCCTGCCCTCCCCACAAGGCTCGCTGTGCTGGGCTGGGGAGCAGGAGAACACACAGAAAATCACAAATGGAGGGCAGGGACAGGATCTCTGCCACACACACCTTGGGTGAGCCGTGAGCTCAGCTGACACTTCCCAAATTTGTTGAGACAAGAAGGCTCTAACAAGGTCAGCAGCAGCCTCTGACAGGCACCTCTGAGATGGTTTGGAAGCCAGCAGGGTTTGTTGTGGCAGTGCCCACGCTGTGCCTGCAGCCTGACAGGGACCTGCCTCGCAGGAGGAGCTCAGACTCGTGTTCTCCAGAGCCTGAGGGGGGGAAAGAGTGAATTCTGTAGGGCAGGACTGCTCAGCTCGGTGTCTGGGATGGGAATGGGCTCTTGGGAGGGTTAAAACTGCAGAGCTGGGGCAGGGCTGGGCAAAGTTGGTCCTTAAACCTCCCCTGCCCAAACTCTGCCCAGTCACTTCCAGTGTCAGGGTTGGGCAAAACTGGTCCTTAAACTTCCCCTGCCCAAAAGCTCCCAGACATTTCCTGTGGCTTTGGTTTCGTGCCTGAGGTGCTTTGGTTTGCTGAAATTCCTTTCCCAGGGAATTTTCTGTAAACAGGAGAAATGTTTTTGTAGCTGTACCTTTGTTATTCATCCCTTTCCCCAGGAGGGACTTCTCCTTGATGTCCCTCTGCTCTGAACAATGGCAGTGAAGAGGTTTGTCTTTGTGTCACCAATCCGATTGGTCTGTGTGAAATAGTATAAAAGGGAGACACACCCCAAAAATCAAGGAGTCATTTTCAGCCTTCTGAAGTCAGAGTCTGTGTCGTTGTGGTGTAAAACAACATCAGTGTCCAGTGTCAGGGCTGGGCAAAGCTGGTCCTCAAATGTCCCCTGGCCAAACCCTGCCCAGTCATTCCCAGTGTCCAGTGAGTGGTGCCAGGCTCTGGTGGTGACAGAAGTGCCACACACAGCCCAGGCCACAGAATGTTTGTGCTGCAAAACCACTGATGCCAGTCTAAGAATCAAACCAGTGCTGCTGGTTTCATATTTTATATTAACTAAATATAATAATTTTTTTCTAATAATTAATTTTATGCCACACAAAGGCCAGGCCATGAAAGGCTGGGCTGTGACTGGTTCCCAGCTGGATCCAAACCTGGGGGAGCTGTTTAATCTGTGAAAAGGCAGCAGTGGGCTGGATGAAAATCAGATATTTGGTTATGGAGGCAGCTCGGGGGCAGGCTCAGAGCTGCTGACCCAGCTCCATCACAAGTGACCTCTCCTCGCCCAGCCCCTGCTGCTGATTGTTCCGAGTGCTTGTTGGTGGTGCCTGAAACCACTCATTTCAGCACTTGCATAAATGCTGCTGCTGCTGCAGAGACCTTGGGGCTTTCATTCCCGGCTCCCTGATTGCTGGTAAATGTCATCATTTCTCGCTTTGTGCAGATGCTGCAGGACGTGGTGCTCCAGCTCCCAGAGCCAAGGTCGGGGTGGGATGACAAAGGGACTGTGTTCAGTCACACTATTAAGTGAAAGCTGGGGCTCTAGTGTGCAGGGAGTGATGGCTGCTGGTGCAGGAGGGGCACAGAGCTGCCGGGAATTCTGTGTGTTTGAGGCAGAAATTTCCCATCTCCACTCCTTGTGGTGAAGCCCTTTTGGAGGGGCTGGGCTTCCCCTTCTGCTGTGACTCAGGACTTCCCCTGATGGAGCTGCAGCTCCTTTCCCACAGCTCTGGTTCAGGTGTCTCTGCTTTGATCCTGGGCCACCCGCTCTGGCTCCTGTGTCAGGTTAAGGGGATTTTTAGCAGGACACCTTTAGCAAAACCACTGATGCCAGCCCAAGAATTAAACCAGTGCTGCTGGTTTTATATTTTAGGTTAATTAAATATAACAAACTATCATTTATAATTATAATTCATTCTTATTTATGTAAAATTAAATATTTTCTCTTTCCCAGGAAATATAACCCTGGGGCAGACTCTCCCTGGTGCAGAAGTGAAATGTCTGTGTGGATGTTTCCAGCAGCCAAAGCCAGTGGGGACCTCTGCTCTTCCTTTGACCAACACTTGCCAAATTCAATTCCCTGCACTGACACGGTGCTTTCCACGGCCCCCAATCAATTCCTCAATCCCTCCCCATTTCTTAGCTGTGACTAAAAACATGTGTCCCCTAATTAAGCTAACGAGGAATTGTTAATTGGCGCACGGTCCCCCTCTGAGTGTGCTCGTTAGTGTCATCTTTGTGACAGCAGGAGGAGCACAGAGGAGGGGCAGAGGGTCCTGCCAGAATTCGGGGCTGGAGGGCAGGGGGAGCTGGGGCAGGGCTGGTGCTGAGATGAAATGGGGATTTTTGAGGTGCTGGTTTCTCCTTTTCCCCTGCTGCCTTGCCCAAACTTGCATTGAATCCCCAAGGGAGGTAAAGAGTTAAGGATTGGGTCCCCACTGTCCCAGCTTCACTGATTTTTAGTAAAAAAACCATCAAGGTAGAGCCCAGAGCTGCCAGGAGCAGCTCCTGCTCTGAGAAGCCACTTGGCTCCTGCTGTGGGCAAGGTGAAGGTTTGTTTTATCATAACTTGTGTTCTGGGTGGACTCCGAGAGTTCTGTGGAGATCAAACCCCTGTCGTGGCACAGCTCTGCTCACACCTGGGGCTGACATTCCCAGAGGAAGGGCCCACAGACTTCCCGGGAAGTTGGGGAGAGGCTTTTCCTCATCAGTCTTTCCTGGCAAAGACTGGCCCTTGTCAACAAATGCAGCACTCAATTAGATGTATTTTTTTTTTAAACATAAATAAAGCTTTTGAACATGACAAGTTTGAAACATTCCCAGTCTCCCTGGCTGAGCTTTCCAGAGTCCTGCTGGAAATGTTCTGAAGGATAACAGGAATGCTGCAGAAGGCTGGAGCAGAGCTGGGCTGCAGAGAACATGTCAGAGGGGCAAAAAGTGGGTTTCATCCTGGGTTTAGCACTTAGGCTCCATCTCCTTATGAATATATGAAATATTGCAAGTGCCAGGATGTGGAAATGCTCCAGCCCTCGTGTTTGTGCACCCATCCCCAGGGTCCCAGAGATCACAGCCCTGGGGAAAGGCACAGCTGGGCCGTCCAAGGGTCTTTATTGGGGTTTTGATGCTGTTTTACACCACAACGACACAGACCCTGAGATTCAGGAGGCTGAAAATGACTCCTTTATTTTTGGGATGTGTCTCCCTTTTATACTATTTCACACAGCCCAATCTGATTGGTGACACAAAGACAAACCTCTTCACTGCCATTGGTCAGAGCAGAGGGACATCAAGGAGAAGTCCCTCCTGGGGAAAGGAATGAATAACAAAGGTACAGCTCCAAAAACATTTCTCCTGTTTACAGAAAATTCCCTGGGAAAGGAATTTCAGCAAACCAAACCACCTCAGGCAGAAACCAGGGCTACAGGGTTTTATTGCTTCTTTCTTGTCTCCAACACCACAGAATGTTTGGATTCCAAACTGAATTTGGGGTTTGGGTGGGTTTAATCCCTGCAGGGCTGGGAAATCCGGGTGGGTTTGATGCTTTATCCAAAGAGCAGCCCTGAGCAGAGCTGATCTGAGCCCTCAGCCCCGTTCCACCTGCTGGAGACACATCTCAAACGCTGCTCAAGTGACAGATTTGTCATCGGATCTCCTCTGTTCTGTCTGGGCTGATAAGGATGCCACTCCATGGATCACTCGAGGAGAGGTGTCTCAGAGACAGAGAAAAGCTCATATTTCTGCTCACTGAGGTGTTGCTGACACAATTTAGCATGTGGTCCCCAGCTCATTTGGAATTCAGCGCCGGCTCCATCCGCATCATAAAGTGAATCCTGTTTTACAATTCCCCTGAACATTCTCTAAATGATGGCATCTGAAAACAAGCAGCGCAGTTTATGTGGTGGAATTGGGCCGCTGAAATGAATTCTCAGCTCTGTAATCCAGGATATCAGGCAGGCACACACAGACAGGGCTCGGGAGCTGAGGGACCCAGCTGCCCGTGCAGCTCATCCCTGGAATTCCTCATTCCTGGGCTCCCAGGCCCACAGGAGCAGCCCTGCTGGATATAATGGGAGTTTGGCCCTGAATAAACACCCACATGAATTGAGCCAGAATTTGTTTGTTTTCCCAGGGAATATTGACTTGTAAAAATCAAGGCTTCTCTTGGAAACAAACCAGTTCCAGTGGAACAGATCCCCGCTGGAATTCCTGGTTCTGGTTTTCCACCTTGGGCTGGTGGCACCAATCTCTGCCTCATTATCTTATCTCCAGTGCTGCCACTTCCTTGGTGAGTGATCTCGGCCTGAGCAGCAGCTGCAGACCCATGGGTGGCAGGTTTGTCAGCTGATTTAGAACCTCCTGCATTTCGATCAGTCAGAGCAGAAAAGGCCCTTCAGGCACCCGAGCAGCAGCAGTGGGGCAGTGATTGCTTATCTGAGTCAATAAATGATGGATAAGTGCACATTAAATTCGGACCTGGGCTCCAGGTGTGTAAATCCCCCCTGTGAAGCATCCCTGGAGTTATGGCTGGGACTTCCAGCCCTACTCTGAGGGGCGTGAGGAGCAGCTGCAGTGAAACTCTGCCGTGCTGATGGTTTGGTTTTTAAAAGCAGTGTTACATCTCATCTGCTATGGAAGGTGGAGGTGCAGAGATCCAGGCAGCAGTGCCACAGCAAAGCCCTGCTCTCCATAATTGCCAATCTCCTTTTTCTGCTTTCAAACCTTGCAGGTTATCGGGTCCCTGACAGAGCACAGCACATCAGGGATCCAGAGCTGCTCAGGAGACTCTTCTCTCTGCTCCCTGGGCTCAACTGGCACCAAATATTCCCTGGGAGGGATCCCAGGCAGGCCAGGAAAAGCAGGATAACCCGGGCTCTGCAGCAGGAGCCCTTCTGGAAACACGGGGCTGGGATGGAGGTGGAGCCACCATTAAAACATCAGGAGCCAAGTGAGATTTTACTGTAGGAAAAGGTTTTATTTTTATAAAAGTGCCTTTTCCTGGTGTAGGGAGATGCAAAGCTTGCAGGGAGCTCTGCCTGGAGCTGCTGCTCGTGCCTGACATGGATCCAAGTGGGATCTGTGGGGCTGGCAGAACCACCTGCCCTGAGCAGAACTGAACCTGCCCATCAGCCCAGCCCCTCCAGGCTGTGTCCTGGGGCCCTGGGGCATCCTCAGAGCCCCTGCAGCCCCCTTGGTGCTGGACCTGCTCTGTTCTGGGCACAGAAGGGCTGCAGGGGCTGATCCCTCTGCGGATCCCCAGCAGGGAACCCACTCAGGGAGTCCCAGAGACAAAGTGCTGTGTGAAATGGTATAAAAGGGAGACACATCCCAGAAATAAAAGAGTCATTTTCAGCCCTCTGAATCTCAGTCTGTGTCGTTGTGGTGTAAAACAGCCTCACCCAAGGATCCAGTTTCTTTGGGCAAGAACTTTTCCCGCCCTGAAGTTCTGTGCCCTCTCCTCCCTGGGCTGTCACTGTCCCTGTGGCCACCTGGAACACGGATGGATTTGCTCCTTGGGTCAAACCCTGCTCCTCTGGGCTTCTCCTCCCATCTGGAGCAGGGAATAGCCACATTTAAATGTGATTTTATAGCTCGTTTCTACTGCTCAGCACCTGTTGCAACTGATTAATGGAGTAGCTGCAGGTCCTGATGATCTAAATTAGGATGATGAGCACAGAGCTGCACTGAACATCACAGGCCAGGCTCAATTCCTCAATTCCTTAATTCCTAAACTGCCCTAATTTATTATTTTTTTTTTCTGTGAAGAATTCGGTTTGGCTTTTAAGAGTGTTGCACACAGAAGAAATGAGAGAATTAACCCCTCTAGCAGGGAAGAATGGTGAATTTGCACACATTTGAAGCGTCTCAAGTCTCATTTCTTAAACTCCGGGACAATGTGGTGGGAGAATCTTCACACAGATCCTGTGGGTAAACACCAGGATTGCATTTAATGATCAGAGTGCTTTAATTAATTGGTTTTCATATTCAATTTGCCCGTGGATACACAGCTGAGTGTCCCCCCCAGCTGAGGAGGAAACAAAGGCAGGAAATGCAGATTTAGGGATTTCTCAGCACCAACAGCCACTCCTGCAACTTTTATCAAGGGAATTGAACAGCCCCTGTCACTATTCCCGTGTCACATCCTGACATCCTCTAATGACTCCGAGCCTTTTGTGAGCAGCAGTGTGTCTGCCTTTCTGTATTTACATAGATATACACCCAGCCTGGAAATCAAATCTAATTTCCTGCCTGCTGAAACCATCTATAAAGGTAAATGCAGGTGCCGGAGCTTTTTTTTTTTTTTTTTTTCTCTTATTCCCTTTCATAGTCATGATGCATTTCATGATTTCTTTGCTTTACAGCATCCTTTCAAATGACACATTTTATCAGTTCTCTGGGGAGTATTGATGTTTTGCCCTTTTAAACATGTCATTTGATTTTTTTGATGTTCCTCTCTTACTCTCCATCTGTTTTCTTGTAATGCTTTCATTTGGTGGCAATTTTTCATTGAGTCCCCAAAGGTTGGGTTTTTTTTTTCCAGGAGTTGCCTTGAGTTTTTTTTTTTTTTTTTTTTTTTTTTCCCTTGTGTTTGGAAATGTTTGACATGTGACCCAATTCCTCCTGTGGGAGTGGGGCTGCTCCTGTTCTCCCCACGGTTTTATTCAGGGATTGCAGCTGGCAGAGCACATTTTCCTGCCTTCAGGATCCCTGGGCGTTCCATCAGAGAACAATTTTTAAAATAAAAACCCACAGTGTTGTTTTAGGTTGTGGACAGGGTTTGTGTGGCTTTGGAGAGGTCTCCAAAAACCAAAAATAAAGAGAACTCTGGGATATCAGAGAGCTGAACTTCCCCGTCCCCTGTGGTTTTCCTGTTCCTGTCCCAAAAACAGAGTTCATGATCAGATTTCAAATGGGGATTGTCCCTTGGAAATATTTTCAGGAGTTTCTCTGAGTTAGGGAGTGTTTTGGGGGGAAACACTGATGGGATCCAAGGGCTGAAGGAGGATCCCATGGTGCGAACCCCTTCCAGAGGAATTCTCCAGTCTTTGGAGGGTTCTGGACAGTTCTGGACTGGGGAGGTGCCCAGAATTCCTCACCTTGGGGCTGAGCTGGCTGAACTCAGCAAGTCCCTGCCTCAAACACCAAAAACTCAGCTCCTTTAATTATCATTTTTAGTGAATTTAATCACATCTGATTATTTTTAATTTCCTCATCACTGCTGTTGCTGGCCTGATTTTCAGCTGAACAGCCCAGACCCACTCTGGGAATGTCAGAAATCCACTCTGGGAATGTCAGAAATCCACAGGAAAAGGCTCCATGTGTGTGAATCCCTCATTTGGGCTCACCCTGCCCATTATGGCCCAGGGAGTTTGACAGGTTGGAGCAGAACTGTATCCCTGGACTGCTGAACACAGCTTCCAACTGTTTGTACTAAATAACTCCTCTGGAAATAAATCCCGAATTATGCTCAGTGTCTGCCCATGGAAGCTGTGTGGGGATGAGATATTCTCCAGCTTGGCCGAGCTGATATTTTTCAGCAGGTTTTTTTTTTCTTTTTTTTTTTTTTTTTTCACGTGCTGTAAAAGAAATTTAGATCAGGCCAATATATAACCCAGGTATTATCTGTGAGAACGTTTCCAGGTCTGCTCCCATCAAGGATGACTTAAGGGACAGGGGATGTTGGGCTGCATTAGCACAGCAGATGGAGCATTATTCCAGCCTGGATGGCAGGAGAACACGGAGCTCACCTCCAGACTCAGCAGATGTCAATTTAAATTAACGAGCGCAGGCAACACACGATGGATTTGATTTTCCTTGTAACCTGTCTCCATTACAAAACATCTGCATACATTATGCCCCATTCCAGATGTTTAAAATTAATGCTGCAGTGAGCAGCTCCTGGTTGGTTTTTTCTTTGCCTCTCGCTGATAATTTTTTTTGTCAGCAGAGGAATTGGGTCTGATAAAAACCCGAGCGAGCTGCTGACAGGCTCTCGGCGTGTCGGGGAGTCTGTTCCACCATCAGCTGCACTTCCACGGGCTGCCAAAAGCAGCGATGAGACAAGGCTGCTTGTCACCTATTTATGAGCTGCTGAACCCTCCGGTGCCTTTCGTTATCCCTTCCCCTGGCAGTGCAGGAGGGAACTCGGGATGGAAGCAGGAGGGCGCAGCCCTGGTTTCTGCCTGACGTGTTTTGGTTTTCTGAAATTCTTTGCACAAGAAATCTTGTGTAAATGAGATGTTTTTGTAGCTGTACCTTTGTTAATCATCCCTTTCCCCAGGAGGGACTTCTCCTTGATGTCCCTCTGCTCTGACCAATGGGAGTGAAGAGGTTTGTCTCTGTGTCACCAATCAGATTGGGCTGTGTGAAATGGTATAAAAGGGAGACACATCCCAAAAATAAAGGAGCCATTTTCAGCCTTCTGAAGTTGGAGTCTGTGTCACTGTGGTACAACAGCGTCAGGAGGGATGAGGCTCTGCCCTCTGCCCCGTCCCTTCTGGCGCCTGGCACACTGCAAATGTCACCCTGGGCTGGGGACAAGGAGCTGAGTGT
This sequence comes from Sylvia atricapilla, assembly GCF_009819655.1. Classification (NCBI taxonomy): domain Eukaryota; kingdom Metazoa; phylum Chordata; class Aves; order Passeriformes; family Sylviidae; genus Sylvia; species Sylvia atricapilla. The sequence continues at coordinate 872,070 of NC_089164.1, forward strand.
GTGGAGCCATCCCGGTTGGTGGCTGGGCTGCAGGACATCAGCACACCCAGAAAATCTGATCAATGTCCCCTCGGCCGTGAGGGAGAACAGGGACGGGCATCGATGTTCATTCCCCTCGGGAATCAATAGGAATCTGGATTTTATAAATGGCTCTGCTGGACACAAGGGAGAATTCATGAGGTGGGGATGGAAAGAGGCAGAGAGTGAAAAGCCAACGACTGATGGTTATCACATCCTTGGGAAGCACATCCAGGAGGGGCAGCAGGCTCCTGCTGTAATTCCCAGCAGGATGATGGAATTAACTCTGCAGGGACTCTGATCTCCTGGAGCACCCTCAGCCCTGCATGGCCCCATCACCCCCAGGGACAAAACTGCTCCTGCACCTGGAAATGGCCCTGGGGTCCTCAGGGGCTCCAGGGAGAGCTGGAGAAGGTCTGGGATGTTAATCAGCAATTAAATGTGGCGTAAATGGATAACAGGAAAAGGATCACAAGGTAGAAAAACCCCAAACAACCCAAACATTTGGGAGGGTGATTGTGGTGGGACTAAGATTTGGTGGGATTTGGAAAGTGCAGGTGAGTTTTAGGGCTGAAGTGAAGCTGACAGGGAAGAGAAGTGGGAAAACACAGATTTATGGAGGAGGGTGATGATGAAAAAGAAGCAGGAGAATGAAAGGTGAAAGGAGGGAAATGGCAAGTTGAAACAAAAATCAAATCAGGCAAAAGATCAAGCTCAGAGTAAAGTGGAAACCCATCAGCAATAACATTTACTGCTGGAGCTGCTGCCCTGTGAGGACTCAGGGAACTCTTTTCACTTCCTGACACTCCAAACACTCTTCCCAACAATCCTGAAGGGTTTTCCTCCTCTCTGCTGCTGCACTCTTCCCTCGGCACAGCCGGGTGTGGGCTTTGGAGACACAAACCTGGGTCTGGCTGAGTTCTGCCAGCCTGGTGTCAGCCCTGGGGCAGGAGCAGCAGCTCCTCAGGCCTGCCAGGACTTTCCTGCATCTGGAGCCAGGAAAATCCACACCTGAGCCAGCCCGGGGAGGCTCAGCCTGACATTCCAGCTGTTCCCGGGCTCTGGCTCCGTGTTTCACCAGCGAGGTGAAATCTTTTTATTTCACCATAACGATTATTTTGTCTGCAGCACGATGGGAGCCTTTGCTGGGCTGAGCTCTGCCGTGTGTGCAGCAATCCACCAGCACGGGGGTGAGAAGGGATGGCTTCAGTCAGGACAGGAAGGGTTTAGTTTGGATCTTCTCACATTTGTTTAATTACCCAGGCCCGGGGGAAATCCGAGGAGCTCTCCAAGGTACTCCGCAGTCCCAGGAGCTCTCCAGCCTCCGTTTGCAGAGACAAATCATTCTGTTCAGCTCGGGCAATGGCAGCACCAAACCCACGGCCAGGGCTGAGGTGGAGAGAGCAGAATTCCTCCTGAACCGCGGAAAAAAGCTGTTCATCCTTTGGGAAACTCAGCCAGCAGGGTGGAACCTGCACTCCTGGAGCAGTGCAGGAAATGCAGCTGCAGCAGGAGCTGCAGGCTGAGGAGGAGGAGCAGCAAAGTTTGGGAACCCCGGGGCTCGCTGGGGATGGGCACAGATCCCCCGGGAGACGCCAGGAAATCTCCTCCTAAAGCCATCCCAGTCTTTAATCATTATCCCGAAAGCACAAAGCAGCTCCAGACACACACCAGGCTCCGCTGAAAGACTTGTCAAGACTGAAAGGGTAATTCACAAATTCACTAAAATTCCCTGCTCCACTGAGCAATGTGACAGCTCTGCCGACCGCGGTAACATTTCTATTCAAACTGGCTTTGGTGCTGGAGCTATAAATATCCCTGCAATATTTCCTGCTTCAGAACATAAAGACAGCTTTACAGTGCTGATAAAATAGAAATTACTTTCTCTCGGAGGTCTAGCTGGAATTTTAATGTCTGTTTTGCAATAAAGCAGCTCCTCCACGATTCGATTTGAGGGAAAGAAAACAAACGGTCTAATTTAGTTACAGTAATGACTCCTCTTGGATTGTTGGCCACAGCTGAGTCTGGGCTGCTGAAGTTGGTGCTGGGGAGCACGGGGATGGTTTTTATTGTAATATGAATCCTTTTTATCCTTTAAATGCATAGATACACACACACACAGCCTCCTGCTTAATTACAGCTCGGCAAGAACAAGGCCCTGGACAGTAAAAGGTCATTAAAGTTTACAACCTGTGCCAGTGTTTCCTGCAGAAATTGTCGCGGCTCTAAAGCTGGTGACCAAAGATGACCTGGATTAAAAAGGGATCTTCCTCGAAAAAGGGAAATTGCGACTGTTGGGCTCATCAGAGCTGCCTTTAATTATCCATAAATGTCACCCTGACTCTCGTTAGCTCCTTCAAAGGAAAAGGGAAGAATTCTGTCCAGCGTTTTGTTTTGCATTTGTTGGCTGCAGAGCCCTGGAGCTGTTCAGTGGGGAAGGGAGTGAGAAATAATAAAAAATAAGGATTCTTCATTTGCATTATGATAGAGGTGGAGTGTTGGAATTCTGAAAATTCGATTTTGGGTCCTGAGCAGGGGCACAGGGAATTTGTGGAGCACTGAGGATGGTCCCAGGCCAGGCTGGGGCAGTGCCACGTGTCCCTGCCACGGCTCTGGAGGGGCTTTAAATCCCTCCCCACCCACCCCAGTCTGATTTCCTGATCGCTGACCTCCCTTGAACTTTCCCTTTGCCCTTCCTGCAGAAATCCCTTTCCTCCCTGAGGTGTCCCTGCCTTGGTCTGAACGATGCTGTAAAGGATCAAGGACCTGCAAATAAAATAAAACTCGTGCAGAAGTGGCAGAGGTGGGGCACTGTGTCACTGGCTGACAACACTGAGAGGAGAAATTTTGTTCCTCCTTCTCTTCCCTGCTGGATTTATTTGTTTGTGGTTTAGTCTGAGCTCTCCTTGCGTGCCTGTGAAATGCCTAGCAAGCTTCCGGGCCTGCATAAATAAATAATAACTGTTTAGAATCTTCTAAAAGATACATAAGTGTATTTCTTTTCATAGACCTAAAGCTAATGGAAACCTCTGAGTTTTTATTTCAATGACAAAGCAGCCCCCGAGCAGCTGTGTGGGACTGGAATGGGATCAGCTGCAAATGTTACAGACACTATTTCCTTTAAAGAATCAGAATTCATAGTGCTTCAACAAATGCTGATTTATAGATATTTAGAGGAAAAGAAATCCCTGTAGATATATACATATGTTTTTTAATTTCAAAAGGGAATGTGTGATGATGGCTTCCACGGCTTTAGGATAATGTTCCAGCAGGGCTCCTGAAGTTCTGCTCTCACACAGCAGAAATGAGGGAGATTTTACAGGAACCTGTTGACTTCTATTCCCACAGAGCCCTCACTAAACCCAGCACTGAGGGGCTGAGGGGAAAAACGGGATCAATCCTGCACAATTCCAGGCAAAAGCCTTTCCCCGGGCAGGAGATCTGCTGACACAACTTTGGTGGATGGGTTTGGCTCTGGAATGCTTTAAACCATCCAGACAAACACTAAACTCTGAGAGGGGCATTTTTCCCGTGGAAGAAATATCAGGAAGGATCTGGCAGCGTTGTTATTTCTGAAGGGAAGAGCCTTTTATTCCAGAGGATAAATGGTTCCTTTGGAGCAGCATTTCTGCTCTGCCTCTGGGGGCCCACGGGCTGCTCCCAGTGAGAACCAAACCCAGAGCTCCCAACTGCAGGGAAATTTCACTGAATGGGCACCTGAAATTTTCCTAAATGGGCCCCTGAACCTCCACTGGTAAAGGTTTCAACACCTGCAGGTGAAGAGGGTTGCCAGGAGGGAGGAAGAGACACAAATGTCTGATGGTGAGGAGAAAAAGCCACCAAGAACTGATTTGCTTGTTCAGGGTCACCCCCAAAAGATGCCAGAACCTTACCCTGTGAACTCCAAACGTGCCCAAGTGTTCCAGCCTTAAAAAGAGAGGCTAAATACAGAATATTGGGGTTTTAAATCCGTCTTGGCAGACAGAGGTATCATTCCCAAGCTGGACGTGCAAGTTCAGGGTCCCACGAGGCAGCTGTGGATGGAAGAGGAGGGAATCCTGGTTTTGCTGCCCAGTGTGGGTGTCCCAGGCAATCCAGGCACGATTCCATTTAGATTCCATCCCATCCCACAGCAAAGTGGCAAATCACCTCTGCTTCCTGTGACATTCAGTACAATACCATTAACCATGATGGATTTCCCTTGACTGTCCCTGTGGCCTCCATTCGTTATTCCAGCTGGATTCCATTGTAATGCAGCACTAATTAATGGCTGCTGCTTATCAAGGGGTGCCCACTTCTCCTTCCATCCCGCTCTGGTCCTTGAGGAATCGCTCATGGGAATGCTGCAGGAGCTGCCTCTGGTGCCAGGGAATCTCCATTGGGTGGAAAAAAAGTCAAATCTTGGCTCTGATGCCAGCCTTATACCAAAATAAGACCATTTTCTTCCAAAGTTAGCAGTAAAATGAGGCTTTCTGGGGAGCTGGGGCCGTTTTCAAGAGTGACTCTGTGATGATTTTCCTCATTAATTCTCCAGAACCTTCCAAGTTCAGCTTCGTGCACTCCTTAGAGACTGGGTTACAGAGAGGGGTTGAAAACCCACAAACCCACATTTCTGGCTGGAAAGAAACCCAAAGGGCAGCTCCAGCCGTTTCCTAGGTTCAGTATTGGGGTTCTGAGCCCCCCAAAAATGCAGCAGAACTCACCTGAGCCTCTGGCTTTAGAGCTCTCCGTGCCAGGTGAGGCAACTCCCAGAGCACACAGGAGAAATCCCTTCCCTGCCTTTCCAGGTCACCAAACCCAGAGCAGAGAATTTCTGCTCGGAGGTTTTCCTCCACACCTCTGCGGGCTGCGGGGAGCCTCGCCCTCCTCCGCAGCTTCATTTGCAGGTTTAATTAGTCCCCGCTCCTCGGAGCCGTCCTACCACCAGATGTCATCCTTCCGACAGGTCTGCCAGGATTCCTGCCCGGACTGGGCTGGGCTCCGGAGGCACCTCTGTGGTCATTCCTGGTGATCCCAGAAGTTCAAAGCCACTCTCTCTCAGTGGCTGATTCCCTGCCAAAATCTGGAATCACCTCTGTGGTCATTCCTTGTCATTCCAGAAAATCTCACACACTTTCTGCCAGTGCCAGATTCCCTGCCAGATTCTGGCAGCACCTCTGTGGTGATTCTTGGTGATCCCAGAAATTCAAAGCTACTTTCTGCATGAGACTGATTCCCTGCCAGCCTTTGGGATCACCTCTGTGGTCATTCCTGGTGACTCCAGAAAATCAGACACTTGCTCTCAGTGACTGTTCCACTGCCAAACTCTGGAATCACCTCCCTGGTCATTCCTGGTGACTCCGCAAACTCAAAGCCTCTCTCTCCCAGTGCCTGATTCCCTGCCACACTCTGGAACTCAGGACAGGGAGAGAAGAGTTTTGTCTCTGAGAAACAAACAACAGATTCCTGGCAGCAACACTCAAGCCATGCAAACGACTCTAATAAGCATAATTTAAACCTGTGGTTTTCTTTTTATGGCAGCTTCATATTCGGTGTTTTATATTCCAATTTTCCACCTTTTAGTCTTGCTTCTTCCTCTTTCTGCCGCGGAGCCCTATCACAAATGGGAGGGCAATTACCAGGCGAGCATGTAGTTCTTTAATTGAAACACTTAGAGGTGTACACTTAAAAACTATAAAGACTTTTATGGAATGGCAACGCCTTAATGGGCTCGTGTTGTATGTGATTGTGCAGCCTGGGAACATCGCTGGGGGAGGATGTTAATTTATGGTCCCCGGGAGCAATAAAGCAATAACAGCAATGGAGAGGTGCAGGATTCCCCGCTCAGGGCACTTCGGGGTGTGTGTTAAAGCCGTAAATACATCAACACGCTGCGGAACTGACGGCAGGAAAGGAAAGAGAAGTTCTGCTCCCGTTGGAACGGGGCTTTTCCCGCAGCCTCAGTAACTCCGTGTCAGACTCCGGAGCTCGGCAGGGGCTGGGCAGGAGTGAAGTGACACAGGGTCCCCTCTGCTGCCCCGGATGTCCCCAGAGGTGTCACCTGTCTCCAGGTGTCTCCAGAGGTGTCCCCAGAGGTGTCCCCAGAGGTGTGTCCAGAGGTGTCCCCAGTCTCCCCAGAGGTGTCCCTTGTCCCCAGAGGTGTCCCCACGTGTCCCCAGGTGTCCCCAGAGCGGCCCCGCTCCCCTCTCAGCTGGAATTCAGCACATTTCCCGGGTCGCTGTGTGACAGGCTGGCCACCAACTCTTCCTTTCCCGGAGCTGCAGGAGCAGGGGTGGCAGGGACGATAATTACTCGTCTGCCGCGGGGCTCCGGGCGGGCACGGTGACATTTCAGCGATGCCAAGGGGCTTTGTTGTGTGTGATTGGGAAAAGAATGGAGGGCAGAGCCGCTGACATCTCCAGGAGCTGCTGGGGAGGGCTGGCAGAGCCCCCTGTGCCCCCAGAAATGAGCTGCTGCTGCCGCTGGAAATGTCCTGCAACTGGGGCTGAACTGGGAGCCAGAGGGGTTTCATTCTGCACGAGTTCCTCTCCATTTTCCTCCTGTTCGCTGTGTAAATGTAAAGTTCCGCCGCTGAATTCTCCTCGGCAGCGCTGTGCCCTGGGGCTGCTCCAAGATTTCCCTGAGCATTGATCAGGTGTGCGCTGCTCCGGAGCCTGGCCGGCGGCTGCAGGAACCCGGGCTGATGGAATTGGGACACTTGTGAGCTCACAGGCAGGGCTGGTGTGTGTGCGAGGGGAGCTCAGGCCTTCCACCCATCTCCTGGAATCTGGGAGATACCCCCCAGGATCTATCCCACATCAAGCCCCGAATCCATCCCACATCTTCCTCCCAGAATTTGGGAGATACCCCCCAAATCTATCCCACATCTACCTCCCAGGGTCTGGCTTTTCCAAGCCAAACCACTCCGGAATTGTTTGGCTTGGAAAAGACCTTAAATCCCACCTCATTGCACCTCTGCCATGGGCAGCATCATCCACATTGCTCCGAGCCTCATCCAACCTCTTTTCTCTCTGATCCCTGTAAAACGAGGTTAAAATTAAGTGTTGATTTCAAGTAAAGGTTCTGCGAGTACAGATTGATTTTAATATTCAAACAGAGCTTTGAGACCTTCTAGAACAAACTCGTTTAGGAGCAGAGCTGTGCTGTCAGCAGTTTTTTTTTGGTTTTTTTTTTTTTTTTTCCCCTGTTTCCTGGTGAAGGCTGTGAGTCCTCCCCGTCTCTGCCGAGGCTGTCCCAGGAATCCAGAGCTCGGGTGGAATTTATGATCTGCAGCACAGGCAGGTCCAAGGGAAAGATGCCACGTTCATAAATAAACAGCAAAATCTGCCTCATCTCCTGGTGCCTCCGTGTGCCTTGGGGAAGGAGCTGCTCCATCCTCCTGCAGAAGCTGCTGAGAAAAGCTCCCCCGGGCTGTGCCCACCCAGACCCTTCCCCTGGTCAGGAGCCTGCTGCCCGGCCCAGCTCAGCTCCTCTGGCCGCTCTTCCCTCCAGGAATCCCTTCTCCTCGTCTCCACAGAGAGACTGGGGAAAGGATTCCATCTGTCACAGCTCAGGGCTGGGAAGCGCCTGGGTACACGGGCTGCATGGCAACTCCTGCCTTGTGGGGAGCGCTCAGGGAGCCTTCAGTCTCCTCTTAGTGCTGTTCTCTCCTCACAAGTGGCTGTGTTTCCCCTCCTCGGGGATACCCGAGAGAATCTGCGCCTCAACGACGCCCAGGGAGGGGTTTGGAAGCACAAATCCATCCTGGAAAAAAAATCAGTGTGCTGCCCTGAGCTCTGAGGGGAGACGTTCTCTGCTCCCCCAGAGTCCCTGGCAGGAGGATGCAGCTGACAGGTTCTGCAGGGCCTTAAGGGAATCTCGGGGGAGAAAAAAATCCTCCTAAATGCACCTTACAAAGAGGAGATCAAACAGGATTCCTTGCAAAAAAGGGTTTGGGGCAAAATGCCTTCCATCCCTCTGCTGCTTCTGTAGTCAGGCCTCAGACTGAATAGCAAGTGGTTCTGCTTTATTTGTTTTTATTGCTGCCAAAAGAGGGAGAAAAAAGAAGTCAGAGTAAACAGTGGGATGTTTGCAGCCCCCTCACATTAGGCAGATTGAATAAACTGGCTCACAGTTGATTGTTTTCCTTCAGATCAGTCATTGCACTTGTATTTATTTGATTTTATGGATGTAGTTCTGGGACTTTTGTTTTGTCTTGGGTTTGGTGGGTTTGTTTTTTGGGTTTTTTTTGGTTTTTTTTTTTTTTTTTCAATCGTGGCTTGTGGTGAGGGAAATGAGAACACGAACAGCTCCTGCCTTTGCTCCCCATCAGTGAGAACACAAACAGCTCCTACAATTCCTCCCCATCCATGTGGGAACACAAACAGCTCCACCTCTCCTCCCCATCCCCGAAGGATTTGCAGAATTCTGATCCCTGGGATGGCAGAACTCAGGGCTGATCCCTGGGGCTGAGGGATGCAGGGTCATTCAGGACACAGGGCACCAAACCCACTCCTCTGTCCCTACCCCCAGGAGTTCCCTGCGTGGGGAGCGGGGCTGTGGGGCTGTGCAGAGGGGCAGCACCAGGGCTGGGCACCCCAGTGACAGGAATTCCCTCAATCTCCCCCGTTTCCTCTTTCCAAGGCTCCATCCTGCTCCCACCGATGGCCAGAGCAATTCCCTGGGGGCTCTGGCTCCCTGCCCCGCCGGATTTTCCCTTTGTCCACTCTGGAATTCCCTAAACAATGCAACAGGAGCTGCCGGCATTGCCTGTGTCCATCAGGGTGCCACATGTCACCTGCAGTCACAGCCTTTTGTCCCTTTTCCCCCTTCCCTTCCAGCTCTCAGAGCACAGCGGAGGGAAAAGAGGGAGGGAAATGAATTCCTGAATATCCATGATCAGCCTGGCACCATCTCAGCGACTTGGAGCTCCAAAAAAACCCACGACTTCTCCCCCACTTTTCTTCGAAGGCAGAACCAGTTGGAGTCGTGTGGCACTGCTGAGCAGGGAGAGGAGGGGACAAAAAAAGGGAATGTGGGGGATATCCGTGCCTCAGAAATGCAAACAGGTTGTGGTTATTCCCTAAATGCAAGGGCATGGGGAGTGCAAGAACACTCATTAATTATGTATAATGCTCGCGGTTCAGTTGCAAAAAAAAAAAAAAAAAAAATAAAAAAAAAAATTTAAAAATCGTATTTTTGGATATTGTTCACCAGAATACGACTTTAACCTACTGTCACCATTATTTTGCACGTCGTGGTGCTTTAATGAACATATGGCACGGCAGTAGCTCGTGCCAGCCCCTGAATTTCGGAGGCAGTCGGTTTCCCAGCCCCTGCAGTGGGCAGTGAGAGCAGCACAAACCTGCAGCACACTGAAACACCCGGGGAAGGGGCAGTGGAGCTGCTCCTGCTCTCACCCTGGGCTGAATTTCCAGCTCTGCCCCCGAGTTGGGACCATTCCTGGCCTTCCATTAAACCCACCATCATTAAATCCACCATCATTAAATCCACCATCATTAAATCCACCTTCCATTAAATCCACCTTCCATTAAATCCTCCCGCTGTGGCCCCAGCCCGTGGCCAGCTCCCAGCCAAGGAGAAAATCTGTAGATCCCTGAGATGTCTCCAGACATCCCAGCTCCGTGTGGGCACCTTCAAAGGATCTGCCTATCCCACCCCCGCCACAGCACATTGTTTTAAAGCTGATCTCATAATTGTATCGATTCGGGTTTTTTTTCCTTCTTTTTTTTCTTTTTTTTTTTTTGGCTCTCTGCGTCAAAGCACTTCTTTAATCAAAAGTAAATTATGTAAAGGCCGTTAGGGTCAGCCCAGGCAGCAGCATGAAAACTGCAATACATCATTTATTTGTAAATGTCAGTGAAATCTGCGGATCGATATCCTGCCCCGTGGGATGGATATTTATTATTTTATAGAACTCCTGAGGCAGCTGCTGGCTCGGGGTGGCCCAGCAGAGCAGGGGACAGGGGACACCCCTGGGGCTGTCCCTGCTCCTGCCCCAGGGACAGTTTCTCTTTTCTTGCTCCTGTATCCCTGTGCCCAACTCAGAAACCCCAAGTGGAGAAGGGCCCAGCACTGGGGGTGCTATTTATTGTGTAGATTTATTAATTATTGCGTGTATTCAATAATTATTGTGTGTATTTATTAATTACGGTGTGTATTTATTAATTATTTTGTACATTCATTCTTGTGTGCATTTATTAATTATTGTGTATTTGTTATTGTGCGTATTTATAATTCTGTACATTTATTAATTATTGTGTATTAGTTATTGTGTATATTTATAATTGTGTTTATTAATTATTGTGTGCATTTATAATTGTGTGTATTTATTATTGTGTGCGTTTATTAACATGTGCACTGATTATTGTGTGTGTTTATTGTTGTGTGTATTTATTGTCGTATTTATTGTTGTGTGTATTTATTGTTGTATTTATTGTTGTGTGTATTTATTGTTGTGTGTATTTATTGTTGTATGTATTTATTCCCACACCAAACTCGGAGTCCCCGGTGGTGTCCCCATCCCTGTCCCACAATCCAGACCCCAAACCCCGACCCCTCGGTGCTGTGGGAGCTGCTGGAATTTAGGAATGGGGGAACCAGCTCCAGGCTGTCCAAACTCCATCTAGTGGCAATAAACCCCTCATTTTGTGATGGTGGGAGCCCTGATTGTCCCGGAGACGGGCTGAGATCCTCCTGCGGCAGCTGGAAACTTCTCCTGGGTCACTCGGGGTGGTTTAACCCCACGGGCTGTGCTCTGCCCCCATAATAAAGGCATTTCTTGGTGTGAAAAGACCAATCCTGGTGTAATAAGAGGAAAAAATTCCCTTTTTGGGGGGGGATTCTGGCTCCTGGCAGCGTCAGGATTATCTGCCCATCTTTTATAGACTCCGGAGGGTCACTGCGAGGGGAAGAACGGAGCCCTGGCAGAGGAAATGAAGGAGGAAATAAACGCAGATAGGATCTGAGCGCTCCCAAAGAGGCCGAAGAACCTTCTGAGGGGTGGGATGAAAGCGCGGAGGATCCGCTGATGCTCTGTAAAAGGTTGTAAAGGACGACAATGGGCTGTGCTGGGGCTGGGGGGGTCCTGCCCGGCCTGGGGGGCCCTGGAACAGCCCCTCTGCTCCAAACTGCGCCTGGGGGGCAGGAGAAGGGGAAAAAGGGGAGAAAAAAGGGGGAGAAAGGGAAAAAAGGGCAAAAAGAGGGGGAAAAGGGGGAAAAAGGGGAGAAAAAAGGGGGAGAAAGGGAAAAAAGGGCAAAAAAGAGGGGGAAAAGGGGGAAAAAAGGGGAGAAAAGGGAGAAAAAAAGAGGGGGAAGTAGGGGAAAAAAGGGGGGGGAAATGGGGAAAAGAGGGGGAAAAAGAGGGGGAAAAGAGGGGAAAAAAGGGGGAAGGAGGAAAAACGGGGGAAAGGGAGGAAAAGAGGGGAAAAGAGGGGTAAAAAGGGGAAAATCCCGAGTTCCCCGTGTGCCAGATCTGGGCAGGGTTTTCTTCCAGCTGCCCTGAGGGGTTTTATGGGTTTAGAGCTGGGCTGGGGGCGATGTCCCACCCCAAACCCCAAGCGGGCACTGGGGTGAGTTGGGCTGAGCCTGGATTTTAGCCAGATAAATCGGATGGGTGTTTCCCAGAGCCCGCAGGGAGGGAGAGAACGCTCCCAAACCATCCCAAACCCCCCACAGACGTCCCCTCAGTGCCCCAAGGAGCCGGAGGGGGTCAAACCTGGACCCCAAATCCCAAATTCCGGCAGGGAGCGGATGGGGATGGACATCGCCGGGCAAGGAGGGGACGGTCCCCGCTGGTGGCACAGGAGGGGACACGCCGTGCCCGGGGGGGTGGTACAGGTTTGGGTTTAATGGGGGCACAAAGGGGCCGAGCCGCACCCGCTAATTGCGGCCGCGCTTAATGAAGACAGACGCGCAGCGGCTGCTCTCATTAAAATATGAAAATGATGCCAGGCGCTGCCCGGGGCAGGGGATGGGAGGGAGAATCCCGCTGCTGGAGCATGAACGCCGGGCTAGAGGGATATTTCGGGCTCCAGAATTCCCGATTTTCCAGGAAAATGTGGAAAGGCACAAAACAGCGCTGGGAATTCTGCTCGGCCGGAGGGTCAGGGAACCAAATTCCTGCTCCAGATCTTCCTTTCCAAGCAGAAAATGCTTCCCCAAAGCAGCTTCTGGGGTAGGCAGTGCTGCCTTCTGCTCTGCACCAGGCAGCAAAGTCCTGGTGTGTTCACACCCCAAAATCCCAGTCTGTTCCCACCCCAAAATCCCAGTCTGTTCCCACAGTGCGGCCAAAATCCCCTCGAGTGGGTGGGAAATCCGTACCTGGCTACTTTGAGGAAATGGAACAACCTGGCCTTGCACTCAGGGAATTATTGTGCATTTTTTTCCCCCCTCTTAATCTACTCCCTGTGAGAGCCACCATCCACAGCTGCCAACTCTGGGATCACAAAGTCTTGGGGGTCCGCAGGAAAAAATCTGCAAAGTGGCCCCCAATCCTGCTGAAAACAGAGAAAAAGGAAAGAGGGTTAAACGCCTAAAACTGTGATTCCGCTTGGGATAAAGCATTAAGAGTTTCTATGAAGTTATATTTAAAAAAAAAAAATTAAAGATTTGAGAACAGCTTGGCCTGGAACAATATTTCAGGCATGGCTAGCTGTTAAAAATAAGCTAATTCAGAAGAGCCACATTTAAATAAATATAATGCAAAGACATAATGGCACAGATAATAGTTTTGAATGGGGAATTCTAATGACTTCGAGGGCATTTTACAGGGCAATTAATACACATGAAAATGCTGCTCTATTCAACTGATGGAAAGAAAGGAAAATAAAATAAAATAAAGCCGGCAGAAAGAGAAAGGGAGATGGTTGTGACTGGCAAAAATAGGGTTTGATTTTCTTTTCAATAGGATCACTGCTTACAAATAATAAAAGGAAAAATAAGCATGTCAGGTTCTATAATGTGCCTTGTGAAATCCCCAATGATTAGTTTCTAAAGAGGGGCAATTAGGAGCCTTTTGCATATGCATGTGACTTCTGCCGAGCGGGGCTTTCTCCGCTCCCTTCTTCCGCGGCTCTTCATCAACAGGCTAAAAATACATCGAAAAATCCATCTGAAAATCCATCTAAAAATCCATCTGAAAACCCATCCCGGCTCCTCCCGCCGGGTGGGAGAGACCCGGGGGTTTCTCGCCCCTTTGGACGGCACCAGAGGCTCATTTTTGGGGTAAGGGCAGTCCCTGACCCCACCAAGGGCTAAAATCTGGCTAAAATCTGCCGGTGAGGAGCTGCTCCAGGGGAATCCCAGCGCTTCTCCCTGTGCACAGGGAATTCTGTCCCCACTGGGCTGGGCCAGGGAGAGGAGCAGCGAAACATTTAGGGTTTGGTGTGTTCCGTGTTTGTGCTGTTGGGCCAGAGCTCGGTGACCTTGGCGGCCTTCTCCAGCCTCAGCTCTTCTCTGTGCTGGCCCCAAATCCACCTTTTCCCGGATTTCCCGGCCCTGCCTCTCCCCGTGGAAGGGAACAAGGTGTCCTGTGCTGCTGGGGAGGTTCCTCCAGCCCGGGCTGCCCAACACGACCCGGCAGGGTGAGGTGATGCCTTGGGAGGGCTGAGCTGGAGCAGAGACTGGGCACAGCCAGAGAATAAAGGAGAGATTTATTAAAACGCCTTTAAGACACACCTTGGGAAGGACAAGAACCTGGCCAGGGCTGCACCCAAGGTGGGCACAAAATGGACCCAAATTTGGCACAAATGGACCCAAAAATGGACAAGTGGTCATGAGGTCTCACACTTTGATAGGTTTTGGTTCATTTGCATATTGGGAATTACTTGTTCTATTACAGCTTCAGGTTATGAGGTCCTTTCCCTCTTGTTCCCTCTCTTCAGCCACCCTTGTTGCTGCTTTTGGGCCTGAAAGTTGTATTCGTTGTCCTTGTTCTGGAAAAGGATCTGTTTTGTGTCCCTGCTGTGTGCAGAGCTAAGTGACACTGACTGTGAGCTCAGAGCTGCACCCCTGGGCACCACAGAACCTGAAATAAATGAAATTTAAACTCAAGGCATCAGTGAGGAGAAGCCCCCAGCTCTGCTGGCACTGCAGGGCTGGGCCAGGGCTCAGGGGGTCCCTGGGGCCCAAAACCCTCCCCCTGTGCCCCCAGCCCATCTGCACTGGGCCCCTGCCCTTGCCACAGAGCCTGTCCAGACCTGGAGCTGCGTTCCTGAAATGTATAAATAAATATTACATATGCTAACAGATGGTTCATTAGCCAGTTGTTATGGCAATCAGCGTTTCAGCCAATTAAAATCCTTCCTCGTAGCTTTAAAAATGTCAGTGATAGGGACATTGAAATGGCCAGAGAACAAACAGCCCCTCTGTAGGCTGGCACTGAAACAAAAGGCGTTTTCTGGGAGTTTCTGCAGAAAGGAGGAGAAGGAACAGGGGAAGAGTTGGGAATCCTTTGTGCTGGAGGAGTGAGAGGCGCTGGCCCCGAGTTTTAATTGATGGGAGAGGTTTTTGAGTATTTTGCCACCAAATGACCCAGTTTGGGGCCATCCCTTGGGAACCCCGGAGGTGCCTCTGGGACACAAGCCCCTGCTGGGGGTTTCCTGCAGGAATTGTCTGGGGAGGGCTCAGAGCTGGGAATTCCTGAGCTTTCCCTGGGAATGGCAGAGTCCTGCAGCCGCTGGCAGTGCCCGGGGGATGCTCAGCTTCCCGCTGGGTTTGAGTCAGGAGCTCCCCGAGCCCAGGCCAGAGGGATCCAAAAGGAATTCAAATTATCCTGGTGGGAACACCAGGAGACCCAGAGATGGTGGAGATGGGGCAGTCCCAGGGCAGGGGTGGAGGAAGGAGATTACTCTTATAATTCCTGCTGCTGTTGAGGTTTCATGTGGCTGGAACAAAAAAGAACTGCTTAGGTTCAAAAATTCCTTCCAAACTCCTTTTCCCTGGGCTGATTGTGCCAGGAGCCTCTCGGGGCTCTGGCTGCAGGAACAAAACTGTGCCGTGGCAAGGCAGAGCCTTTCCACCCGAAATTTGTGCCGTGACAGGACGGGCACTGCAGAGGGGACAAAACCTCCCCGGGATCATCCTGCTGCAGGCAAGGACCAGGATGGTCCATATCCCAAATCCACGAAGGTAAAACTCCTCAGAGCTCTTGCTCAGCCAGGGCAGGGCCGGGTTCTCCCTATCCCTGCCACATCCCGGGGGCTGCTGCAGCACCGAGCCTGGATTTGATGAGTCACCGGGGTTGAGCATCTCCTTCTAATCTCTGCCGTCTTCTTGCCACCGTTTAGAGGAGCAAAAAATAGCTCCCACAGACAATCAGGACAGATTGTTTTAATGAGAGCTCAAAGAAAAAAAACAAAACCCAAAAACCCGAGAAACAAAGGGCTCAGATTGAGCCTTCCCAATGTTTCTGCCCGTGTCTGCGAGGAGCTGCAGGATGCCTGGATCAGCAGGTCTGCGGCAGGAGGGCAGCTCCCAACCCTCCTCTTTAAAGCGGGTTTTATCCCAGTGCCTGGGCTGAGCACCCCGAGCTGTGCTCAGCAGCTCCATTTTCTGCTGCTGATTGTCTTTTCTCTGCTGCAGTAGGCAGTGCCCGGCTCCCATCTGCTCCTGCTTTGCTCCCTGGATGTCAGCGAGGGCAGCAATCCCTCCGCCCGTGTGTGCTCCGCCAGGCTGGGCTGGAGCTGGAGCCTCCCAGCCTTGCCTTCCTCCCCACTTCCTTAATGCTCGTTTTTTATTGAGGAATTCGGACACCCGCAGGGGATGGGGCAGCCGCTCTGGGCACCCACAGGGACCAGTTCCTCCCTGGAGATGGAGGGCTGCGGGAATGTTGGGGCAGGACTGCAGGGAAACGGTGCATTTTCACAAAGGGATTATTTCAGCAGGGAAAAGAGCAGCCCCAGCACCTCCCACCCTCGGGTGTCCCACGAGGGGATTCTGCAGCAGGGGAAGCAGCTTTGAGGCTCATCCTGGCATTCCATCCTGTCTCTGCCATCCGGAGAAATCCCCACCACCCATAAATAGATTTTTTTTTTTCCCCTTTCCCTTTTTTTCTCGCCTCTCTTTTGGTCTTGCCGAGGCAGCTCCAAAAGCTTCCGAGCTGCTCCTTGATGGGCATAAAAATATCATGAGCACTTGTTTAAACATCAGAAAGGTATTAGCTCAATTTTGCACTTCAATGCTACCAAGAATGTTTAGGCCCATTGGGCATGAATTTAATTTTCTTGCAGAGAGAAGAAAAATCAGCCTCCCTCTCTGAGCATTAACTGCTGCTCCCTGTGACAGCTCCGAGCATCACCTTTCCAGGCCTCCAGGCTCCAAATGGGGCTGAAATGAAGTCCTGAGCAGTCCCAGATCTCTCCCCAGGGCTGTTGTGCACCTTGGCTCGCTGTTTGCACAGGAAAAGCTCCAGCAGGAGGAACAGCACTGCAGCAGGGCCACAGCAAAATCAAATAATTCATCTCCACCAAGCCCTGCACATTCCCCGTGGCAGGAAAATCCTTCCTCACCTCGTTAATGACAAAACCTTGGGGCAAAAGGCATCAGATCAGGCTGGGTGTTTTCAGCAGTGCATTAACAGCAGATCACGTTTTGATGGGTAAAAAAGCAGATTTTTTTCTTTTTTTGAGGTGTCCTAAAAGCAGATTTTTTAAATTATTATTATTTTTTGAGGTATCCTGTTTGTTGACTCATTCCCAGCTCAGGGTGTTGCTCCTTTCCCAAGGATCCAGGAATGTCCTTGTGGGGGGAAAAAATCACCTTTTAATAATCCTCAGTAACAGCCAAACTGTTTAAACTTCCATAGCAAAGATATCGACAGCCCACTGACTGCTGTGAATGGTGCAGGTGGGGTGGGGACAGTGCCAGCCTGCTGTCCCTGTCACCGTCCCCAGCCCCTGCCCTGCCCTGGGCTGTCCACAGAGCCCCAGACTCACCCCAGCCTCGGTTCAGGGGGGCTCAGCTCAGTCCTGGGGGCTCCTGGCCACCCCTTGAGCCTGATTGTGCAGGTGAGGAGGGGTTTGCTCAGTGCCTCCAGGAGCCTGTGGGAGATGGGACCCCTCAGGGCAGTGGTGGCCTTGGAAACAGCAAAATTCCTGCTGCAGGAGGGAACAAACAGCAAAATTCCTGCTGCAGGAGGAAACAAACTGAAAATTTCCTGCTGCAGGAACTAATAGACAGCAAAATTCCTGCTAACAGCAAAGTTCCTGCAGCAGGAACTAACAAACAGCAAAATTCCTGCTGCAGGAACTAATAAACAGCAAAATCGCTGTGCAGGAGGGACAGCAATGTTCCTGCAGCAGGAGGGAACTGCAATGCTCCTGCAGCAGGCAGGGCTCGGGATAAAATGCCTGCATTTCTTTGCATAAATGCCTGCGGTCCTTTGATTATTTCCCACGTTTCTGTGCCCTGAAAAAGTCCTTTTTTCTGCTCCTCTCTCAGAGGAGGTGCGAGGCCAGAGAGGGATTTATCATCTTAAAGGAGTTTCCAGCTCTGAGCGTGGATCCCTCCAGCTCTGATGGAAACGCTCCTGGGGCCTTGGAGCTGAGCCTTAGAGCCTGGCCAGGGCTCAGAGGAGCCTCAGCAGAGCATCCCCGACTGGCAGAGCCCTTCCTGTGCTCTGCCCAAATTCTGGGCTCTTTGAAGCTTTCCCAGGGCTGCTGGGCAGGAGATCAGAGCCGTGGGGAGGGAGTTTGGGCCCAGGGGCAAGGGGACCAAAGGCAAACTCCAGTGCCCCCAGTGCCCCCCACCACCTGCACATCTGCACATCTGCACATCTCACCTTGGCTGTGCTGCAGAGTTCTGGAGGGAACAGAAAGCAGCCTGGCGGTGCAGAAGGAGATTTTGGATGCTGATCAAGGTACAGGTGGAACAGGTTCCAGGAAATAAATAAATAATGGATGGAGAGCTGAGAGGGAGATGTGAGGGTGAGAGCAGAGAAAGCCAAAGGAGTCAAAGCTGCAGTGAAGGAACAAATGGTCCTGGGGCTTTGGGGAGCTGGGAGAGAGGCTGGAGCAGCCACGGGAGAGGGAAGGGTGTGAGATCCTTGGAAAAAACCTTGGGGGACGGCAGGACCCTGAGCACAGGGAACATCATCCATCATCCATCCATCCATCCCTCCATCCATCCATCCATCCATCCATCCATCCATCCATCCATCCATCCATCCATCCATCCCTCATCCATCCCTCCATCCATCCACCCCCCAAACTCTCACTTTATCCCTGTGCCAGGTCATCACTCTCCCCCAGCTCTCTGGGGCTCTGGTGAAAGTGTTTGATTCAGCCTCTGTCCCTCCTTTTAAAACCCATTTCACTCTTTGAAATCCCATTTCACTCTCAGCTGGCTTTGGGGGATCTGATCTGGGGTGAGGAACTTGGCAGAGACCCGGAGCCACCAGAGATCTAACAAGGTTAAACTACTGCTCCCCCAAAACCCGGAATTAATTAAAATTCATTAAAAATCATTGAACAAACCTTCACGGCTGCTGCTGGGCTGGGGGTGCTGTGTCACTGTGCCGGGCTGTGGGACACTGGGACAGGGTCAGGGTCAGGTCAGTGTCACCACCACGGTGGCAGCTCCTGCCCGGGGCAAGGGAGGGAGATGCTGAGGGGCAGGAGGAGCAGGGATGGCACTGGACACTTCCCTGGGCTGTCACTTTGGGCTGAGCTGCCCACGAACACAACGGGAGGGGATTTCAGCTGCTGCTGAGGCTCTGGAGTGTGCCAGGAGCGCTCCTGCCTAAAACTCGGGGTCTCCAAGGCTTTGGGGTCAGCACAGGCTGAGGCTGGGCCATTTCAATCCTCAAACATCTCAACCCTGGATTCCCCCAGGAGAGAGAGACCTTCGCTCATCCCCTGCTCTTGCTCTGCTTTGCCTGCCCCGCCTGAGAGCTCGTTCATTGTCAGCCCTTCAGGGGTTTTTATGTTTTTGATGCCAACCTGCAGCAAAATCCCAACTTTCCATTGACTCAGGTGGCTCTTACAGCTCCCGGGGCTTGCCCAAAGTGTTGATGCAGATTTTGGAGGGGTCCATCCTGTCCCCGTTCTCCTGTTGTGTGGGATGAGCCTTTTCCTCCCTCCCCGACCAGGGATGGGGCTTTTGTGGAGCAGATCCTGAAGCAGCAGAAGGACAATTTCCCATTTGCCCTCAGCACGGGGGGCAGGAGCCTGCTCTGCTCCTCCTGGTGCCCCCAGTGACATCCCACAGGTCCATTCTGACCCCTGGGGATGCTCATTTCCAGCTGGGGGGTGGGGATTGGGAAGGATGGGATTCCCAGCAGCCTTCCCCACATCTGCCCAGGGGCAGGAATTCCCCAGAGAGCAGCTCAGGGCCCTCCAGGGCTCTTTGTTCTCCAGGAGCAGCACCACAGCAGCTCAATCTGTTCCACTTCCCAGGTCTCTCTCTCCCTCTCTCCATCCCCTCTGAGCCCCAGGAACATCGATAAACGCCGTGAAAAAAGTCTGGTGTAAATAACAGGAGTTTCTGCCTATTCTAATCAATAAAATATTGTTTATAGGAGCCCTCGTGGCCCTCTCAGCTGCAGTGGAAGGTCTGGCAGTGGGTTTATAAACTTCCTTTCCAGGTGGCTGTAACGGGGAGCGCTGCTCTGCCAGGGATGTAAATCAGCTCCGGCTTTGTAGCTCCTGGTTTTGCTGTTTCTTTAAAACACAAGTGGCTGTACATGGCCTTTTTTTTATTATTATTATTATATTATTTTATTATTTTTCCTTGCCAGGCCGTAGCTTAATAAAGGAGGTGCAGAGGGTGGATGGATGAGGAGGAGGTGCAGAGGGTGGATGGATGTATTCCTGCAGTTAAACTCTATCGATGTCTCCTCACATGCAGGGAGAGGAAAACAAGCAAACAAATAACGCCGTGATGGATTCCCAGTATCTGCATTTAAAAGCCAAGCACCACACAGAAAGCACAATAACTGCAGCCCATAACTCTCCCTGCACAAAGCCAAACTGGGCACTGCTCTGCTGAGTTATTTCCCTCTGCTGCCTGCATTTCAGGCTCCTTCCTTCCCCGGGTTTCACCTCAGCCTTTTGATATCCCACCAGCCAAAGATTCCAACCCCACCCAACCCCAACTCCCCGTCCCAAAATATGGTTTGGGGCCTTACAGCAACGCTGCATCTACAGACTGCTGAAACCCTATCAATAATTTCTTCTTGTTTTCACAAGATTAGATGCCAGATGCAGAGCTGGAAATGAGGGATGAAAGGTCTGTGCTTGCTGTTGGGCATCAAAATCCTTTAATGATTTATTAATGTCAACGTTTTTTATTTTTCCACGCGGCCCCTTGTTCTGTGTGTGCCTGTTTATTGCCGTGCACAGCCAAAGGTCAGGGCTTGGGAAGCAGCTGGGAAGATGTTTAAAAAGTGCCTGAGAAAGCACCAGCGAGCTTTGAGAGGGCTCTGAGGAGCTTTGGGGATGTCCATTGGAATTCTGGAAAGTTGGATTTTGGGGTTTTAGTAGATAGGAATGCATGTGAGAGGATGTGTTACTCGAGATGGAGGATTTGGGGTGTTGTCTGAGTCCTTCTTTTTCACCTTCCTCTCCATGGGTTTGGGTGGTTTTCTGTAATTGGGTGAAAAATATTCCAATTGCTGGTCTTGGGTGGTCATTATTGGGTCAGAAATATAAATAATACAGGTGTCACCCCATTATCAGGTTATTAGCACCTAAATAACCTCGGGAAGAATTCGAGGTGCTGCATTTCACCTCATTTCTCCAACTTGCTGCTGAGAGCTCAAGGGCACAGATCCACACCAAAGCTCCTTGGCATTGCTGATGTGGCTCCAGGAGCGAGGGAGGCATTGTCCTTCTGTCCAGGGCTCGAGCAGCACGAAAAACAGGGACAGAAAAAACACATTTTACAAATAAATTCCATTTACAAAACATCCAGGATCTGTGAAAAGCGAAGAGGAGAATTTTAATACAGACCAGCTCCATCTGACAACAAAGCTGAAAACTTATTGACTTGGAAATGTGTGTTTGAGCTATCAAAAAAAAAGGGCAATATTCAAATGGAAAATTCTCCTTTCCTTTTTTTAATCGTGGCAAAACTCCGTTCCATGCATTCAGTGGATTTAGAACAATTTTATAGCGGTGTTGTCTGGGGAAAAATGTCTTTGCCTGTAACAGCACAGGTCCTTTTAATGGGAGTTGTCATCTAAATAATTCCATATCATCAAGCAAAAAAGATAATTTATAAGGAAAAAGAAAAAAAAAAAAAAAACCCGGAGCAGCCTAAAGTCTCAGAGTCACCCACAAAATTGCTCATGAATGTGCTATTAGTTGGAGGTAAACGTTAATGGAGAACTGGCTGGCCCTGGGGGAGCAATAAATGGGATCCTGAGTCTGCTGCTCCAGGGCAGGATTTCAGAACTGGCTCGAGCCCGCCCTGATTTGAAAGAAGTTCCCTTCTGATGCTTATTTGTTGGTCTAAGTGAGATAATGCATTGATGAGCCTCAGCCTAATTCCAAATGAAAACCAGCTCCAGGATGATAATTTTTATTATGGGGATGCTCCGAGGCCACAGACTGTGCCTGGGTTTATAATTCCTGCCCGTGGTGAGAATCTTTACCCCTGAGTGAGCCAGGAGGAACGTCCATAAATGAATGTGGGGCTGCTCACAGGGCAGGGGGGAGGCAGAAAAATAAAACTGGGTTTGGGAGCTGGGATTTTACTGATTTAACCTGGGCCCAACCTGGGGCTGTCCCAGCCTGGGGCACTGGGTGAGCTTTTGAGGTGCCTCCCAACCCAAACCATTCCCTGATTATCTGGAGGACTTTTTTATGTTTATGTTTTTGTTTTATATTTCTGCCTCTTTTTTTTTTTTTTTTTTTTTTTTTCACGAATGGCGCTTAATTGACTTGTGGTGAAGTGAGGCCATTCCTCAGGCTCTCTGAAAGCCTCACTCCAGCTCTCGGCCAGGATGGGGAAAGTGTCAGGAGGGGAAAACACTTGCAATTGTCCTTCCAGCTCACCCAGCAGAGAAACTCCAACTCTTGCGGAGGAGACGGAGCTTGGTGGGGTTGGTGCCTGTGCTGTGCTCCTCCTCTCTGCAGTAATTTATCAATAATTCCATTGCTCTGAGGGCTTTGGAGCCCAGGCTGGGAAGCTTTAGCATGAGCAGTGAAAAAAAAAAAAAAAAAAAAGGATTAGATTAGAGGATTAGACATTAGACATTTATATGAATATGAATGGTCTTTGCAGCTACATCAGCCAGGAGAAAATTACATGGGGCTGATAATCTTCATGCTCGAGGGCCTAAGCCGCTCATGAGAGCCGCTCAAATTATTTGTTGGGAGCCATTTATTTGAAGAATTCAGCCCTTTTTTTTTTTTTTTTTTTTCCTGTTTGTGTGAGGATCGTGGGGTTTATTCATGCACTTTGTCCTCAGGACAGTTTGACGGCGCTCGGCGTCGGCTGGGGCTGAGCTGGGGATGGTTTATCGTGGATATTCCATCAGTCACTCCCTGCCTGGGGCTGATCCTCTGCCAGGGCAGGAGAAGGAGCAGCCCAGGGTAGCGCTGAGCTGAGACTGAGCCCAGTCCTCTCCTGCTGCTCCAGCTGCATCCTGGCTCTGTCCAGCAGGCAGCTTTTCTTCCTGAGTCAATGGAAAGCTGGGATTTTGCTGCAGGTTGGCATCAAAAACATAAAAACCCTGAAGGGCTGACAATGAACGAGCTCTCAGGAGGGGCAGGCAAAGCAGAGCAAGAGCAGGGGATGAGCAAAGGTCTCTCTCTCCTGGGGGAATCCAGGGTGGAGATGTTTGAGGATTGAAACGGCCCAGCCTCAGCCTGTGCTGACCCCAAAGCCTTGGAGACCCCGAGTTTTAGGCAGGAGCGCTCCTGGCACACTCCAGAGCCTCAGCAGCAGCTGAAATCCCCTCCCGTTGTGTTCGTGGGCAGCTCAGCCCAAAGTGACAGCCCAGGGAAGTGCCCAGTGCCATCCCTGCTGCTCCTGCCCCTCAGCATCTCCCTCCCTTGCCCCGGGCAGGAGCTGCCACCGTGGGGGTGACCCTGTTGTCACCCCTGGGACTGTGGGGAGCACGATGGGCTGGGGGTGATAGCAGCTGCTGGTGAAAATCCTCTGGACCAATCCCCCACTGACCTGGGCGGTGTGAACACCTGTGTGGTGTTTAACCCCTCCCTCGAGTGCCCCTTTGGCTCATTTTGGGCTTCTCGGGTGTTTGGTTTTGTTCCTTTTTTGCCAAGCTGGTTCCACTCTCAGCCCTCCATTAATAGCTCTGGGAAAAAAAAAAAAAAAAAATCCTCACACTCCGGTTGCAGGGAAGTTTGTGCAAGTGACAGCTTTCCTAACACGTCTGTGGAGCTTCCCAAAATATTGTGGAGGAGAAAACGTGCGCGTGTGACTCTGCAAACAGACGTGTGCCGCACGGGCCCTGGGTGCAGCCGGGGAAACACACACCAAATCCCAGGGGAAAACTGAAAGAATCCCAGGGGAAACACACACAGAGTCCCAGGAAATACACACAGACCCAGGAAATACACACAGAATCCAGGGAAAAGCACAGATAATCCCAGGAAATACACAGACAGTCCCAGGGAAAAACACAAATAATTCCAGGGGAAACACACTCAGAGTCCCAGGAAACACACAGAAACAATTCCAGGGGAAACACACACAAACAATCCGAGGAAACACACACAGGTTTAATCAAGAAAAATAACAAACGTTACAGAAAACAAACCGTAAGCTGCGCATGAGTGTCTGACAAAACTTCTGACACCTTGCTAAAACCCTCTAAAACACCTTTTACTTCCTTTTTGCTCTTTCCTAAATACTTAATGTTTAAGGAGGGACAACCTTCAAGACCCAGAGTCCCAGGGACCACACACCCAGTCCCAGGAATACTGCAGCCAGTAGAGACAGATGCAGGGTTTGAAGAACGGTGACAAGGTCCGATAGATGTTCCTCTCTTGGCGCTGAGGCAATCACTGCCAGGACAGCAAAGAAGTTCCTGGGTTCTTTTCCTTACAATAAATGCGAGAGGGTGAGTTTTAAACCTCTCCTGTATGGGGAACACTTGCTGGGCGTGGGCAATGCATCCTTACAGCGGCCGTCAGGTCAATTGGAGGCGACAGAATCGCCGTTGATACAAATTAAAAACAAATAAAAAGGGTACACAGCAGCGATTCCCCGAGTTCAGACTCCATTAGCAGCTGATTTAGCGAGCAGTGACCTGTGGCTGTTTGCACGGGGAAGGTGCCGAGCGTGGATCCCGCTGCTCTGGTCAATAAAAGCTATTTAATTTAATGAGAAACAGTATTGATGGGCCGGGGATGCGGCTCCCAAAAAGAAAAATAAAAAAATAAAATAAAAAAAGAAGGAAAAAAAAAAGTTGGGGAAAAAAAAAAAAAAAAGATGCAGCTGCAAAGAACAGATAAAGTCTTCAACTGCCGGGTTCACTCGTTGGGTGTTTTCCCTTCTGTTATCTCATTAATTAAAGTCCTGAGAAGGCTCAGTTGGGTTTGGGAGTGACAGATCCTGGCAGGAAAGGTGCTGAGGGTGGGATTGCTGCAGGGACTCGGGGAGGAGAGAGTGATTCAGAGTGCAGTGGAGTTTCCTGACCTTCCCCAGAAGACAAATCCGTGCAGGATGAGGTTGTTCCAAAGAAAATCCTGTCAGATCAGTCAAGGAGAGCAGGTGCTGCTGGAAAGCCAAATTCTGTAAAACGCTCCTGAGTGTTCCTGAGATGAAAGTTACTTTGGGGATGTCACATCTCAAAAATAATGTTAAAAAATGGGAAAATACAAATGGCTATGCCCAGGCAGCCCGTGGTGCTCAGTGCAGGGGGCACAGCCTGGTGACCCTTTGGGAAAGGAGAATGTGGCCAAAAATGGCCAAATCACGGGATGGTGGAATAGGGAAGGCTGGGAACGAGCTGTCAGATCATCCAGTTCAGTCCTGAACCCACCATGGTCACCACCAAACCACAAACTCACCAAACCATGACCCCACCATGGTCACCACCAAACCATGAACCCACCATGGTCACCACCAAACCACGTCCTCCAACGCTGTGTGGTAGAGGAGAGGCTGGGGCTGGGACAATCAGAGCTCCATCAAGCTGCATTTTCATCTCTAAATTCTTCCAGGAGCCTTTCCTGTGGACAGCCCTCCCTCAGTGTCCTGCGTGGGCCTGAACACAAGGGAAGGATCCAAACTCCAAGTTCATCACAGCTCAGCATCTCCTGGGAATGAATTCCCAGAGAACAGAGTGAGGCAGAAACTCCAGCTGACTCTGAGAGTTGTCTGAGGTTAGCAGCCTGTAAAGAAAACACGCATTTAAGGAAATTAGAGTCGCAAGACAAATGAGGTGGAACCATCAAGAGGAGCAGGAGCCGGGGATAATCCATATTTTAAAATACTGCAGCGGTTTGCAGGGTTTGGAGGAGGAAATATTCGGTGTGTTTTTGGGCTCTGGGCCCCACAGCTGTGCCCTGCAGTGGGACGTGAGCAGCCCGAGGGTGGGGATGCTGAGGGGCAAATCCCCACCAGACCATCCCACGGGGTGCAGGTGCCCTGACCCAGACTGGTCCTGGCCCCCTGGATGGCTGCTCAGTCAGTGCCAAGGTTTCCTGGCACCTCAGTGGGACTCTGCCCTTGGCAAGGCAGGAAAAACAGCACCAAACCCCACCCAGCCGGGCAATCCTCCCCCTCACTCCTCCCCACTGGCTGTTTTCTTCATTTAATATTGAACATGATTGAATATTTAATATTGCCCTGGCCTTGGCTGGCACAGCAAAGTCACCTCGCTGCTGTCTCAGGTGTGAGGAGGGCGCAGGGAGGCACAAGGAAAAACAATTCCATCAACAGCCCGTGCTGGACAATCCCTCAGAGCAAACCAGGATCTGCAGTTTTCCATGGCAGGAAAATGCCAATCCCTTTGGCTCCTCTGCCACACCCCTGTGTGCTGTTCCTGCATCTTCCGTGTCACAAAAACAGGAGGAAAGGGCTGGAGGTGACGTTACTCCAGCTCAAGGATTGAGGAAATTGTGCACTTTGTTGGGAATTAACATTTTTCCTGCCCGTGGAGAAGCTGGGGATGCTGTGGGTGCCCACCCTGAGCAGGAGCACCCAGAGGGCTCCTGGGGCTCCTTTTACAGCAGCCTGGATCATGCAGAAGATCCCTCAGACGGCACAAAAAGACATTTTTCAGGAGCCCAGGTTCCCTCATTACGTATGGCAGCTCCGGCTGCCTGCATGGGAAGCATTATTTTAAGCAAAAGAGGCAGATTGGGAGTGCAGACACAGGAAAGCATGGCAAATGAGAGAAACTTTGATCAAAATTCAAATCCAACTCAGCCTCCAGCTATCTGCTGAGCAGCCTGCATTCTCCTGGAGAGAGTTTTTTTTTCTTTTTTTACCCCCTTTTTTCAGACCAGGGACGTGAAGAAAGCACTCGGTATGAGGGAGGTCAATAGACACCCCGCATTTCAGAGGTTCAATTTAATCTCATTTTCTTTGGCCTCAGCGATTTGCTTTTCCAAGTCTGGCGGCCCTTGAGAAACTTTCCATTCTCTCCTTTCAGGTGCTCAGTAATGCGGTGTTAAGAGGACTTTCCCATTTTGTGGCCTAATTATGGAAAAAACTCATTTCTTTGCGGGGTGCTTTTAGGCTGATTCCCTCAGCTCTCCAATCAGGCTCCTCACAAGGCAGAGAGCTAAAATCACCTGTTTTTTCAGGTGTTTCACCGCAGGAATGCCGCGCTGGGAGTGCAGCAGCTCCTGCAGGAGGGGCCGTGCCCTGCTGGCACCCCTCTGCTCTGCCCAGCTCCTCCTGCTCCTGCAAAAATCCCACATCCAAAATAACCCCCCAAACTGCCTCCCGTGGGTTGGGAGGACAAACACAGAGCAGGGAATGGGTTTGAAATGTGAATTCCTTGAGAGGGGACAGGGGCTGGGGGCTCTGCTTGGACATTAGGTCTCACTCTGCCGTGACAATTGTTCTGCTTTAATGAAGGGGGAAAAAAAAAACACATTAAAGCCAGTTTAAAAGGAGCCTGTCCTGAGGTCCGGCCACCATCCCCAGCTCTGGAGAATAATCACAGTCAGGGCAGGAGCCTTGCAGGGTTTGTGGGACAGAGCAGGAAATCTCTGCTCAGAGCAGCGCTGGGAGAACAGCGGGAATGGGCTGGGGTTTATATTTTTATAGATTTTTATAGAATTTTATAGATTTTTATAGATTCATATCTTTAGATATATTTATGTATTTATTTATATATATTTATCTCTATATTTTAATATATATTATATATTTATTTATTATTTTTATTTTAAATTTTTTATATTTATATATATTTTTATATTTTTAAATATGTTTTATATTTCTTTCCGTGCAGGAAGCAGGCAGCACCAGGAAATCCTCACCCAGCTGAGAGAATCCAGGCCAGAAAAAGTCATTTTTCAGCCAAGCCACAGTTACCTGTGCAGGTCACAGCAAACAAAAAAAAATAAAAATGAGACGTGAAGAGGCTGGGAGAGGAACGGGACAAATCCATGAGGGGTCATTGATCCGAGCTGCCGTTTCTCGGTGAACAAGCCCCCAGATTCCCCAAATCTGTCATAAGCCAGCAGGGACTGGCTCCAGGCTGGCGCAGTGAAGGTGTAAACGGGATATTGGGAAGAAATGGATCCCTGGGATGGAATTCCCAGAGGAGCTGGGGCTGCCCCGGGATTCTGGAATGTCCCAGGCTGGGCAAGGCTGGCAGGACCCTGGGACATGGAAAGTGTCCCTGGAACACAGAGGGTGACACTGGATGATCCCTGAGATCCCTCCCAGCCCAAACCATTCCGGGGTCTGGGGGTCCACCAAAGCTGTGCAAGGAAACATTTCACTTTTGAGCTGTGGCTTTGTGCTCGTGGCTCCGGCAGCGGGGCGAGGGATGGGTGTGATGGTGGCTGATGATGTCATGTCTGTTTTAAGGAGAATTACTGGCTCTTGGCAGTGGTCTGGGGTTGTCAACCTCAGTGAACTCTTAGAAGTAAAGCAAAAGTGGGGGGAAAAGCTTCTGCTGTTCTCAAAAAGGAGCAGCTGGTGAAACAGAAAATTCTGCAGCAATAAATTCTGCAGCAATTACTCAAAAAATTACCGCAGATTTTCCCCTCTATTAAATAACCCGAAGTAATTTTAAGAATAAAAGCAAAACAAAATAGGATTTTTATGGAGAAAGAGCAGCTCTATTTCTCTCTCCAGAAACCAATATCCCGCTCTAGGACTGGGAGCAGGAGTGGCTGTGATTGTCCTGGCAATTACCACCTCTCCTGCAAATGGAGCGAGGAAATGCCGCATCACAAATGCAGAAACTCACAAATCACTGACATTTCCGACAATGGACTCCTGAAATACCCCAAACCGCCTCCATCTCTGACGGTGTCATTTACTGCAGGGACTCGCAGCCCTCCCCGGGGCGCAGCCCCAGGATTTCCAGGAGAAGGGGCAGGTTTTATTCCCACTCTGCAGATTGGGAAATGAGAAAAGGAGAATTGAGGTGCTCTCCGCTGAGAGCACTGAACTGAGGGCAGGTTTTTGCAGCTCAGATTTGTCCTCTCCAGCTGGAGCTGTGGTCACTGTCCAGGGCACGACTGAATTTGCCTGTTCCCTGGAGAGCCCGTGTGGTTTCAGCTGTGCAGGAGAGGTTTGTCCCTGGAATAACCCGATTAAAGCTCCTCGGGAGGGAATGACAGCAGCGAGAGCACGAGCTGAGGGCTGCAGCCAGAAATGAGGGTGTTCCCTGGGAAGGACCATCCCTGTGGGAACACCAACCCCATGGCACAGGAGGGCTCTGGAACTGGCCCTGGGTGTGGGCTGTTCACCTGGGGCTTCTGCAGGCCTTTATTTTACATTTCCACGGCAAGGAGGAAGGGATCAGGATGAGTTTCCAGGCCGTGGGCTGGGAGCAGCTGGACCCTGGATGCTGAGGATGATGATGATGTGCTGAGCAGAGGGGACTGAGGCTTGAGGGTGGGAAACGATTAAAATGCTGCCAGTGTGAGCAAGAGGTGTGGCTGCTCCAAAAAAACCCCAAACTGGCCCGGCTTGGAATTGTCCCTAAAGATCCCCCAGTTCCAACCTTCTGGCACCTTCCACTGGAGATTTCCCCACGTTTGCACCTCCCCAAACCCACCAGCCCCAGGTTTGTGAGGCTGAGTCCCTGCACATGGACAATGGGATGCTTTGGCTGCTTGTCTCCATCTCTGCTGGCCACAGACCCCTTCCCTGGAGCCCCAGCTCCTCTCCCCGCAGGGAAACACCACTTCGGGGCTGTAATTCAGCTCATCTAAACCCCACTACCTATTAAAAAGAATAAGACTTTAACTATCTCCTCTGTCAGAAACCAATTGCTGCCGCAACATCAAAGTTCCCCGGCTTAGTTAATGTTTATTTAAATGACCATTTTTTCCACTGGCAGATAAAAGATTGAAGTGTTTTGTTGCTATTGTTGTTTTTTAAAGCCCTCGAATATGAAGGCGCCTGGAGCCAACATTTGATTCTCATTATGTTATGACATTTTTTTCCCCCCTACATAATTTGAATAAGACTCTGCTTAACTCAACAGCTGGAGGGATATGGCTTTTTCCTTCGCATTACAGAAAGAGAAGATCTCTATAACTAAAAAAAAAAAAAAAAAAAAAAAAAAAATCTGGTGTAGGTGGCAGAGCTCTTGTTTTCCCTGAACACTTTCCCGTGCCTCTGGAAATGATCACCGGGGGTTTAATCTCAGCACAGCCGCTCAGACAGCGGGAAAAGCGCTGCCACAAAGGGGATTTTAATGGCCCGCGCCCCTCTCCAGGGAAAGCGGGCTGGGAGTTACCTGCTCTCAGATTCCTGCCTCTAAAAGGCTCATTAGGATCAATTAACATTCCCCTGTCCGGGGTTTCTGTTTGTTTTGGAGTCCGGCTGCACCTCAGGGCTGGAGCTGGGGTTTCAGAGAGGGAAACGCTGCCCCGGTTTGGTTTAGGGGTTTGGAGTAAAGCTCCTGCCGAAATCGCTGCTCCTCAGCCACAGCAGTGTCCTGCTGGGGACCCCGAACCCACCCAGCGGAGACCCCACGGAACACCTCGGGGGGACACCCAGGGGCTGCGGGGCTCAGATGGCCCCAGAGGGCATTTCCAGCATCTTCTTCCACATTCCAGACTGTGGCTGGATTGTTCCTCAGCCCAAACCTCGCCCCTCAGCCCCCGTTCCAAGGCAGCAGCAGGTCCTTGTGAAGTCTGGCTCTCGATGGGAGACAAATGGATTTCATCCTCCCTGAGACAGCAGCTTTTAAACGGGGATTTCTGGGGCGCTTTGGATTCCCTCCTCATCCCGCACCACAGAGCCCGGCTGCCTCCCTGATCATATGCAAGTTGAAATGAAAGTCAGATTTGATTCGAGTTTCCTTAAATCTCACTTCTTACCGCTCCTCTGGGCACGTTATTGAAACTGCAGAAACTCTTCCTCGTTTGAGGAGTTAATGAGAGTCATTTTAAACCCTTGGAATACACTCGGGGCTCACCTGATCTTCACAAATGGATTTCCAAGGTCTCCCAAGCAGCTTTGCTCTGGAGCAGATTTCAGCAGAGGCTTTTCGGTGTGGGTTTGCTGAATTCCTCACTCCGTGCCTTGGCATTCCTGCACTTTACTGTGCAAATTCACAACTCTCCAAGTTCACCTGGGCCTTGGGAAGATCACTCCTGCCTTCCTTCAGCCTCATTAACGATTGTTAATTGGATCTGGCGTTCTTCGAGCGGAGGTCAATAAGCAATGACTGAGTTTAATTTTGCGTCCCCTCGTGTCCATGGCTGTGGTTTTCCCGACAGAGGCCAAGTCTGCTCAGTTTTCCTGAGCCCCCTGACGCCCCCAGCAGCTGCTGCTTCCACAGCAAACCTTCTCCACATTTCAGAACCCTCTCCCAAGATCCAGATGTTGCTCCCTGTTCCAGGCCAGGGCACAGCTGGGCTGGAGCTGCCAAAGCTGCTCCCTGGCGTTGTCCAGTTCCTTCCTTTGTTGCATCATTATCCCAAAACCGTGTAAACATATCAGGAGAAAAAAAACCACCCAAAACACAGATGTGAAGTGTGAGAGTTTTGGGTCTGCTTTAAACCAAGTCCCACTTGCAAAGCTGCGAAGTGCCCACAACTATCAGCTAGCCACGATGACATTTGTTTAATTTAATGAATTAATTAATCCAGCACTGTAAAAGTCTTGAAGGAAAAGGCAGAAATAGTTCTTAACTACAGGATCTGGGGTAGATTTGAGTTATGGCACAGAACCAGCCACAGCTTTTCCCAGGCTGGGGTTTCCAGGCAGAGTGGAGGGGAGCAGAAGCAGCCCCAAAATCAGGGGCAGGGCCCTGCCTTGGTGTGGCAGCACCTCACACCTCACTGAAGGACAGAAATCAGAGCCACGGGCACCAAAGGAGCAGAGGAGGAGGCAGAGGGTGACAGTGGTGACAGCAGGTCCCTGCACTGGTCCTGCCTTTGCTCCACCGGGGAATCTCCTGGGGCTGAGCCCAGCCGGGCGGGGTGAGGAGAAATGGGCATTTTTTCAGGAACAGGAGACACTCCATCGTTCTCCTGCAGGACTCGGGGTTTGTGGGTTCAGAGCCTGACCCAAACCCTGTGGCTCTGTCAGGGCCCGAGCAGCACAGCAGAAATCTCACCCTCAGGGGGTTTGATAACAATTCCAGAGCTCCTCCCGGGGTCAGCCCTGACATGTGCAGGAAGAACCTTTCTCCCCACGCTTGAGGTTTCCATTCCCAGCTCGTTCCACGGGCTTGGAAAGTGTCAGAAGTGGAACTGAGAGTGCAAATTATTTCTCCCCGAATTTATCTGAGCCTCCCAGGCAGGCTGGGTGCAGGGGATGGATGGCCCTGGTGTGTTTATGGTCTGCCCGAGCCACTGGCTCAGAACAAAGGGGGCAGCAGCCATCATTTCCTTGACCTCGGAATTGCTAAACTCCTCTCACTTCTGACTGTCTCACGCTGCTTCCAAAAATGTAAAAGGTTTCATCCTCAATCCTTAGCAGGGCAAGAAGGAAATCTATCCCCAGGGGAGGAAAGGCAGCAAAGGAGAAAATAAACTCTCAGATTAAATTCCAAAATTGCTTTATTAACACTTTTTTTTTTTTCTGTTTAAAGCTTAGCTCCCCTGTGAACATACACATCCTGAAACCTTTCTCTTCCTTAATAGCACTCTCATTTAAAGCCTAATAAAAAGATGGTGAGGGGAGAATGAAAGTGTCTCTAATTTCCCCTTAACCTCTCACGGAATTGCTATGGAAACCACCAATGCCATATTTCAGTGGCCATTCAGCATCCTCATGGCCACAGCTTCATTTGCCATGGCAGGACCTGCATTGCAGGCAGGCTGCTCCCACAGAACTTCCTTGGAAAGGCTCCAGCTGAGCCCCAGGGGTGGGCTCTGGTGGTCACCCACAGGGGCACGGGGACAGCCGTGGTCCCATGGGCACTGCCAGCTCTGCAGGGCCCCAGCGCCACAGCCTGGAGGGTTTCCAGGGTGCTGATGATGATTTCCTGGATGATTTCCCCCAGTCTGAGGATGAATTCCAGCCAAAGGGGAGTGCTGGACACCTGGGATGGTGGGAGGTGGGACTGGATGGGTCACAGGGCTGAGGTGATGCCTTGGGAGGGCTGAGCTGGAGCAGAGACTGGACACAGCCAGAGAATAAAGGAGAGATTTATTGAAAGGCCTTTAGGACACACCTTGGGAAGGACAAGAGCCTGGCCAGGGCTGCACCCAAGGTGGACCAAAAATGGGCGCAAAATGGACCCAAAATGGACACAAAATTGTCACAAAAATGGCTGGTCACAAGGTCTCACCCTTTTATAGGATTTGGTTCATTTGCATATTGGGGTTTATTGTCTAATTACAGCTTCAGGTTATGAGGTCCCATCCTTCTTGTTTTCTCTCTTCAGCCCACCCTTGTTTGTGTTTTTGGGCCTGAAAGTTGTACTCATTTTCCTTGATGTGCAGCAGGAGAAGGATTTGTTTTGTGTCCCTGCTGTGTGCAGAGCTGAGTGACACTGACTGTGAGCTCAGAGCTGCACCCCTGGGCACCGCAGAACCTGAAAAATATGACAGTTGAACTCCAGGCATCTCTGGGTCTGGATGAGGTTTATGTTTCAGGTCCCTTCCCAGCCCAAACCCTGCTGGAAGTCCGGGATTCCCTGGCAGGTTCCTGCACACAAGCACCTGCCCCTGCCAACTGCCAGGCACATCCCACGGCGTGTGTTTATCCAGCCTTTATTTCCAGGGCCTCTGTGTACCCTACACACATCATTGACAGTGATTAATGCCTTTCACAGTTTGATTCCACAGAAATTGCCTACGCCAAAAGCTCGGTGTATTTCCTTAAACAGATCAAGCCCAATAAATATTAATGCGCCGTGGCCCCGCCATACAGCATGGCTGGGTCTTGTAGCTGCCGATGTGAGTGGCTGATAAAATTGTATTTCAATATTTTATGCAGGAAGGGATTTGTAGCTGAGGCAGCCTGTGCACAGACATGGGGGCAGCTCTGCTGCAGGCACTCCCAAAATCCCCTCGAGGGTCCCCAGCTCCTCCAGGGCTCCCTCCCTCCATCCCTCCATCCATGGATCCATCCATCCCTCCATCATCCATCCATCCATCCCTCCTCCATCCCTCCATCCATCCATCATTCATCCATCCATCCATCCATCCATCCATCCATCCCTCCATCCATGGATCCATCCATCCCTCCATCATCCATCCATCCATCCATCCATCCATCCATCCATCCATCCATCCATCCATCCCTCCATCCATCCATCCATCATCCATCCATCCATCCATCCATCCATCCATCCATCCATCCATCCCTCCATCCATCCATCATTCATTCATCCATCCATCCATCCCTCCATCCCTCCATCCATGGATCCATCCATCCCTCCATCCATGGATCCATCCATCCATCCATCATCCATCCATCCATCCATCCATCCATCCATCCATGGATCCATCCATCCATCCATCTCCTCCTCCTGATGCTTGCTGTCACAGCCAAACCACATCTCACAGCTGGGCCTCCAAAGCTCTACATTCCTGTGCTTTGGGAAGGAAATCAGGGCAGGATCCAGAGCCAGGACAGTTTTCCAGGGGCTCCCAGTCCCCTTTCCCTGCCCAGCCTCTGGGAGCTGTGGGCAGGAGGCTCCTGGGGTGGGGTTTTCCTTTCAGGGTTTGGCAGCACCGTGGCTGAGCTCTGGGACTTTTCCCTTTCCCCTTCTCTCCTGGGAAGCAGCAGTGGGCAGGGCTGGGGAAATAAGGGAACATTTCTTGGGAAATATCACCTGGCAAAGGGTTTCAAAGGCTTGAACCCACCAGATCTCCCTGGCTCTGAGTTACTGCAGCTTCCTGACCAGTCCCTGATATCCTAAAATCACACCAGGAGGATTTTGGGGGTCTGAGCAGGGTCCCTGTCCCTCAGGGTGTGGGAACAGAACATGCACAGCTCTGCTCCCAAAATATTCTCCCCCTGAGCCCTGCACTCCCTCCCTCCTCCTTTAATTTCAGCTCCATGTCGAGGATTTT
This sequence comes from Sylvia atricapilla, assembly GCF_009819655.1. Taxonomy (NCBI): domain Eukaryota; kingdom Metazoa; phylum Chordata; class Aves; order Passeriformes; family Sylviidae; genus Sylvia; species Sylvia atricapilla. Next base: position 906,680 of record NC_089164.1, read on the forward strand.
TCCCCTCTGTGATATATTAATTTCAAATATTGACTCACCAGATTCTGTGATTGATAGAACTCAAACATATTAGTCTTATTACATCCCATATACTTTAATTAACTTCAGCAGGTGATGTTAATCAACTTGAAGGCTGAAATGTGGAGCAGCTAAATAAATGAAAGGGAGATGGAAAAATATCTCCTGCATTATCTGCCAGGGTGGATGGCTCCTGCTGCCAAGCCAGGCACATTCAGAAGGGGTTTATTTTTGAACTCAAACCTGTGTGAGGGACATTTGATTGCAGTTCCTTCATTTCAGTTAAAAGAGATGTTCACATAGTATTTTGATCAGGGGAAGAAAAACACTGGAAGGAAATATCATTTAAAACCGTGATGTCTCAAAGGAACATCCGAGCTGTAGGAATCCAGAGCAGGTTTGTGTGGATCTGAGGGATCGTTGGGTGATGGAGCTGGTTCAGGAGATGCCCAATTTGATTCAGAAGTCATGTACTATGATAATAATTATTATTATTATTATTATCGTCATTGTTATAATTATAATTATTGGTGATCAATTTACTATTATTATTATTAGTAGTAGTAGTAGTATTGGTGATCCATTTATTATTGCCATTATTATTATGTTTCTGGGTGGTTAATTTGTAATAGTAGTAAGTGATAATAATAATAATGGTTCTGGGTGATATTATTATTATTATTATTATTATTATTATTATTATTATTATTATTATTATTATTATTATTATTATTATGGCAGCAGCAGCTCCTGCACCAAGCCCAGCCCAGCCCGGTGTGCTGCTCCTGCCGTCCCTCCCAGCCCAAATCCCTCCTGGTGGCATCGGCAGGACACAGGGAATGTTCCCCCAGAGCAGAGGTGGGGTGGGTGGGAAGAGACCTCAGAGCTCCTCCCGTTCCGGGGACATTTCCCAGTGTCCCCAGGCTGTCCCCAGGATGTCCCCAGCCCTGCCCCAGGCACTGCCAGCCATGGGGACCCCATGGACGTGTGTCTGGGGTGTGGATTGGGGACTGGGTTTGGGCTGTGGGGTGGCCCTGCCCCGTCCAGCCCACACCACACACGACTCCTCTCCCTCCAGCTGTGCCAAGGTTTGAACCCTCACCCTGGGGACATGGGGACACCTGGGTCACCCTGTCCTCACATCCCACAGCCCAAGGGGACAGTCCCTGTGTCCCCAAGGAGGGTCCCTGTGTCCCCAGGGATGATCCCTGTGTCCCCAGGGATGGTCCCTGTGTCCCCAGGGATGGTCCCTGTGTCCGCAAGGACAATCTCCGTGTCCCCAAGGATGGTCCTTGTGTCCCCTAGGCCTCTCCCCTGAGTGGGCACTGGGTGATTCCCAGAGTCTCCTGATGTGCTGGTGTCACCTCTGCCACCCAGGGAACCCTCCCTGCTCCTCCTTTGGCCTTTCATAGAATACCAATTTCTGGAACAAAGGCTGTGTCTTTTCCTCTGTGCATTGAGAGCATCTGGCACCAATTATGAGGAGGCTTCAAAGTGCTTCAGCACTATCACTGCAAACCAAAACTGCCAAAAAATCTCGTTTTTCCCCCCTCTTTCTCTGCAGCTGGGTGAAATTCTGCCATCTTGCTATCAGAAATGACCTCGCCTTTGACTTTGGGATTGACTTGATGGGAATCTCGTGGTGCAAACTCAAGGTTTGATATCCTCTGGTGGCTCCATATGAAATATTCGGCCCTGCACGTAAAACACGTGCCCACCCTTCACCTGGCAGCACTGCCAGGACTGCAGCCAGCTCCAGACCTGAAGATAAAACCATTCCCCAGGTTTGACCAAACTTTTTTTTTTGTTCTTTCTTAATCTTGAAAATCAATGGAATACAATTGATTTTTACCAGCATAAATCATAAGTGGCTCTCGGAGCTCGGGGAGTACATTCAGCCTCGGTAATGAGACTGAAAGATCTCCTCTTTGTTTTGCTCCACGAGCTGTTTGTCATGTTCAAGAGGCTGCTGTGAATGACTCACTTCACTTTGAAGAGAGATTTATTTTTATAAACCATTATTCCTTTCCTTGCAGAGACACAAAGGCGTATCCCCCACACTCACATGGTGGTGGTGAATTTAATTCCTTGTTTGCTCTGCCAAGGCTGCAGCCCTGGAGCCCCTGTCTCTTCCCCGTGTCCCCTGGGCTGGGATTCTCCAGGGGACAAACCCTGGCAGGAATTTGGGGTTGTGCCTGTCACGGGGAGAGCTGGGAGGGATCATTGCCACAGCAGGAGAAGAGAGGGCGATGCTGGAAAAGGAGAGTTCCTTTTCCTCTCCAGTGACCGAATTTATTGTGCTTCACCTGAGTGATGTCACTGCCCAAAAACCTGGGTGATGTCACTGCCCAAAAACCTGGGTGATGTCATTGTCCATCCATCTGTGTGATGTCACTGATGATGTCACTGCCTAGCCACCCAAGTGATGTCACTGATGATGTCACTGGTGATGTCACTGCCCAATTACCTGAGTGATGTCACTGTCTACCCACCTGAGTGATGTCATCGGTGATGTCACTGCCCACCCACATGCGTGACATCACTGCAATTTGACCTGGGTGATGTCACTGGTGATGTCACGGCCCAATTACCTGAGTGATGTCATTGTCCGCCCATCTGGGTGATGTCACCAGTGATGTCACTGTCCTTTCACCCAGGTGATGTCACTGGTGATGTCACTGCCCACCCACGTGTGTGACATCACCGTGGTGTCACTGCCCTTTGTCCTCTGGCAGGACTTTTGTCACGGTGAGAGCTGCAGGAGCTCTTCTTTTGAAGCCCACTGCTGGGAGGAGGAAACACCCACCTCGTCTGGGCTCTTCTCCTGACACTGACTTATAACTGGTGGTCCAAAAAATATGCAAAACTTCCCGTGCTGTCTCCAGCCTGTCAGCAAGATATGGAAGAAAATTGCTTCCTGACCTCCATCATTTCATCACCTGGAGCAGGAGGGCTCCTAATCTCAGCTCCTGGAGCTGCAGATCCTCATCTTATTATTATGGACAGATTGGATCCCAAATAGTTACAGCTTCATTGAAATGTCCCTTCTAATCTTCACTCTTTACTTCCTCCCCAGTTTTTATTGAAGTAAACAATCTATTGTGCAAAATGAAATGCTTAAAATTGGAGGGCGGGTTTTTTGGGTTTTTGTTGTTTTTTTTTTTTTCTTCCGTGGGGAAATTCGGGCCTGGAATTATTTACATTAGCTGGTCAGAAATTGGTGGCTGTTTTACTGGAGGAGTTGAAAGCTTTAGAGACAGCTTTCTGTTCCTGCAGAACGTAAATATAGCAACAGAGCGAGTTTGTTTTAATGCTCTGTTGACACAAACTGATGTTCTTATGGCTCCGTGCTAATGGGGAGTTTGTTAGAGGTGTACATTTAATTTTAGCTGCCTGTTTGCTTGAGGCTTTATTTTGCCTTCACTCCACACATCATCCACGGCACCATTCCCAGCTCTGCATTCCAGCTTTGGGCAATTCCTGCCCCGTTTCTCCACCTTCCTGCCTGCTCCAGACCTTCCTGGGGGCCACATCCCCCCTTTCCCCTCCTGCTCCAACCAGGGAGGAACCTCCAGATTGATTTCTGCACTGCTCTGATCAATATTAATGTGCATTCGTGTTGTTTCCAGTGTCTAACCAGTAAGGACACGAACCTCCAGCCAGCTCCCGCTTTAATTCACCTCTCAGGGAACCTTTGCCTCGTGTTGGCTGAATGCTGAGCAAAACCATGGGAATTTTGGATCAGCAGAGCTGAATGACTCTCCCCCCAGACCTTCCTCCTTTCCGTTTTTCTAATCACGACTGTTGTCATCTGCTCTGACAGATTATTAATGCTACACACAGGCACGTAATAGAGATTGTGTTTTCCCATTCAGGGATTTTTTGTCCTGATAAACAGCCTGGCAGAGACAAGTTACCCCAGTCCCTGCACGAATGGTGGGAGTTTAAAGGCAGCCAAATCCTTGAGAGCCGCTGGCCCGGGGCCAGGAGCCCTCTGTCATCACTCTTGGCTCCTCCTCTGCAATCCATCACCACTGACCCATCACCCCGGCAGCTACCAGAAGGAATCTGGCATCTGGTGCCTGTTTTTATCCCAGCTCAGGTTCTGGTTTCTTTCCTTTATCTCCGTGTCTGGCTCGAAGCTGCTCGAGCAAAGAGGGATCTCTCCATTGAATTCAACAAGCTTCCTATTTGGCTTTTATATCCCCCTCAGATATGTCCTGGTTATTTTTCACGTTCCTTTGTGTAAGGAAATAAAAAATTAGCCTTCTCTGTGTTTTCTCTATCTCTCTGCTTCGTCTCTTCCGTCTGTTGTTTTTACTGATGATACATTTCGAGCTCCTTATCTCAGATATTCCTCCTCCTCCTCAGCGCTCCTCGATCCTTTAGGAGAGGGCTGGGAAGGGATGAGATGAGGACATTTCCCTGCTGGGTCAGGGAGGAGCACGAGGTGCACAAATCCAGGACTGGGGTGATGTGGGCCAGGGCTCCAGTCCCCACGGGGACACAGAGGGGACAGTGCAGGCTGTAAGAAGGGAAATGTGGAATTCCAGCAGGGATTGGTTTGGGCAGCACCAGAATCTCTGCACGAGCTCTGGAAACGGACTGTGCTCCTGCAGTGAGGATTAGGGCAGGCCATGGAGTGTGGGAAGCACGGAGTGCCGGTGGGAAGCACCCAGTGCAGGTGGGGACGTCACATCTGTGTGCTCAGGGCCAGAGCCAGGTGTGGCCCCTGTCACTGCTGCTCCTTCCCTGGAGCTGCTGCCTCCTACCAAAGCTAAAAGCACGGCAGAACCCGGATTTTTGGGGGCTGCTGTGGCTGCGGGGGACTCTGAAGAGGAGCAGAGAGGCTCCAGCACCAGCCCGTGGTCAGAGCACAAAGCCCCAGGGCTGCGTCTCTGCTGAGGTACAGAAGCTGCTGCTGCTGTAAATTATTCATTCCTTTGCCAGAGTTTGTTTGGGTTTTATTTAGTTTGACATGGTCTAGGAGTTGGAGTAATTTTCTAACTCACTGAATGATCCTTTTTTACTCTCTTAAGCACCTTCTCTGCCACACGAAAACAATTTTCAATCAAGACTACAAAGCACCAGCTCATGGCCGATGGACTTCACTCCCTGGGAATATCACTCCCAGCTCTGGAGAGATTCAATCCCGGTGCATTTGCATGGGGAGGCCAGGCCAGGCTCTGGCGTGGGCTGATACCGAGTGGTATCCCGCTCCTGTGCTGTCCCCGCTGGAACAAACCCAGTGTGACGTGACCCCATCGATGGGAGGGCAGGCAGGGATGGATTTTCTCATTAGGGGTCAAGTGACGCCTCAGGGGAGAGCAGAGCTGGCCACTGCTGGTCCCTGGAATTTGGGAGGGCTGAGGAGAGTGATGGTATTGGCTGGAATTAAAAGAGCTGCTGGCAGCTCTTGTGAGTGTCCTTTGTGCCCCAGGGTGATCCAAGGAGCAGGGAAATGGGCCCAGGGGGGACATTCTGCTCAGACTTTGGGGTCTCTGCAGGTGACAGTACCGTGTCATAATCCAGGAGCTGCAGAAATGCTTTCCTAGTCCGAATTCAATGGGAATTCTGGTTCTGGATCGGTGCAATCTCACTGGAAATGTGACAGGAGGGAAGTGTGAGGCAGAAAATCCAGCTTGACCCCAAATGTGCAGCCTGTTCCTGGTGTGCTGGTGAAGCCCAGGGCGCTGCTGTGTGGAGCTCAGGGCAGATCCCAGCCAGGTTTAACCTGGATTGTGCCCCAGGAGGGCTGAGCTGGGGCTGTCCCTGGATTGTTCTACACCTGGTACATGACACAGCCCAACAATTCCCACCGAAGCACCTTGGTTTGCATTTCCCTGCTCCCAGGGAATCCCCATGGCCCTGGAATTCCGTGGAGTGAGTGGCTGGGTCAGGGCAGCCAGTCCTGTCCTGCTGTTTCCCCGGCAATAATCCCCTCGTTAAAGGGCTGCTGCCCAGCCCAGGATGTCACAATCCCCCGGGAGATAAAATCCCTCTTGTGCAGGAGAAAAAGGAAAGACAAGGTTGGCCCCTCAAGAGTGATTTTTAATTATTTCCAGATCTTCTGGATCATTAAGAAGATGAAAGATGGCATCGGTTAAGATGCAGGGCACACCGAGAGGATGTAATTGATTTTTACATATATTTAACTGATGATTCATAAAATGGGGTCTGACTGGAGCAGCACAGCCTCGAGTGCAGCCCCAGCATGAAAGGTCCAGGCTGATCATGGAGAGACCCTGGGCTGTGCCCCTGCAGGAGCTGGGGATGGGGTCCCTGACACCCCTCAGGATTGGCCCCAATTATTGCTGGTTCTGGCTCTGGCTGGAGGCTCCTGGTGCTCACAGGGACAGGGAATGGGATGTGAGAGCAGCCTGGGGGTGGCTGCTGGGGTGGGATGTCACCTGTGGAGCTGGGCCTGGCTGGATCCTGTTCCCAGAATCCACAGATCCTTGTTTTTCTGATTTTATATATATATATGTCTGTGTGTGTATCTCTATCTGTCTATCTATCTCTCTATCTATCTATCTATCTGCATCTGAGCTGCAGGAGGGCAGGGCTGGATGGGCTCCTGGAAAGGAATTGTCCCTTGCAGGGGGAATTCTGGAATTCCCAGAGCAGCTGTGGCTGCCCCTGGATCCCTGGAAGGTTCCAAGGCCAGGGTGGGCACCCTGGGGTGGGGGAAGGTGTCCCTGCCTGGGCAGGGCTGGCACTGGGGGTCCTGCCCTGGGGACAGAGGTGCCACCCTGGAGGGTCCCCACTGCTGGAGGACACTGGGGAGGGCTGGAGGCTGAAGGAATCTGTCCCTCATGTGTCCCTCATGTCCCTCACGTGTCCCTCATGTCCCTCAGGGCCAGTTTGGGGACCCTGAGGAGGAGCTCTGACAGCTGGCCTGGAATCCTGACCTATCCCCCCTCACCTCTGAGCTGGGCCAGGCTTGGAGAGCTCCAGTTTCTCATTCCAGGTGTTATCATTGATTGCTCCAAGAATTATTGGCACTCACATGGGGCACAGGAAAATCAGAGCATACTTTTCCCAAACACTCACATCCCAAAGGGTTGGGAAGGATTGATTTTTGCACGTTTGGCTTTTAGGCTCTTCACATCTCAATCCAGACAATTTTCTTCCCAGAGAGTCCAGTGCAGTCTACTTAATTGTATTTTCTAACCAAGCTGGAAGAGATTTGTTGGCTTTACTGTCCAAAGAAGACACAAATCTTTTCTTCCATTTTTTTTTCCTCGAGTCCATAATGTAGTGAGTGAATTTCTAACCCTAAAAGCAATAAAATATCAAATTCTTCGGTGCAACACCACAGGGGAAAGATTCGTTTATGAAGGAATGTAAAGACTTGGAAAGAAGGACCTGGCTGTATATTTTTATTGATTTTCTTTATTGGGCAGCAATTACTCCAAGTGTAACTTCCCAGCTTGGCCAAGACAGTGGGTGAGCTCTGATTCTTCACGTAATCACTCAGAAAAACAAACCCAGAACGGACTTTCAGAAAGAATCCTTTTGTATATTTGCTTTGGCTCCAATTGAATATTTGGAAATATTGTAGTGTCTAAAGGCTGGGTATTCCAGGGACATCTTGTAAACTGGGGTGAGAACACAGGTTTGGGATTCCTGTCCAAGTTGGCTGGAATATTTAAGAATACAGCAGTGGAATTCTTATCCAAGTTTGTTGGATTATTCAAGGCTCAGGTGCTATAAAAGAATTAGTTAAAATGTGGGGCTTTATTTGCCAGTTGCAAATTCAGAGCTTCAGTTACAGTGAAACTTTTTTCAATACTTTCACAATTTATTGATTTATTTATTTTAACAGCACAACTAAAATTCCTTCTGCTCAGAATATTTTGCTCGCCATGCCCTAAGCTAGACTTCCTCTAGATTTTTCTAACTGACCCCCAAAAAAATCCCATTTCATGTCCCAAACCCCTCTGTTCAAGAACACCAGAGGAGAATTTCAGCCCAGTCTGTCCCTAAAACCCCTTGGGAGAAGGAAAAGTGGGGAGCCCTGAGCAAAGAGGGGCTGGAACAACATTTCCCCCAGCAAAACAAGCAAATAAACTGCCCGTGGTGCTTGGAAACTCCATCCCCAGTAATATTCCTGTAATGGAATGCTTTTAGAGAGGGGCCATAAAAACGAATTGAAAACTAGGTTTTTTTGTGTTGCTGCAGCTGGGCGCTGTCTGAGCAGAGCCTCCCTTGCTTTTATTGCTGGGAATAAAGAGACAGCGACCAGAACTGTGTGAATTAACTTTAAAAATGGACTTGTTTAGAAGCCCTCTGTGTTAATTGTGAGCAGTGTAATTACAGGGCTCTTGGTGATTTAGGTTAGACAGCAATTAGCTGCTCCTGAGGCTCCACAAGGATCCTTCCTGCCTGGCCATGTGGGGCTGGCCCTGCCCTGGCTTTATCCCCAGCAGGCTGTAAAGTGAAATCACTCAGAACCAGGCCAGGAGCTCTTTGTGGAACTGGATTTGCTTTAGGTACATTCGCTGCCCTGGCAGGATATGCAGATTTGTCAGCAGGCTCCTGCATCATAAAGCAGAGAGCATCAGGTGGGGCTGGGGGGAGTCAGCAGAGATCACAGGCCCTCCCCTGTCCCTGGTCACTCTGTCCCTCTGTCCCTCTGTCCCTGGGTCACTCTGTCCCTGGGTCACTCTGTCCTTGGGTCACTCTGTCCCTGGGTCACTCTGTCCTTGAGTCACTCTATCCTTGTGTCACTCCATCCCTGGTCACTCTATCCCTGGGTCACTCTGTCCTTGAGTCACTCTGTCCCTGGGTCATTCTGTCCTTGGATCACTCCATCCTTGGGTCACTCCATCCTTGTGTCACTCTGTTCCTGTGTCCCTCTGTCTCTGGGTCACTCCATCCCTGGTCACTCCATCCCTGGGTCACTCTGTCCCTGTAAAAAATGAAATCTGAGAACAGTGGCTGTAGGAAGCTAGAGAGGATTCCTCTTTGCTACTCATATTCCTTAATTATTAAACCAGGTTTTTAGCTGGTATAAATTATCTCCATCCCTTCCCTACAAAATTCCTGTGCATTTTCTGCGCTGCTGCTGTACCCTGCCAACAGCTCCAGTGTAACAGGGAACCCATCCCCGAGAATCCAGAATGGACAGAAGGAGCAAGACCCTGCTTGAAAAATTTGAGCAAAATTGAGCCTTCAGTCTACAAATTTCCCTTTGGAAGCTCATAACGAGTAAAATATGGGATGTAGCCCAAGGAAACAGCACCAAACCCTCGCCACTTCCTCCCTCACTGAGCAGCTGCATCGTGATTTATTTTCCTCGCGTCGTGCTCGATGGTTCTGGTGATAATCTAAATTTGTGCCGTTGGCTGAATTGTAACTAAGAAAGGTTTTCCATCCCTGTGGGAGGAGCTGCTCCGTGGCTGCAGTGCCGGGCTCTCCTGGACAGTGTTCCCTGAAGGTTGGACACTTCCAGCAGCCCTGGGCAGGGAGGGACAAACCTGCCACCAACCCACGGCTGGGCAGTGACACTGTTTGACACCACAACAACACAGATTCCAACTTCAGAAGGCTGACAATGACTCCTTTATTTCTGGGATGTGTCTCCCTTTTATACCATTTCACACAGCCCAATTGGATTGGTGGCACAAAGACAAACCTCTTCACTGCCATTGGTCAGAGCAGAGGGACATCAAGGAGAAGTCCCTCCTGGGGAAAGGAATGAATAACAAAGTCACAGCTACAGAAACATTTCTCCTGTTTACAGAAAACTCCCTGGGGAAAGAATTCCAGCAAACCAGAACATCTCAGGCACAAACCAGAGCAGCCCAAGGGTTTGGTGCTGCCGTTCCTCTCAAGGTCACCAGCCCAACAAAAGCTGGGAGGTGACCTCAGTACCACCATTGCATGACAAAAAGGAGGTTGAATAGGATTTTGGGCAGGAATTGTTCCCTGCAGGGTGCCCAGAGCAGCTGTGGCTGCCCTTGGATCTCTGGAAGGTTCCAAGGCCAGGCTGGAGCAGCCTGGGACAGTGGGAGGTGTCCCTGGTGGTGCAGACAGAACCTGTGCAGGATCAGGACGCTGGGCTGGAAACCCAGGGATGCTGTGCAAGGACAAAGCAGCCTGACCTAAATCCCCCCACGAGCTGGCAGGGCCTGCAGTAATGAATTCTGTCTTATCTGCGTGATGGGGTTATGATTTGCAGACATCAAAATCCGTAATTCAGTGGCTGCTGCTCTGAACCGGGCAGGGCGGCAAAATAAATAAATAAAATTTGTCAATGCAGAATAATGCGCTCGCACATGGTTAGCAAGAGCCAGGCAACTGTATATCACAGCCAAGAATAATGTCAGGTTTTGGAATCAGATAAATTGCAAATAACAATGCAGGAAGCAACTGAACCTTGAGGAATATCCGCAGCCGGGCTGGGATGAGGTGCCTGAAAAAAGCCTTTATTTGGAGGGGAGAGATAGAGACCAATAAGACAGAGGGTAAAAAAAATGGGGAGGGAACAGCAGGGCCATAAAGCTGTGATCAAGTGCAGGAGAGATGATAAAAGGCCATGGACAGCCCAGGAAAAATATTAAGAAGCAATAAAATGCAGCATCAATGGAGATAAGATGATAATTTGTTATTCTCAGCAGAGCCATTTGTGCACTGAGGCCCTTCCTGGACTCAGAGCTGAGCTGTGAATGCACCTGGGGCAGAGATTTCCACCTTGGGCAGAGATTTCCACCTGGGCAGAGATTTCCATCCATGGCAGAGATTTCCACCTTGGGCAGAGATTTCCACCTGGGCAGAAATTTGTACCTTGGGCAGAGATTTCCACCTTGGGGCAGAGATTTCCATCCAGGGCAGAGCAGCAGGAGCCCCCTGAGCTGGCAGTGAGATTTTTCTGTATGTCCAGGAGGGAACTAAGTCCTGGCACAACTTCAGCCTGTCCCTGGAAGGGCTTAGAGGTGTTTCCAAACCAGCTGAGGGATGTGGAACCAGCCCCAGGGACGCAGGAACACGGGGCTGGAGAGCCTGGAGGTGCCTCTGGGATGGGGGGGAAGTGTGTGGAATTATCTCCCGGCTCCATCTCCGCATCCCTAAATGGCACAGACATTGTTCAGCAGTTTTCAAAGATGCTGATAGCAATGATACACAGCCCTGGCACTTATTAAGCTGATGGCTTTTAAACATTAAATCCCGGCTATAATTAAATTAGCTGAAATTGGTTTTATTAAAAAAAAAAAAAACACGAAAAAGAAAAAAAAAAAAGAACTGTAAGCACTCCCCAATAGCATTTAAAAGGTGAGGGAATTGCCTGCAGGCCCAAATGAGCATTTCTGCAGATTGCAGCCAGGGCTAATTCAATAGTTAATGACTGGAGTTGTCTTCAGGGGACAACAGGGGAGGGATGGGACAAGGGAGGAGGGACAAACTTCACCCCTGGGGAGAGCTCCGGGGTGCTGGGCTGTGTCTCCTGGAAAGGGACTCTGGGCTGTCCTCCTGCAAAGCCACCATCCCCTCGGCAGGAATTCCTCCTGAAAGCCACAGAACGTTTCTGTCCTGCCTTTGAGGAGCTGATTAAAGCCTGCTCTGTTTTGAAGGAATTGAAGATGCACTTGTTCATTTAATAGATGGCTTCCTCTGGCTGCAGGATTCGCCCTTGTTAGGAACATCATTCAAAAAATTATCTATTGTGGCTGAAAAAAAAAAATAAAAAATTCTGAGACATCTGGATTGGTGCTAATAACTGTGAGCAGCAAGGCTTTGATTTCCTTCATACTTCATTAGTGCCGTGTCCCAGGAAGCGATCCTGCCTTAATGAGGGCTTGTTTCTCCTGTCAGGACGTGGCTCAGTGCGAGATGTGCAACAACAGGAGGGAATTTCTGATTTTCCTGGGTGAAGCTGTCCACTGCCGGCAGCCCTGATGGGGCACAGCAAGTTCCTCTGGCTCCTGCAGCTCCTCAGCAAACCCAGCCCTGGCACAGAGGAGCTCTTCCTCTCCTCCCACCCTCTGAGTTCCTCTCCTGGCTGGAGGTTGGAGCCACAGCCGTGGGCAGGGCAGGGCAGAACCAGAACCAGAATCAGAACCAGAATCACAATCACCAGGTTGGAAGAGACCTCCAGGACCATCAAGTCCAACCCACCCCAACCCTCAATAAACCCTGGCCCCAGTGCCACATCCAGTCTGCTCTAAACACCCCCGGGATGGTGACTCCACCACCTCCCCGGGCAGGGCAGTCCAGCACTTCATCACCCTTCTGTAAAACCTTTATCACCTTTCTGTAAAACCTTTCTCCTGATATCCAGCCTGTATTTCCCTCGGCACAGCCTGAGTCTGTGTCCTCTCCTTCTCTCAGCTGAAAGAGCCCAACCCCACCTGAGCACAGCCACCTTTCAGGGTGTCACAAGGTCACCTCTGAGTCTCCTTCTCTCCCTCAGCCGTTCCTCACAGGGTTTGTGCTCCGGGCAGGGGGACAGGCAGAGGGACAGACACTCAGACAGGCAAGGCCATCCCAGAGCCCAGCCCGGCTCCAGCTCAGGCTGGACGGGTTTTGTTCGCGGGTTTTTGTTTCCCAGTCGAAGTCAGGAGCTTGGAAATGTCACCCCTCCATGCCCCATCCCATCTGCCCCAGCCCCCCCGAGGGAAAACTGCCCCAAACCAGCACAAGGAAAACACTGCAAGGGTCAATAATTGAACACCAGAGAGCACTCTGATAGCCAGGGCAGCCTGTACCTGCTAATTACCAGCAGCTCTGCTCCAGCCATTGGTAATTAACGCGTGTTTTGTGTCGCGGGGTGTGTTTGACAACACAGGCAGGGGAAGGATGGCTGGGCTCTGGGGAGGGGACAGCGAACACAAATCTCTGTCCCACTGAGTGACCTCAGGTGGCTGAACCTCCCCAGGGCTTCTCTTTGCTCTCCCTTCCCAGATTAACCCCCCTGCGCTGGGCTGGGACAGAAAATCCTCTCTGGAGGTCAGAAACGCTCCCAACTCCATCGAGATGCCCCGAATAAACCTGGAAATGTGACCCCAGGAATCCAAAATGAGGGGGATTTCTGGCTTCTTTCTAATCCTTATTGAACGCGCTGATTTTGCTCCTCGGGGCTGGGGCTCTCTGCGCTCCCTGGGGAGAGGCATAAACCCCAGAGCTGCAGCAACATCTGCAGCCTGATTTAGCAGCACAACTAAGGCAGGAGGACACGACTTTGCTGTCTCCTTGCTGCTCTGAAATGACTCATTTTTGTCTTTCTTGTCTGTCCCCTGGAAATCTGTGTCCTCACATCTGAGTTTCACACATTGATACCCCAGAGGAGGAAAAAAAAGAGAAAAAATTAAGAAGGTGACATCATTTCCCCACCAGGTGGGGGTTCCTCCGGTGCTCCTGAGCAGGTAATGCTGCAAAGTTTGTTTCCATTCGTTGTGTTATTGCCTTTTATCTGCTTTTCCCCGTGGCACCAATGTCTGAGAGCCAGATCTGTTTTTATTAAATTGCCCTGGAAAAAAAAAGAAAAAAAAAGTAAGAAAAAAATAGAAGAAAAATAAATATATAAAAAAAAAAAAAAAAAAAGGGATAAAAAAAGGAAAAAAAATTAAAAGGCCAGCAAGAAGAAAAGGCGATGGATTAGCTCTTGAAGCATCACAGCAGCTCCTTTCTGCCCTGAGCTTCATTTCACCACGTTTTGTTCCTTTGTCCCCTGGTGTCCCACGGCCTGGCTCAGCCTGGCTGCTGTCACAGCTCCCTCCTGACCCTGTGCCCAGTGTGACGCTCTGGGGGTGCCCCCGGGGGCAGAGCTGTCCCTGGCAGCCCGGGATTGCCCAGCCTGGCACAGGAGCTTTGGGCTGAGCTCAGCAAGGCCAGGCCCAGCACAGCTCTGGGCTCCCTCTGCTCCACCTTTGGGGCTGCTCAGTGCCCTGGGACCCCCAGGAGCTGAGCCCCTTTTCCGTGGGTGCCACCGCTGGGGGCTCAGCCCCTCCTTGGGGTCCTGCCCAGAGCCTGGGAGGGTTTGATCCAGAGGGTTGAGTGTGAAATGGAGAGGGCTGGGAGGGGTGTCCAGCAGGGAACAGCTCCAGCCACAGAGCCCAGCCTGCCCCAGGAGCTTCCCCAGGGCTCCCCAGGGACCCCCGAGCCCGGGCTGGCTCTGGGAGGGTTTGATCCACTGGCATGGGTCCAGTGTCCATTGGGAGATCCCGTGGGATGTGTCCAATGTCCACTGGGAGATCCCCTGGGATGTGCCCAGTGTCCCCTGGGATGTGCCCAGGCCCTCTGTCCATCCCCACCCCACGTCCTTCTGCTGCCTTGGCTCCACAGCCGCATCAGAGGGTTTTTTATATGGAATTATCTATGCCAAGGGCTCAAGTCCTTCAGTTGTACAGAGCTGATTTATTGCATTCCTTGGCAGGCTTGGAGCTGTTCCGTGCTGCCTCTCAGCCCTGTTTGTGCATTTTAAAGCAGGCAGGGAGGCACTGTGCTAATCCTCTGTGCAGACTGCTGAAAACTTCCAGCTTCCCTCGGAAGCGGCAGCTCCGTGTTCCACTCGGAGCTCCCCAGGAAATGATGATGAGGATGATGATGATGATTCCTTCTGAAACACGAGCAGCTTTCAATTCCAGACGTACCTGGCTCCTCCTCGGGGTGTGTGGCTGCTGCAGAGGTGACTTTGGGCAGGGCTGGGAGAGGTGGGAGCACAGCTCATCCTCCCAGAGGGATGAAGTCAGCCCCGGCTCCTCCTCGGGGCTCTCCGGGTGCTGTCAGGGTGGGGGAAGCACAGGGAACAGGCTCAGAGTGGGTTTGAGCTGAAAGCTGGCACTGACACTTGGCCTTGTTTAGGAACTTCAGAGGAGGCACCCGGAAAGGGCCGGGAGAAAAGGACAGCACACCTTCAGTTCTTCTTCAAGGAGGATAAAAACACCTTGAGGACACCAGGAAGGACAGAGCTGTTGATGCTGAAGGCCACTAAAGCTGTGGCTGAATCTTGATTTGGTTGCAGGACTCCTGAAGCAGCAGAACAAAGCTGGGGCTGAGTTTGGGTTGTTTGGTGGGGAAGGGCTGGGTTTGTGTGGGGAGCCCAGCGCCACATCCCTGCCTCGGGAACTGGGTGAATCCTGAGGGGAGGGGCTGCTCTGAGCACCCCCAGCACATCCATGGGCTCATCATCAGTCCTGGCACTTCCAACCCACTTAACAGCAGAGACAAAAGTTCAGCCAGGCATATTAACCCTTAATTAATAATCCTGATGCTTAATCACTCCTGGTCCCCATTAAGCTTCTGCCGACAGCAATGGAGCAGCAGCTGGAGCTGAGGCTGGGCAGTGCTGGGGGTGGCAGAGGCACTTTTTGGGGTGGCACAGGCACTTTTTGGGGTGGCAGAGGCACTTTTTGGGGTGTCACTTCCTTCAGCAACACCCTTAAACTCAGTTTTGTTGAGTGATTTCTCTCCAGGTCGTGTTTCCTGGCTCACTCAGAGCCCAGCTCCTCCAGACTTTTCAGGAGGCACAGGCTGCCTCAGCTGCAGGGTCTCTGTGGTTCCCCCAGGGGAAAGGAGAAGGAGAGGACAAAAACCTCTGCCAGGGGAGCAGCAGGAGGCCCTGTGCTCTCGGGGTCATGGTGGAACCCTCTCTTCACTAGAGGGACGCCAAGAAAAGAGAAAAGTCTTGAAAAACGACATCTGCGCAGCACTGAGCAAAAACACAATGTACAAATTCCAGATGAACAATGTCATCACTGATGTGGCTCATGACCTTTCAATGCTTTTGGATTTTTGGGTGCTCTGGAGTGTAACACGATCCCCTGGCTGTGACAAAAAGGGAAAGTTTCCTCTTGCAGAGGCTCCAGCTGTTTCCTGCCGTACTCCTTTGCATCAGGACAACACACTGTGCTCCTGAGACAAGTCAGACCAGCTTGAGCCAAACCTTGTCATCCAGCTGGAATTCAGCTGGGATCCTGGGCTGGGTCAAAGCAGAACAAGAATATTCCAATATGGGAGTGAGGCACTGGAGCTCAGAGGGCTGAGCACAGGCTGCAGCCCAGCTCCAGGCCCCGGTTGGGATGGAGCTGTTCCCTGACAGAGCTGCTGTCACCTCACATTTGCCATCACACCCTCCACATAAGTGGGATTTAAGCTGCACTCAGGCCCTGTGAGGGATTTTTTAGAGACAGACCTTTTCCACTTCTCATTCCCTGATAAGGGTTTCTCTTCCAGCTGTCAGGGCTCTGCTGCTCCTGGGAGGGGAGGATTTGGCTGGAGCTGTCCCTGGGCGTGCACAGGGAGCTGCAGTTTCTGGTGCAGAACCAGCAAAAAACTCATCCCCACAATCTCCTCCTCGGCTCTCAGGAGACCCAGCAGCCACAGCTCCTCAGAACCTTGAATTGCAAATGCAAATCCCCACTAAAACTGCATTTCCATGCTGCATCTTTCATCTTTTACGTAACTCTCAGCTTCTGTCCCCTAAGAAACTCCTGGGCTCTTCTGTGCACTAACAGCAGAGAAAATCAAGGCAACAATACAGGAAAAGCTTTGTTGTCTCTAAAAAGACAGTCAGAAAGGAGTCACCAGTGCTCCTCTTCTCAAAGTCTCAAAACCAGACCCTTGACTTGGAAAAATCCAGTAAAGGACTGAGAGTGTTTCTACAAACTCGGTGTTGTCCCCACTCCGGGTGCCCCAGGTCCCCATAAATATATATTTATATTCCTGATCCTTGAGCTGGATTTGGGATTGGCCACCATGTATAATTCAGTAAATAACCTTGAGCATAAAAATGAGATTCTCCTCCAGAAAACTCTTTAATCTCCCTTGTTTTTATGGATCAGCAAAGGTGTCAGAAGTTTGACACTCCAGATAATTGAGCTCTCGCATTTAGAGCACAGCCTCCAAATAGTGGCAACTTTGCTTTGAAAGAGTCTCTCTAAACTTCGGGTTGACAATTAGCATTTCAAAAGGTTGCAGCTCCGTAGCTGCCATCCCCTAATACACAGCCTGAATCGAATGTACAGATGAACAGCACAGCCCTGAAAACAGCCCCAAACTCTCCCTGCCTTGGAGGCGCTCCTGGTTCTCCCTCAGGGATGGAAATCTGGAAAATCTGGAGTTGTGCATCCATGGGACAGCTGCCACTCCTCACCGGGGGTGACAGCACAGGGACATTCCCTGGAGCTGATCCAGCCCTGGGAAGTGCAGTGGGACACGAACCCAGCGCGTGGTGGTACCTGGGGCTGTGGGTGCTGGAAGAGCAGCTCTGCTTTGGGAACATCCCCTCCCATGGCCAGCTCCCAGTCACAGCCCAGGAGGCAGCTGAGCCACAGCGATTTCAGCAAATCCCAGGATTTTGGGCCCCAGATTGCCCCAGGGGAGCTTCAGATTGGACACCAGGAACAGTTTCCTAACAGGAAGTGTTGTCAAATATTGGAACAGGCTCCGACTTCCACAGCTGATCTGGGAATTCCATCCCAGATGGATTCCATTCCATCCCAGCCCCTCTCCACCCTCACAGGGAACAATTCCTTCCCAATACCCCAATATCCCAATACCCCAATATCCCAACTACCCAACAGTTCAATATCCCAATGCCCCAATGTCCCAATATCCCAATGTCCCAATGTCCCAATATCCCAATATCCAAATACCCCAATACCCCAGTATCTCAGCCTGTGGCACTTTGAAACCTTTCCCTGTGTCCTTAAACCTTTTGCTGCCCCTCAGGCTCACCCAAAGCTGGTCACAAACGCCCTGAGCAGGGTTTTTTCCCCTCCCATAACTGGCTGCAGCCGGGGGGGTTCTGTTCAGCCCCTCCTTTGATCCCCTCGCTCAGGCAGGATGCGATCTGAGCCCCGGGCAGAATTAATACGAGCCAGTAATAGTGATTAGGTAATTAGCAACTACCAGGAGTATTTAACCTTCCTGGTGACAGCGTGTCTGACATCACCTGCGCTCGTGCAGGCTCTGTGAAAAGAATTAACAATTTTAAATTACCCCATTTAAGTTATTAATTATGAAATAGAAGTCGGGCCGGGAAGGATGGCAGCGCTGCCCAGGATCCTGGTGGGTTTTTCCCACCTCTGCACATCTGAAATCTGGGGATTTTTCTGCCTTCCATTTCGCTGGGAAATTGGAATAGGATTGCGAGGATTGAAGGATGTCTGCTGAGGGAAACTCTGGCTGCATCCCTGGAATTGTGCAGAGCCAGGCTGGGGCAGTGGGAGGTGTCCCTGCCATGGCAGGGGTGGCACTGGATGGGCTTTGAGGTCCTTTTCAACCCCAAACAGCCAATGATTCCGCACTGCACCCACACTGTTACCCCGATCCCATAAATGATCAGCAAGGAACATTTCCCTTCCCTCTCCTTTCACCTGCAAACACTGAAACCTTACAGTGGCCAGGTATTTTGATCAGTGACAATGTTTTTCTCTTTGGAGCAGCATCCATTTCCCTTAGAGCTGTTTTTCCCCTCTCCACACACATCAGTGCCCGGGGTTATGGAGCTCAGCCATCCCTGAAGTGATTCCTCAGCTCTGGGATGCAGCAGATCCCCGAGCATTCCCTCCCTGGGGCACAGGGGGTGTTGGGGTGTCCCCTCTTTCCCTGGGGGTCCCAGCAGAGCTCTGCAGGTGCAGGATTTTGAGGGGAGCTGAGAAAAGGTGACTCTCAGGGGGAGGATTCTCCGGCAGCTCGTCAGGGATATTTATATCCCGCTCCAGAGGAAGTTTGCAAACATTTGCTCCTGTAATGCGCGTTTACAGCCCTGGAGTTCGCTGCCGTAAATTGCCCATTTAGCCATTTCACGCAGCGTGGAGTGAGTGTGTGAGTGCATAAATCTGCTGCTGGCCAGCCCTGGGCTGGTGGCTGTCCCCTGTCCCCCGTCCCCTGTCCCCTCCATCCCCACCCTGCTCCTCACACAGCCCCCGTCATTAGCAGCACTGATGTATTCCCGCACTGCTCAGTGGGAAGGGAGCTCCTGGCTCTTACCTTGGACACTCATTTAGCTGAATTTGATAGTGACAACACATTGACATTGGTAAGGTTAATGACCCAATCCTTTATTTCACGGAACGAGTGGAACAACATTTAGTACCTTGTTCTGCCGCGGCCCCGAGAGCTGCGGGAGCTGTTCCTTTAATGGCACCCAGGCATCTCTGCCCTTTAAGTAATTGGCACCGTGAAAATATTCTCTAGGTCCTGTCACAATTGATTAGGAATGCATTGAATTGCAAAAAATTAAAAAAACCCAAACTTTTATTTTCCTTTCTTGATCCTTTTAAAGCGAGTGAAGGCGAATTTTGATCTCTGTGGATGTGGAAGGCTGGCAGCTCCAGAAGGCGTGGGGAGGTGAAGTCCTGGTGCCTGGATGTGGAGCCAGCCCAAAGCTCTGCCCTCACCTCACCCTGACCCACAGGATTCCTGATTCCACAGGAATTGATCCTATTTCTGCTGGGTTTTCCTGGCCAGGAAAAGAGACCCAGCAACTCCCTGGGGGTTCTGCCCCTCTGAGCCCCAGTGCAGAGAGGGGATCCTGCCTGTGGCAGGGACTGGATGAACTTCGAGGAATCCTCTTTCTTCCAAGGCTGGAAGATGAAAACCGTGTGGGATGAATCCTCTGCTGGGTGCAGGAAACCACGGCACAGCTCTGCAATGACATCTGGGCACACAAGGGTGCCATTTGGTGGCACTGACCCAGAAGACAAGCAGTGTTTTCTCCCTGGGACCGGGAGGTGTGAAGTAAAACACCGTTTTCGTGTTTGCGGCAGCAACAACAACAACAAAAAAAATCCTTGACTTTGGATTCGTGTCGTCCTTCTCTCACCTTCCCCCTGATTTTAAATTACCCCTGATTGTACAACAGCTGCTCCCTTCACGCCTGCATATGGCTGCCTCCTTAAATCTGCATTTCTGTCGAGGGGCTGCATACAAATACCCAGCTGAAAGTTTGCTTTCAAAGGTCTGATTAACCAACTCGCTGTGGCAAAAGAAAAATGAGTATTGACATGACTGGAGGAGCTGCCAGGGAGGGGAAGGGGGATGGAGAGGAATGGTAATGACAAGTGTCAGGCAGGGACACTGCCGAGGCCCCGAGATGAGGAAATGCCAGGATCAAACCCCACGTCTTCAGACAGCAGCCCGTGCTTCATTCCTGAGCTCAAAAAAAAAAAAATTAAAACCCTCAAAAAAGAAAACCCTCAAAAAAATAAAAAAACAAACCCTCACAGATGTGAAATTCTCAAAACATGAGAGAAATGTTTGGGGTTTTTTTTGGGTTTTGTTTTTTGGTGGGTTTTTTGGGGTTTTTTTTTTGAGGCATGTGAGAAAAATTCCTGCACTTGACATGCTCAGAATGACTCCTTGTCAGGCGTTTGCTACCCAAAATACTCAGCAAAGATTTCCAGCAAAGCTCTGGGTTGGGAGTGTGTAGGATGGCAAGATAAAGGAGTGTCTGCCTGTGAGCTCTCGTTGGTAAAGTTATCTCTCTTTTGATTTTAAACCCTTAAAAATAACCATATAAAAGCACAGAACTCTCCTCTGATCATCTAAATCTGTTTATAATCTGCTGTACAGATTTTTCTGCTGTCTCTACAGGATGGATTCGCTTTTAGTTTGTGGCAGAGGAAAAGGATCCATGTGCATACAGAAGATGGAGGCCAAATTCAAGGGTTAAACACAGAATTTTGGGTTCCTTGGTGACTTCCCTTGTGCCCAGGGGCTGGTCATTAACTTCTCAGTGCCTTGACCTCTAACACGACCGAACATTTTGGTTATTTTGTTGTTATATTTTATTATTCCCAGCTCAAACCTTTCATTTGAGCCGCTCAGGTGGCACTGGCTGAGTGATGTCACCTCTGCAGGGGACGGGGACTGGGCAGAGGGACATCCCTGGAGGAAGGAAAGGGCAGGGAACAGCTCTGCCATCATCCCTGGTGCCACCTCTGATGGATGGAGGGCAGGGAACACCTCTGCCATCACCCCTGGTGACACTCCTGAAGGGAGAAGGGCAGGGAACAGCTCTGCCATCACCCCTGGTGCCACCTCTGATGGGAGAAGAGCAGAGAACACCTCTGCCATCACCTCTGGTGTCACCTCAGAGCATTCCTGTGTCCCCTCTGGCTGGGGGACAACGACACCCATTCTGGTGAGCCGAGGCAGAGGCAGAGCAAGGGCAAGGCTCGCTTTGCTGAACACATTTATTCATTTTTGTTTTTTTTCCCCATCACCCCCCTGGCTCTCCACCTCCGCTCCCCAGCTGAGCCTTTCTGGAACAGACCCTATATTTGTCTGCTGCTTCCCTGAACACCCATTATGCCGGGGAATAATGATGCTGGAGCCGTGCTCGGCACCTCTGCTGGCTGCCCGCCGGGGGCTGGATGCTGGCCGGGGGCAGGCTGATAAATGCGGCGTGCGGTGCCTTTCCCACTGCCAGTGCAAATTGCCTCAGCACCGCGGCCCCTGCCGAGAGAATTTATCTCCCATTGTCGGCCTGAGAAGGCAGAGAGAGAGGCAGCAGAAATTCCTATTTTTTTAAAAAAAAAAGTCACATTTGATCTCGTTCTGGGGCTCGGAGTCCGGAGTGTTTGAAAGGAGTTCTGGTGGAACAGGCGGAGCCGGGGACGCGGCGCGGATAAAGGGATTTATTTTTAACCGCAGCCAGGGGTCATGACCGCGGGAGCATTGCAATTTTAAGCTGCTCGGTTTGAATAATATATTTTCAGCGAAGCCGGTGTTATGTCATCTAATAACTCCTGGGCGGGAGTAGAGCTGTGGGCTGGCCAGGGGGAGAGGAGAAATCCTTCCCAGGAATTCCCAGCGCTTCCCAGAGCAGGAGGGGAATGAGGATTTCAGGGGGTTTTGCCTTCCAGGAGCTCACACCTGCTCCATTCCCTGGAGAGCAGCGGGATGGACATTCCAGGGGGCAGAGGGGCCCTTCCCACCACCCTGAGCTCGCAGCAGGCACAGGCAGACCCACCCGGGCCATGGCCTGCAGGGTGTCCTGCTCATCCCGGGATTTATGGGGATGTTCCCAGGGATAAATGCTCGGCTGCCTTTAATTGTATCCCTCATTAGCATCCCGGAGTTCTTGTTTGCATTACGGTAATTGTTCCCATCCTCCTCGGGGATGCGGCTCAGAACATCCCAGGGAAGGGGTGGGAGCTGGGAACAGGGACTGGGAGCAGGGACAACGCCTCGGGAATGCTGCTGGGGGACAGGAGGAGCCCAGGGGAGGCTGTTTTATATCACAGCGACACAGGTTCTGAGATTCAGAGGGCTGAAAATGACACTTTTATTTTTGGGATGTGTCTCCCTTTTATACCATTTCACACAGCCCAATCGGATTGGTGACACGAAGACAAACCTCTTCACTGCCATTGTTCAGAGCAGAGGGACATCAAAGAGAAGTCCCTCCTAGGGAAAGGAATGAATAACAAAATACAGCTACAAAACCACTTTTTTTGAGAAAATTCCCTGGGGAAAGAATTCCAGCAAACCAAACCACCTCAGGCATGAACCAGGCTTGGTCTACAGCTCCGGAATCCGCCATGGAAATGAGTTTTCCCGCTCCATCCCCTCCCAAACCGGGTCAGCGCCATCAGCCCGAGCGCACCGGGGGCTGCAGGGGAATTATCCCCGAATTAGGAGTGTGCAAATGGAAGCAGATTAACTCTCCTTGCCTCAGTGTCCCTCTTTGTGAGAGAACCGCCGGTAAAAGCTGCTGTGAAGGGAGCCTTAATTTATTTATGTCACGCCTAATTAGCGGCGCGAGATCCTGCCTCAGAAAGGGGATTATTAGCAACAATAATATTATTATTGCAGCGCTGTCGATTTCAGCTGAACTCTTATCAATAGGTGATAAGGACCTATAAAATCAAGGAGGGATTAGCCGCAGCCCAGGGCAGCAGGATCAACGCCAGGGTGGGAGCAGATCCAGCCCAACCCGGGCTAAACGTGCTCCATCCTCAAAGCAAGGAGTTACTAAGGAAAAATCCAAACCAACCCGCGCTGTAGATCCATTTTCCCGCAGCTCAGTTGCAAACACATCAACCAATTTGCAATTCCAAGCCGAATCTGAGGGATTAGAACCTATTTTTCTGCGCGAACGGAACGAAAAATAAATATAAGTTTGTGGGTTGTTTCTCAAATGGCCTTTAAATCAGGTTTATTTATCCACCATTTCTTTCCCAAGCACAGAAATAAAGAAGTCTTCGCTCCTCTTCTTCCTCTGAGATATCTTCATATCTTTTCCCATGAAAATAATTCATGTCACAGAGGAAAAAAAAAAGCTCTTCTATGAATCACTGATGAGTCTTTGATGCTTAATGTGCTGTCCAGCACGAGTTCTCTCGGAACATACTTTAACAAGAAGATCTGATTTTCCTCCTACCAACCATCATTAAAGTTTCCCCTTCAAATTTCACTTAACAAGCAAATGAATGTTCTCCCGGCATAATTATAATTTCTTCTCAAAAAAAAAAAAAAAAAAATCATGTAGGGAAAAGCTTTGTGCTGTGTTTTCCCCCCCGGGAGGGACCCGGCCAGCTGAGCCATGCTGGGATTTATCTCAGGTTTGGGCTGGGGTTTAAAGCACAAATCTGACAGGGAGAGCACAGCAAAACCCTTCCTGCAGGCTCTGGGTGTTTTTTCTGGCTGGTTTGGGGTAGAAAACTCCATTGTGAGTTAGTTTTCTGAGCAGAATCCCAGCGGGTGCCAGTGTGGGCACAGGGCAGGTCTGGCACGGCTGAGCCTTGCTCAAAGCTCTCTGCTCTCTCCTGAGCAAAGCTCTGCCAGCTCCAGCAGCCCCCCTCATTATTAATGTCATTTATCCTCTGGCAGTAATTGCTTTGTGGGTTAAAAGTGTTCCCCGGCTTCCCCTCCAGGAGCAGGGCAGGGTTCTGGAATTGTGCCTGCACTCCCCTGGTTATTTTCCCTTTTCTTGCTCCCTCTCACCTTCCTGGCTGGGTTTAATCCCTGATTCCTGCCCCGGGCTGCCAACCCCTTTTCCTTGGGAATAATGGGCCCTATCCCTGACATCTGAAGTGGCAGGACGTGGATAATTGGAGTGGAGCAACAAGGAGGTTTCGAATCAAGGTCTTGGCGTGTCACGGGCTGTAAAATCTAATCTGCCAGCAGCTCCTGGCCTCAGAGCAATTACAGACAGCAAAATGAGGGGAAGTGCCCCAAATTTCTGGGCTCTGATGGGAAATGCCATCCCTGGAATGTCCCAGGCCAGGATGGACGGGGTTTGGAGCACCCTGGGACACTGGAGGTGTCCCTGCCATGGCAGGGGTGGCACTGGGTGGGATTTAAGGGGTTTATTTCCCACCTAAACCACCCCGGGATTCTTTGAAATCTCACCCTGCCTCTTGCTGGGCGGCTGCAGAGCTCTTAAACAAACACCCTGCAACACAAACAGCAATAAAACACCCAGTGCAAACCTCAGCGCCCGAGAGAGAGTGAACAATTAGCCAGATAACAGAATATACAAACAGCAACTGCCTTAAGAGCAGCTGGAAATACAAGCCACTGTTACAGTTCTCCTCCCCCTCTGGATTTGTCTGGGGATGCTCAAAGCCTCCTCTTGAGGGAGAGAAAAAAGAAAAAAAAGCCCTCTCATTTCTGCTCTATTTGTATGCTACAGTAGCAGTTTGGAGAAATTAAAAATAATTGATACGTTCGCCAAAGCACGAGCAGGGACTATTTCATATTTTTAAAAGCTTTCCAAATACCCAGAAAAAAAAAATAAAAATTGCTGTGCCTGCATAAAAAGCCAGAGCTGAGATCTGCTCAGAGTGATGGAATGGAGCCCCGTTTTTATGGCAATATGAGTGTGACAAACCCACAGATGGAGGAAATGTGGAAAAGCTGAGGGATCCCTGGGGTCAGGCTGGGGAAAGGTTTTCCCTTCACTCCCAGAGGGGCTGGAGAGAGCTCCTGCCTGTGCTCATCCTGCTCCTGCGGGCTCAGTGCTGAGCCTCTCCCTGCCCTGATAAACTCCTGAACTGGCAGCAATTTGGGAAACCCTCGATGCCCCGCGTGCATTCCATGGATCCCATCAAACCCTTCACTGTGACGCCCTGGCAGCAGGTTTTTCACGGGATTTTTGGGTGGAAATTCCCACAGCAGAGCCCTCAGCTGCGCCCAGGAGCCACAGGAGGGGATTTCTCCATGAGGTGAAAGGGAACGGAGCACAGAAAATGGTATTAAAAGATGAACAAATGCCTCCATTATTTCACCAAATTAAATGCACTTTTCCGAGTGGGAAGGCAAAAGTCAGTCATTATCTGTCTGTAATACACGGCAGCAGATAATAAAGAGGGTTTATGATCTCTGAAAGCAAATCAGAGGATATTTAAACAACACATCTCTCTCCGCAGGAGCGATAATTACAAATCCAGGTCAAAACGCAGAACAATCCAGCCCTGCCCCGAGCTCAGGCTGCTGGAACGAGCTGAGATCTCCTGTGGGGAGGAGGGTCCATGAGGGAGGCAGCTGCTCCCATCCCTGTTCCTCATCCCGTGTGGTGGTGTCACTGTTGTCACTCTGGGCTCGGCTGCCCCAGCTCCTGCCCCGGCTGGGCACAGAGCAGCTCCTCCCTCTGCAATTCCAGCCTGGAGACCGGGATTTCTCTGCCTGGTGCAGCTTCACAACCCCGACATCCAGCCCCGGGGTTTGGAGCCCAGCACAGCTCCGTTCAGTCAGGAGATAAATTCTCCTGGTCTTCACGACCCTTCTTCCTGCTGTGCCCACCTTGCTCTCCTTGTCCTTATTCAGATTTTTATTCAACCCCACATTTTCTTTAGATAACACAGATTTAGCCCGGTTTGGGCTGGGTTTATGCAGAGTGTTGGCTGAGGTGCTCTGCAATAACTCTGCAATAACTCTGCAATAACCCTGGGCAGCTCTGAGAGGCCCTGGAGCTGCTGGGATGTGTTGGGATGTGCCCCAAACCTCAGCTCAGAGGGATTTCGGACCCAGTCCTGGCAGGAATGTCAGCAGGGAGCACAGGCAGTGGCTGGATCCTGCCCTCACCACTGACAGACATCAGCTGGCTCTGACAGACTCGGGGAATTGAGCTCTAAATCCTCCTGTTATCTTGTGCAAAGTTACCTGAGCTTATTTAATGACTTTTCTGGGCCAGGGACAGCTGCCAGGGGGGACCAGTGACACCAAACCTTGCTGGCAGCACAGGTAATGACCAATCCTGGGGAGCAGCAGCCACACCACCAGCCTCAGCCAAAATTCAGGACACCTCTGTGTGATCCCCTTGGCACAGGAGCCCAGAATTGTCCAGCGTTCAGCAAAATACTCCTGGTTTCCTGCTGCTTTAGCCCAGCACAGAATTTTGCTGATAAAAAAAAAAAAAACAAAGGCTGGAGCTGCTTTCTCAGCCCTTCCTCTTGACTAATCCTCTGTGACCCACAGGATGAAAATTGAACTGATTAAAGCCCCAGCAAACAGACTGTGGGAATCCTGGCGGCTCCTGCCCGGAGGGGAGACTGGAACAGCCTAAAAGGTCTTTTCCCTGCTCTGATTTCAGGGATTTTTATTTTTTTTTTTTATATGATTCATTTTGCTGTGAGAATAGAAAGGAAAAGGCAAAGCACCTGGACAAATTGTTTCAGGCCCTGGGTACCAAAGGAAAAGGAAATGTCAGAGCAGATGAAAACGAGGTCGTTGTGGCTGTGAGAGAGCAGCTGAGAGATCAGAGCCTGGACAGGCCCCGGGAGTGGGAGAGGGCAGGAAAATCTCCCTCTCCTCCTCGGGGAGACCCTGGGCTGCTTCTCCTTTGGCCAAAAAATGGGGAAAATCATGTTTTTGTTGTCCAGATTTATGTGTTGTGCCCCTTCCCAGAGGTTTTCCCCCACAGCTCACCAAAAACTTCCCCCTGGAGCTGAGCCCAGCCTGGAATTCCAGGTGTGAGTTTTGGGAGGTCCTGGTGCCACACGGGCACGTCCCACAGAGAGACAGGATTTAAATAAAGGCACTGAAAGGAACCCAGAGTTCAAAGAGTTTGGGAAAAATGGGGATTTTTCCAAGGAAAAACAGTGGCTGGAGGCCTGAAAGTCCCACCTGGGGTCTCAAAATCACCCCAGAACAGCGTCAGGAATCACAGCAGGGCAAAACTGGGCTGCACCTGCCCCACAGTGAGAAACACCCCCCAAATCCCTGCTGCCAGCAGCCAGCCCAGAGAATCCTTCTCTCCTCAGGACAAGGGTTTTCCCTGCACACATTCTCCTGCTGCCCTTTTATCAGCTGGGGCCAGACTGAAGAATCCAGCAAGAAACTGCATCTGCTTGGAAAGTTCCTCAAGATCTGGGTGGGTTTTAATTGAAGCTGGGTGAGAGCCAGGGCAGGTGCCACGTTCCCCATTAAACAGTGTCACTTCTTGTGATTCATTCCCTGGGGCTTATCGAGTGTGTGCACACCAGCTCCTGATTGAAGCACTAAAAGGTGCCTTTTAATGGATTTCCAGGGGAAGGAGGCAGGGAAGGCAGTGACCACGGGAGGGTCCTCACTTGTCTGGGCTGCACCTCCAAAAATCTGCAGGTGATTCCTTGGAATCTGGAATTTGCCAGGCAGGAGCTGGGCTGAAACCCTGAAAAACATCAGCCTGAGTTTGGGGAGGGATCCAGGAACCTCTGGGATCATTGGGGTGTGTGAATGGGAATTAACTCCAGCCTGGTCCCAGGTAATGCGACCCCGACCCCATCCCAGTGGGTGTCCCAGGGTGGGATTGGGGATCCCAGAGGTGCAGGGCAGGAGTTTTCAGGGACACTGAGGACAGGGAAGGGCCATGCACCTGCCCCTGGCACAGCTCAGGCCCAGCAATCCATCCACGAGATGAAAAGGAGCATCCACACTCACACAGGGCTTTGCTGCAACCTCATATTTCCTTGGGTGTCTCTGCAGTTAATTAGTTATCCCCTTCTTCCAGTTAATTAGCTCAAAGAAAAACAGCCCTTTGTACCCTACCCAGCCTTATAAATTACAGTCTTTGCCTGTCTTATATGTTAGAGGAGATGACACTTTCTGCATTTCTTTAGCAAGGTCACATTTACAATTCCTAAAGGTTTGGGAGGAATCTCAGCCAGGACGTGGGGAAGGTTTCAAAGTTACCGTGACGCCTTTAAAAAAATTATCAGAGGCACTGGGAGGGAAAATCGTGAGGATCAAAGCAAAGGGACTCTATTAAAAAAGACTAACTAATGAAAAAGTTACTGAGAAAAGGCACGAGTGTGGCAAGAGGAACTTCAGATGTGGGTGAGATGCTGGCTGGAGGAGCTGGGGAGGGCTCAGGGAGCAGCTGGAGGGTGACAAGAGCTGCAGCAGTGGGTGAGGTTTGCAGGAGGTTGGAAAGGCTCAGACCTGCTCAGATAAAAAGGGATTTGTCCCTTTGCCACGTTGGATCAGCTGCATCAAATCTCCCAGGAGCGTCCTGGGACAGCCAAAGGTGTCCCTGCCGTGGGAAGGGCTTGGAAGGAGATGGTTTGTGAGGTCTCTCCTCACCCAGACAGATTTGTCATCTCTTTGGACCTTTCGAGCTCATTTTGGACACTGATTTCCTCCAGGGCCTTGAGTTCATTCCTTAACCCTCCACATCCTGCTGGAAGGTTGGCAGGGACCCCCAAAATGTGAAATTTGGGGTTGTGTTTCCAGTGCCCAGCCCCAAACCTCGCCGTGTCCCAGCTCCAGGGGGAGCAGAGCCACAGGTCACACCCTGGGTCACCTCACCCGGCTCTGGGGTTAACTGGGGGCAGGGAGGATCTGCCCAGGAGGGGCTCAGCTCCGTTCTGAGGTGTCTCAGTGATGGATGTGCCAAACTGGGGGAATATAAAAAGAGAATTTAGATAATACAGAGGGAGACGTTTTCAGTGCCGACCCGGGGTCATGAGGAATTCTGTAATAACTCCAGCTCAGCCACTCCACTCGGGTTTTGCAAGGCTGGGTAATAAATGACACATCAGTCAGAGCCCTCAGAGGAAGCAGGACAGGGTTTGAAAGCTGTGTCCTTGGAATATTGTCCTCATCCAAGAAGTGGAAAACCAAATCATGCTGAAGTGCTTTTATCTCCCTCTCTGGGCTCTGTGCTGCACACTCAGTTGTCAGGAAAGGAAAACAGCTCTGCCAGGCTGAGCTGAGCTAAAGCTGCCCAGGGAAAATCCAGGGAGCAGCAGATCTCACCTTGGAGCCCGGGGCAGGTACAGCCACAGCAGCCCCAGGGGCCTGAGCTGAGCATTAACCGAGGGCTCAGATCAGGGAGGGAGAGGTGAAAAACAGACTGAAAACAACCACGAGCTGGATCCCAGCAGAGGAAAACTGGGAGAGGCTCCAAAACCACCCTGGAGCTGAGAAATGTTGGGGTAGGGAGCAGTGGCAGGTTTGTCTCGGGGTGCAGGAGCCTCTGAGCTGACTTTGGTGAGGGTTTGGGGCTCCCAAGGCCAGCCTGGGGCTCCGCCAGCCCTCCCCAGTGCCAGCACTACCCGAGGTCTCAGTTGTCTCTGTTCACACGAGAGGAATGACCCTGAGCACTCAGGTTGTGAAGTGAGGAGTGAAAGAGGAAGTTTATCATGATTTGGGGTTTAAATAGGACTTGGGATTTGATCAAGGATTGGGAGATGAGAGGAACACCTCTCTGACCCCAGGGGTCAGTTCAGCAGTCCATCACAGAGAGAAATCCTAAAATGATATACTTTGTTTAAGTTAAATTGTGAGACTCTCCAGGACAAATGTGTGAACTATGATCAGAAGGCTGAAAGTCAGGGTGACACTCAGTGTAGGGGAAGAAAATGCCCCCAAACCCCCTCACGGTCCTGCAGGCTGAAGGCTTCACAAGAACTCCTCCTTTGCCCATCTCAGGCTGAGAGCTGTGGTTTGGTTTGCCTGGGCTCTGCTTCTGGCCTGGCAGCAGCTCCAGGGGGAGTTTTAGATTGTGGCTTCACCCTTTGTCACCTTCATCACCTTCATCATCTTCATCACCTTCATCACCTTCGTCACCTTCATCACCTCCATCACCCTGCAGCTCTGACCTGAGCCGTGCCAGCACCTCCAGCTCCTGTCCCCATCTGTTTTGGGGGGCTCCTGGCAGCGCTGGGCAGAGCAGGGCCCCCCTCGGGGCACAGGGACACGGCGCCAGTCCTGCTGTCACCTCACACCCGCCCTCCGCCACCCGTTCCAAGTGTCACCCGGGGAGTTTTGGAGCGGAGCCTGAGCCCCGGGACCCACACGGTGCCACGGTGCTAATTACAGCCTGTCTGAAAGGCTAACGAGCCCCAGCGCTCACGCACGGAGCTGTGCCACCGCTCCCGGCCAAGTCTGGGGACAAAAGGGTTCAATAAAGCCAAAAACTGCAGCAGGGTTGGGGTTTTTGGGGTTTTTGGGGTTATGGATTGTGGCTTTACGTTTAATGCAAGGAGATGGTTACAAAGTGCGCTTTAAGCATCTGTTTATTAAAGCTGAATTGTGCTGGAACTTCTGTTCCAAAGCACACCTGACAGCTAAATGAAGAGCAAATTATTTCCCAGCGATTTGTGCTGTTTTCTGCTGTTACTGTACAGCCAGCTCTGCACGCAGGGCAGGTTAACAACAACCCTCAACCTTCTGTTTAACACAATAAACTTTGTCAGCTGTTGGTATTATTTTATCTGAATAAATCCCGGGTAAAATATGCAGAAAAGCCTCATTGACTCCTGGAGCCGGGTGGAAACAGGAGGAGTGAGGGGAAGGCAGAGCGAGGTGGCTTTTATTTCACCTGCCTCCATCAGGACCTAATGACAGCCAGTAAAAACGCTGGCAAATCCAGGGAAACAACTTTATTCCTGCTCAGTTCTGTGCCCGGGGTGGGGATGGCAGTGTGTGTGTGTGTGGGTTATCCATGGAATAACTGGAATAACTCCAGGGAAATAACTATTCCTGCTCAGTTCCATGCCCAGGGTGGGGATGGCAGTGTGTGTGTGTGTCTGTGTGTGTGTGTGTTATCCAGGGAATATCAAATCCCACTGCCACAGAGCTGAGCACCCTCAGCTGGGTGAGGACAAGATCATAAATCACAGGACGGCTTGGAAGGACCCCAAAGTTCATCCCCATCCATCCCTCCATGAAGGAGAGTCCATAACATTGTTAACAGGGTGTGGGGATGATCCCAGGCGTGTTCCCAGCAGGGAAGGAGATCCAGGAGCACCCAGATCCCCCAGGGGTGGCCTTGCTCCAATGGTCAGCTCAGGCAGAAGGGCTCTCTCAGGGGCTCTGAGGGGGTTTCTGAGTGAAAAAAGAACCAGAGATTCCCTGGAGCTCCTTTCCTTCAGCCAAAACAATAAAAAAGGTGTGAGAAAAAACAATAGCACAGAAAACCCCTGAGATTCATGATGGGAGCCGCAGGGTTCAGTGCAGGAGATAAAGAAGTGCAGGAAATCGCTGCTGTGAGTGACCTGGAGGTGAGGGAATGAAACATTTGGGTTTGGGTGATGCTGGGAGGTGACTGAGGGAAGGGCTCTGCCTGCTGCTGGGTCAGGAGCAAAGCTGAGGTGCTGCTCCAGTAAAAGGTGTAAACTGGGCTGGTGCTGCTCTGCTGGAGCACCCACAAATGCTCCTGGTTCCCTATTTCTGGAGTTATCTTTGATTATTTTCACTGAGTTCCTGATCTTGGTGTGCCCAGTGCCCTGGGAAATGCTCCCGGGGCCGATTTTTTGGGTTTTGTTTAAGGGGAAGATGCTCCGGAGCAGGGCAGGGGGCAGCTGGGAGCCCTCTGCACACTGGGTGCCACAGCTGGGGGTGAAGTCTGACCCGATTTATTGCATTTTCTCAGAATAACAACAACAACAATCCTTCCCCCAATTGACAGTCCTCATGTCAAAGTTTCAGCTCGATCAGAAACGCCCCAAAGACGAATTCCAGGAGAGAAATAACATCGTGTGTGTGTGTGCTGACCCTCCCTACCCGAGGTGCTGCTCTCCACCTCCACACACAGCAGAAAAAACCCAAATTACAGGCTGGCAAGAAGAGGTTTATTTGCTGTGATTACGGCTTGTTTGTGGTGCTGGCCATTAGCAGTGGAAAGGAGAACGGGCAGGGTGGGCTTTGTTTGGTTTTCCAGTCTGCAGCCGAGGATATTTCAGCCTGGAGGGATGAAGGGGCTTGCAGAGGTGGTGATTTTAATGATGGGGCTGCCCCTCATTGGGGCACCAGGAGAGTTTCGGGCTGTGACCTCTCAGGGCTGCTCTGGAAATCAGGGTTCAGGGCTGCCCTGCGTCCGCTGCACTAAAATAAAAATTCATTCTGCCTCTGATTTTCCTTGTCGGGAGACCTTTGGAGGTTCTGATTCACTCGCTCTTCCCTCTCCTGCGTGTCCTGGTGTAATTTATCCCATAAAGGGCAAAATGTCCTGTGTAAATCACAGCTGAGTGGCTGGAGGAGCTCACCACAAATTATGGAGGCCATCAAACTTTGTTTTAAACATATAAAATATCCGAGAGAGCCGTTCCTGAGACTGCCCAGAGTATCTTTTATTAAAGATCTCATTTCAGGGGCTTTGGGTGTGATGGATTTTGGAAGTTTCGGGCGGTTCATTTACAAGGACCAGAAGAAGTGACAGGATTGGGGTCCCAGGAGGAGTTTTTGGGGTCTGGCAGTCCCAGGACAGAGCCCAGCAGGCAGCAAGTCCAGGCAGGAGCTTTCCCCCCCTTTTTAATGGTGTTTGGAGGCCTGAATTCAAACCAGGGACTCCTAATTGGCCCCAGGCTTGGTTTATTTTTAGGATGCACAGGTTTGGAATGAGTTTTCTTTAAAAAGCCACGGCAGATTTGCAGAGGCCAGAGAGTTTGTAGGGAAGTAAACCACACTGAAATGATCCCAGAACCAGGCCCAGGGGAGAGAGGAAATCACCAAGGGGGGAGAATTAAGCTCTGCCTGCACGTGGGGAAGGGAGGGGCTGCTACAAATGGAATCACAATTAAACTCCTGGCTCTGGATGATTAAAATGGAGTTTTAGGGAAGCGTTTGTGGCCTCCAGGATTATCTGACCATTAGGGGCAGCTCTCGGGGAGAGCAGCAGCACATCCCTGTGTCCCCAAAGGACAGAGCTGTGACTCCAACGGATCAGCTGAGACAGCAGCACCTTCCCTGCTCTGCCCAGCAAAGAGGGGACAAAGGCAAAGCTCCTCAAATTAAAAAATAAAAAAATAAAAAATAAAATGTAAATGAGCAAAGAATTCCCCTCGGTTAGAGAAGTTATTCCAGCAAGTGGCTCTATAAATGTCTTTATATTGTTATTTCCAATATTAGTTTGTTGTTCCTTCATGAAAGCTGATTTATTTGAAATGTTATTACTTGAAACACCCTAATCTTTTTGTAATAATTCATATACTGCAGATTACAGTTTTGGAAGGCAGCCCAGCTCTGGCTGGAATCCTATTTATGGATTAAAGGATTTGAACAGCATTGCAAGCTAGATCTCCGAATAGCAGGATAATGTAAACCTGGTTCCATATAAAACGCTTTCCCCGTGCAATGGTAACCCCATTAAAGGCAGATTGTTGGAGGAGAGCGCTCCCATTACAGCAGGGCAGGAAATCTGCCACTCCTGAAGGGCCAGGGCTCAGCCCTGTCCTTGTCACTGTGCCCTGAGCTGCGTCCCCAGCTCTGCTGCCCTCCAGGACAGGGAATTCCAGTGGTTTGCAGGGACATTTTGGGGCAGAGCCTTTGTTCTGGAGGGAGCTGGGCCCCCACAGCCAACAGCAGGGAACACAGGAACAGCTCCTGTGCGGGGCAGGGAGGGATGGGGATGTTCCCTCACCCGGGGCTGCAGGGACACACGGGATTCATCCGTGTTTGCATCGACCTCCTGCAGGGAAAGCTCGGCTGGAAGCAGCGGGAATGTTCCCCAGGAATGTCCACCAGGAATGCGGAATGTTCCCCAGGAATGTTCAGTGTTGACCAGGAACGTTCACCAGGAATGTTCACCAGGAATATACCCAGGAATATTCCCAGGAATGTTCAATGTTCACCAGGAATGTTCAGTGTTGACCAGGAATGTTCCCCAGGAATGTTCCCCAGGAATGTTCCCCGAGCCATGGGGAGGAGTGGGGAGGGGGCTGTGATCCAACACAGGGACACTTCCCAGCCCCTTTCCCCCAATTCCCAAACAGGGACTGATTGATCCTGTGGAGCGTCTGCCACTGCAGAGAGCCCAGGGGACACCTGAGGCCCAGGGACAGGTGATGCTCAGGGACAGGTGACACAGGCCCAGGGACAGGTGATGCAGGCTCAGGGATATTTCGGGAGCCCTGGCTGAGGCTCCCAGCCCTTCCCTGGCCTCTCCCGGAGCAATCCCTCCTCCTCACAGCACCAGACGTGTCCGTGACCCGCACGGGCTGCAGCCCCAGTGTCCTCCCTGACCCTGCAGGGGGCTGGAGTCCCTCAGATGCTCTCAGCCCCCTGAAGCCCCCCAAACCGTGGCTCTGCCAGCACCAGTTCTGTGTGATCCCCAACGTCCCCTCCCGCTGCCACTCGCTGTTCTGTCACACTCACCATGTACGTGATCCATCTTCCTGCAGTGTCCCCTCTCCAGTGACATTACAGCTGACTTTATTTGTCACCCCGCGGGTCTGAAGCACGAACACAAAGCTCTTATCTGGTTTTTTGTTATTAACACCACGTTTTGCTCCATCAGGATCTTCTCGCAGCTCCTGCCCAGGCCCTGCAGCTTTGATTTCCTCTGTGGCCAGGAGAGCTCTGCAAGGGCACATCCTTCCCTCCCGTGCAGGGAGCGGCCAAACGCTCCAAAATTCCATGTGCAGGCTGCGACAGCAGAGCTTTTGTCCCTTTTTCCTTGGGCACAAGGCAGGGGAGGGACAGAGCCCTGCACAGCCTGTCCCAGGGTGGGTTTGGGGCACGCTGAGCAGGGGCAGCAGCACGGGGACAGTGGGGAAGGGGTTCTTACCCCAAATTATTTTATTAATCCCATTTATTTTGTTATCCCCATTCATTTCATTACCCTCATTTATTTCAATATCCCCATTTATTTCATTACCTCCATTTATTTCATTACCCCCATTTATTTTATTAACCCCATTTATTTTGTTACCCCCGTTTATTTCATTAACCCCCGTTTATTTCATTAACCCCCGTTTATTCCATTACCCCCATTTATTTTACTACCCCCATTTATTTCATTACCCCCACGTATTTTATTAATGAATTTATTTTATCATTTATTTCATTTTATTGTTTCGTTGAGTTCCTCTGCACAGAACCCCCCGAGCAGGGCTGTGGTGATTTGCTCCAACACCTTCCCCTGCTCTGCCACAGCTCCTCAGGGCTGGGCACAACATTCCAAAACGTGCCACAAACAAACTGCTGCTCCTCCCAATCCTTCTGCAGGGAGGGTGGCAGAGGCAGCTCTGCATGGGCAGAGTACTCAGAGAGAATATTAAACTAAATAATAGCAATTAATTAGGCTTGTGTAAAGCTATTAACCTTCAAATCCCTGTAGAAATAATAAAGAATGCTGAGACCCTCCGGGATGCACGTGGTATTCCCCCATTCCAGGGGAGAGGAGCTGTGGGCTGGTTCCTGTGCTGCAGCAGCCTGGGCCAGGTCCCACCCCACAGGGCAGGAGGAGCCCGGGGACCCCCAGGGGCACAGGGACCCCATTTCCAGCTGAGCCCTGCAAATGGGGTTTGGGGAGTGCCTCAGGAAAGGGATTTTCTGGAGGAGGTCCTTTTCTTTCTGTCCTTTTCTTCTTCATCCCCCTGAAATCAGGAGCTGATCCCTGTCCCCTCCTCCCCTGGCTGCACCTGAGGGGAAAAGTCCCTGAGCTCCTCCTCAGCACCTTGCCTCACCCCTCTGGGAAAAGGGGATCACAAAACCACAGCTGAGCTCCAGCTCCAGGGTCCCTGTGGGGTGTCACAGCCACAGCACCCACAGATCCTGTGGGGTTTGTGCTCCTCTGCTCTTCAGCCATTCCTGGGGGACACAGGGAACCTTCTCCAGGCTGTGATTCCATCCCTGGGACACACAGGAACCTTCTCCAGGCTGTGATTCCATCCCTGGGGCACACAGGGATTTTTCTCCAGGCTGTGATTCCATCCCTGGGACACACAGGGATTTTTCTCCAGGCTGTGATTCCATCCCTGGGGCACACAGGAGCCTTCTCCAGGCTGTGATTCCATCCCTGGGGCACACAGGGATTTTTCTCCAGGCTGTGATTCCATCCCTGGGGCACACAGGGAACCTTCTCCAGGCTATGATTCCATCCCTGGGGCACACAGGGACCTTCTCCAGGCTGTGATTCCATCCCTGGGGCACACAGGAGCCTTCTCCAGGCTGTGATTCCATCCCTGGGGCACACAGGGATTTTTCCCCAGGTTGTGATTCCATCCCTGGGGTACTCAGAGAACCTTTTTCCAGGCTCTCATCCCCTCAGTTCTTTCACAGAGCTCCTCCTGCTCCATGCTGGCACGAGAGAGAAGTGAGTACCTTCAGCTTGAAGTTATAATTTAATAATTATATTTAAAAGTCTACCTGGCTCCATAAATTTTTAATGACGGATTAATTAAAAGCCCAGTTATGAAAGCTTTGGGAAGGAGAAATAAATATTTCATATTTATTAAAATATTCATGCGTTACATGTTTTTTAATCTTGAATAAATATTTTTGGATAATCAGGCACGGGGTTTGTTTTTTGTTTTTTTTTAAATTTTTGTGATGCTAAAAAGTTTGCATTGTAAATTCCTCCACCGTGATTGATTATAAACTGTGCAATCCATTAATTATGAAGGAGCACATGTGCTGCTCAGGACCTGGAAGAAATATCTGTATGTGGCTTTTATAACCAGAGGAGTTATCAAAGTAATGTGCTCGTTGAACCCGGAGAAAAGCTTTGATTCATGTGCTGGTGGCAAAATCTTGACCTTCATCAGGGTGAAATACAACTCTGCTTATTCTTCCTTTCCACTGAACACGGCACAGGAGGAGAGGAATGATCCTCCCCATCCTGGAAGTGGATATGGAGCACCCCGGGGTGCTGAGACAGCCCATGGAGGAGATGATTTTTCAGGTACTTTCCCACCCAAACCATTCCCTGACTCCATGAAATGCTGAATTTAATTTTCAGGGGTGTTGAGGGTGTTTTCCATGAAGAGAGGATTGTTCCTCCCCATCCCTGGAAGTGTCCAGGAGCACCCCGGGGTGCTGGCAGGTGTCCCAGCCCATGGGTGAAAGGATGGTGCTGCAGGCTGGGGATGCTCCTGAGCTCTGCTGTGCCTTTGGGGGCTCCTAAAAAATAAAAATCCGGACAATATTAAGTGAATAAAAAGCAGTTAATTTATAATTATTGTAGGACTTTTGGGTACATTTTGGGCAGGCAAAGCCCCCAAGGGGCAGCACCCAAAAATGAACAATGGTCACGGGTTTTCTCATTTTTATAAGTTTGGTTTATTTGCATATTGAGGGTTAATTTTTCAATTACAGCTTCAGGTAATGAAGTCATTCACCCCAAATTTGCTCCCCCCAAACTCACTTTTATTGAGTTTCTCAGGGCCTGAGGCACTGAGGTGTCCTTGACTCCCAAGCCTGGAGAGGAATTGTTGTCTCAAAATGGGAGAAGAGCAGCTCACGCTGTGTGTGGAGTTTGGAGTTCCACACTAAACACCTGCAGTCAGGGAAGGCAAATCTCCTTCCCTTTTAGGGTCTTTAGTGTGAATCCCCTGGGCCCCATCCCCGCAGGATTACAAATATGCTGAAAATATAAAATAAAAGCTGAAATCCTGAAGCATCACCGCCAGCGTTTGGCAGCTCTGCTGTGGGCTGGGAATGCAGCAGGGATGGGGTTTGGGGAGAAAACGGGAGAATTTAAACCCCTCAGCAACCTGCACCTCCCCCTGAGCCATGATCCTCCCACAGCCCAAATTTTGGGAATGGAACCTGATGAAAAGCTCTGGGGTGACCTCACCATGCCTGAAACTCTTTCCTCAGGACCGAGGAGTGAATATCCCAATTTTCTGCAGATCCTCAG
This sequence comes from Sylvia atricapilla, assembly GCF_009819655.1. NCBI lineage: Eukaryota > Metazoa > Chordata > Aves > Passeriformes > Sylviidae > Sylvia > Sylvia atricapilla. The sequence continues at coordinate 944,658 of NC_089164.1, forward strand.
TGTTCACAGCCCATGAGGGATTCAGATTCCCCCTTTCAGCCCCCAGGGAACGTGACTGGGCTCAGCTGCGGTTGTGGATGTCTCCTTCCCCCTCCAGTGGCTCCTCCAGAGCCCCAAGAACATCGCCCTGCCCCTTGTTGGTGTCGGGGAATTACAGGCACGAAACGGATCAGACCCTTTGAAGCCTGACTGAAAAACTTGACTTAAGCCCCCGAAATAATAAAAGGAAAGTGAAGAACTCGGTAAAGCTGCAGAAAAGGATTAAGAGGAGGGGAAAAGCCAACAGGGACAAGCAATTCCAGCTCTGTGTGATGGGCTGATACAGAGCTGGTGCTATCACTGCAGCCAGGGGCTGCTCCCAGCTCTGCACACAAACCTTTATTGCCTTTTTTTTTTTTTTTTTTTTCTTTTTTTTTTTTTTTTTCCTATCTGCAGCCATTCTCTTGGGTTTTTGGAGTTGTTTTTGTTTTCTGGGGGTTTTTTTTGTTTGTTTGTTTTGTTTTTTGGTTGTTTTTTGGGGGGGCTTGGGGTAGTTTTTTTTGGATGGTTTTTTTTTGTTTGTTTGGTTTTGTTTTGTTTTTGTTTTTGGGGGTTTTTTTCTCTTTTTTTCTCTGTACTGGCAGTATTTAAGAAGGAACTAAAGTTTAAAAGCAAAGATTTTTTTTTTTAACCTATTTCCAGGAAATATTTTGTGTGTAATAAGGAGGCTGAAAATTCTCTGCTGCCTCTGAAGTCTTGGTCAAAAGGCTCTCAAAACCAACAGAAATCTGGGTTTGGGTTGGGTTTACAAGCAATTTCTTTTGTTTGGTGGAAGAAATACATTTGAGAGCACCTCGGCTGCTGCTCCCTTGTCCCTTTGGAAGAGGGTTTTTATCCAGAGCACAAACCTTGGCTGTCCAAATCTGAGCCCCTTCCAAGGGTTATCAATTCCTCCTGCCTGGACCCTGGTGAATCTGAGTGCGATTCCAAACAATTCCAGTGACGGTGGCTCTCGTTAAAACTCCCTCGGAGCAGGAGGATGCGCAGAGAAATTAATGCAGAGCAATTTCTCCCTCATTTCAGAGACTCCTTGGTGCTAATGCAGACTAATGACCTCGGGTTTTAATTGTTCCTTTGGGTGGCTCCTTTCCTGTGGGTTTGTGTGGGAAGTGGCTGCACTGAGCTGGTCAGAGGCTGGGAAAACATCCAGGGAGGCAAAAATGGGGAAAATCCAGCACTTTCCCCACTGTTAACAGCTCTGTGTTTCCAAGCTTGGCTTCAATTCCCATCTCCTGGGACAAGGCCGGAGCTGTTTGTTGGATATTTATCCGGTTGTGAGTCAGACAAAAGCCCCTGGTGACCCTCCAGGGGACAGACCTGTGCTCTGCCTCCAGCCAGGGACATCCCAGGGTCAGGGAGGTCCCACCTCACCTGAGCAGCATTTCTGGAGCTACCACAGCTCGGCGCTGACGCTGGGATAGGATTCAGCTCCTGCTTTTTCCTCCTGACTGAAGGAAAGTTTCCGATCCCTGACCTGAGCAGATCCTCCGGGTCTCCTGAAGGTGTTTGTACAAGCCCCAGAACAATCGGGGCTGAGCACAAGCCCCGGTGGCCACATGAGCTCTGAAAACAAAACCTCCCCGGGCTCTCCTGGGCACCTGAGTGTCCTCCAGTTGTGTTTCCACCCTCTGCACTGATGGGCTGGCGTTTCCCGAGCGGCTCAGGGCGGGTTTTGTGGCTGCTGGAGCACAGAGCCCTGGCCACGAGCAGAGATCCAGGCACCAAACCTGGTCCCGGGTGCCTCATCCCAAAGGCAGCCTCTCCCTGCAGGCTCTGCTCTGCTTTTCAGCACAGAAATAATGAGGAGCGGACAATAAAGATCGATGTTTTCCTTCCACAGGTGTTTTCTGGTGTGGGAATAATTTGTTTCCTTAAAAAAAATAATAATAAAAGAGTTGGAGTGGATAATTTGGGGGGATAAAAGGGACCACAAGGTGTGAGCAAAACTCCTGGGGGCATCCAGATCCAGCTCCTGCCAAAATCCCCGGTGCTCCTTCAGTTCTGGGGGGTTCTGGGCTTTCCTCACCGTCTCCAATCCCTAATTAAACACAGATTGCTGTGTTTGAAGGGCGCTGGCAAGGAGGGGAAGAGTTTTAAGATGAATTACAGCTCAAGATCCGATAAACCCCAGAGTTTCTGTGTGCTGGCCCTCTGTGTGTTAAGGACACCTCTTTCCCTGCCTGGCAAATCTGCCCCAGCCTAAACCAGAGCCACCAGGAAGAAAAATGGGAAAGGCTTTAAATATAACAGCCCCCGGGGATATTTTGGTAAATGGTCATGATGTGAAAGTGCGTGGGGATGGATCGGGGAAGGGATGGACAGTTATAAAGTTAAAGAAATTATGTCTCTGGAACTAATCCTGAATTAATGACGCCTTGTAGATCTTCCCTGGCTCCCGTCTGAGGAGCTCAGGCTGACACAGGGACATTTATTAATTAGGGCTGGTTTTACTCGGGGCCAGGCTGGGGATGGGGATGGAGGAGAAGCTCTGGGCCCATCATCAGCCACAGCAGGGGCTGGAGACCAGGGGGAACTCCCCAGCTTGCGGTGGTGCTGAGCAGGAGGAACAACCTCACCCCAAAATTTGGTGAAAACAGCCTTTTTTGGGCCGAGTCAGATTTATTTTGCCCCGAGCTGGAGTCAGTGAGGCTCTGGGTGAAGGGACAAAAGAGTGCCACAAAGAACAGCCCAGCCTGGAACCCACATGGGTGTAACCTTGGCGCTGAATTAATTACAGCCTGATGAGCTCCATAAATACACCGTGCTCTGATCATTTAGCTGAAACATCTCATCTGGACTATAATTAGGGGATAAGAGACTTTAATCTTTCCTTCCTTCATGTTTGTTTGTACCTGTTTACGGGTTTAATTAAAACTAAAGCAGTTTAAAATAAATGATCAGGAAGGAGGAGTGATGAAGAGGAGGGAGGAAGAGCAGAGGAAGGTGGGGATGGGAGAAGGGCTCTGCCCAAAGCCCGGCTGAGTTTCCCTTGGCTTGGAGAAGCCATCAGATAAAATGAATTTTTACCAACATAAACTGTGCCGAGTCACCTCTGTGTCAGGAGTGTCTCCTCTCTGGATCAAGAGAAAGGTTTAAACAGAGATTTCTGAGCAGGAGAGGTCGGGCACGGATCTGAACCGCTGCACGAGCCAGAAACAAAGAGATTTTTGTGATGTGCCACGAGTTCTGCTCCCAGCCTGACACGCTGCCCACAGCTGAGCGTCTGGGGGAAATTAATAAACCAGAAATAAATGATACCGGGGGGAAATGCTGCAGGTGGGCCAGACTGTAACCTGCTCCTGGAACTCCTCGGGAATTCCCACAGGTGAGGTTCTTCTGGGATTAAACACTGGGAACCTTTCAGCGCTCCCTCCATTGCTGTGTCCCTGAAGGGTGTGATTTGATAAAACAAACGCACTCCTAATTAACTGAATTAATTAGAAGCCCTGCCTGAATGGGACAGCTCTGCCCGGCAGGGGAAGGCTGGAGCAGAGAGCTTGAGTCTTAAAGCAGAAAAAATACCTGAAAAAAATTAATAATATTTCTTTTTTAAAGGAATAGCCTTTCAAATAATTAACCAGATTCTGTCCTGCACTAAGGGCTCTGGGCTCAGCTCCCCCTGGCTCCTGGTGCCTTCCCTCCCAAACTGGGGCAGTGCTCAGCCAAGTGCCAAACTCCAGGATTGAAATGTGGCAGGAGGAAAGTGAAATATTGGTTTCCCTCCTCACATCCAGCCCCAATCTGCCTTTGAAGAAAGTGAGCTGCATGAAAAATGGATGAAAAGGTTCCTGGGGGAATGGCAGCGTTTGCCTACAGCCGAGGCTGAGGTTTGGGGACAGACTGACAGCAGTTATTCGGGTGCTCAGGGGGCTGGGACAGCTCCTCCCGTGAGCTGGGGACGCTCCAGGGGCCGACCCAGTGGAGGTAAAACCATCGGTGACTGGGCTGGGCTGGGCTGGGCTGGACTGGATTGAACTAGACTGGGCTAGAATGGACTGGGCTGGGCTGGATTGAACTAGACTGGGCTAGAATGGGCTGGGCTGGGCTGGAATGGAATGGACTGGACTGGACTGGACTGGACTGGACTGGGCTGGGCTGGGCTGGATTGAACTAGACTGGGCTGGGCTGGGCTGGGCTATCAGCCAGACTTGGAGCATCCACAGCCCCCCGATGGGTCCCTGAGCACACACACAGCTTTTGCAGGTCAGTTTTTCAAAGGATTCAGCCTTTTCCTGTGCTGTGTACTCCTGTAGGGCTTGTGGAGAAATTGTGTCTGTCAGAGAGGGAACACGGATCATTCACCCCTGAGCTTTAAAGGGGATTCAGTTATCTGTCCTCCTCTGACCCCAACATCTGAGGCAGCAGAGGAAGCCTCCACCTGGGAATAAACCGCATCCTCCTTCCTGCTGCAGGCTCCTCTGCCTTGCCCTTTGTGTTGTCTGAGATCTCGTTGGAGCCCTGCCTCTCTCACATACCATCAGCTTCTGCTTTGCTGGAGCCGGGCAAAACAAACTGAGCTCTGTTTGTTCCCAGCTGGTTCCTCACACTCCTGTGCCTCTCCCCGCGGAGCTCAGCCCTTCCCTCTGCCCAGGGAGTGCCCAGGTGATGCCCCGGGGATTCCCAAAGGACAACCCTTCATCCCCCTCCTCCTCCTCCTCCTCTGTTGGTGTTGAGCAGGGGCAGGACATGGCCACACCTCGCTCTGTGCAGGGTTTGGAGGGTTCACATTTCTCTGTGAAACATCCCAAAATAGTGACGTTTTACAAACTTTCAGGGGGAAAAAAGAAAAATCTCCTTTTCTTCTGTCTGTAGCTGGAATCCATGGGGCAAAATCTCACTGTGACCTGTGACATTACAGGTGTAATTACAGGTCATAAACCAGATCAGGAGCTGCTGTGGCCTGGAGTGGATTTGATGAATTCCTATTAATTAATTAATTAATTTGTTGTGACTAATTCCTATTATTAATTAATGATTTTGATGACAGTTCCTGTTCATGGTGAATTGTTTGTACCATAACAGTTCCTATTACCCAGGAATTGTTTGTAGCCACGCTCCCCTCACACACCTCCCAAAGTCACCTGTAAGGGTTTTTTTGCTCAGTTTGGATAACTGGAGGAGCCTCAGCAGCTCTGGGGCAGGCTCTGCTCCAGGCTCAGGCTGCTCCTGGAAGTGACTGATCTTGTTTTCAAGGGTTGGCACCCAGCTCCCCTTCCCTGGCAGCAGCCCTCGCTGTTTCCCAGGCTGTTTTCCGTGGCACAGGGATGGAGCTGAAATGAGTTTGTTCCGTGTTTGGACGTCTCTAAAAACCACAGCACGGCTGCTGGCTCAGCAGTTTGGTGCAGGCTTGGGTTGGAACCTCTCCTGGCCTGTGAGGGGTCAGAGGAGGACACTGGGATTGCCATTCCCACCTGGCAGGGCGCTCACCCTGAGGCCCAGAGAGGCAGGAATGGGAGAGGAATGGGAGAGGAATAGGAGCAGGAGGGGAGCAGGAATGGGAAGAGGAGTGGGAAGAGGAATGGGAACAGGAATGGGAACAGGGATGGGGTTGGCAGGCCCTGGATGTGGGGATTTATGTGGTCAAACCTTCAGCTCTGGGCTGTGCCCCTTTGGGCCTGAGATCCCTGAGGAGAATTTGGCTCCTTGCTGCTGGGACATGCAGGATTCTCCGGGATTAAATCAGAGCCAGGGCTGCAGAGATTCTACAGCAATTCCAACAATTCCAGATAATAAAAGGTGGAAAGTGGCAATCCCCAAGACTTCGGGGTGTGTGTTCTAGCACAGGGATTGCAGTGCTCTCACCCATCCCTGTCTGGCCCTGCTGACTCCTCACTCAGCTCTTCCCTCTCCAGCCCCATCCTGCTGCAGACATTCCTGTCCAGGAGATGGAATCAATGCCTGGATTTCCATGCTGGCCTCGTTCCCCACAGAAATCCCCCGCTCGGTCAATTAGCAGGACTGAATTTCATATTACTTAAAATCTATTCTCCTGGAAGGCAGGAGATTGCAGCATCTCCATCTATATTTGCTGGGATTATTGCTCAAAGGTGGCTTAGCTGCTAAGCCACTGCTGCACAAGCTCCATTAAGTTCTTTCCTTGTTGTACATGGGAGCTGGAAGGATTTCAGGGCAGCAGGTCGGCTGCAGAAACCCGACACCCAATTCTTCCAGCAATTAAACTTTGCAAAGTAAACTCTGTGGATTTCATTAAGGAAATGGAGCCATCAGCACTGGGAATACCGTTTATGAATATTCCCTTGTACTGGCCAAGCGAGCACGCTGACAAGATGAGTTATTAGACATATTTACAAACAGCTGTTAAAAAGCCAATGTGCGGGTCCCAGCTGTATTTTTTTCCCTTTTTTTCATGCAGGGTTTATAGCAGTTATCCTTTGAAAAGCCAGCTTGATTTGGCTTTCCTGTGAGGAGAGGTAAGCTTGATTAATTTATTCCTCCTCGGCAGGCCTGCAGGCACGGGGAGGGAGCAGCCGTCTGTGTGTCTGTGTGTCTGTGCAGCTCACTCAGGGATAAACCCAAGGGCAGGCAGGCAGCTCCCAGCCTACACGTGTTTAATTACAGGCTTTGTGTTCTTCTGATGCAGGGATCAATAAGTTTGAGTCTTTTCCCCAATCAGGCTGATTTTTTCCTGGAATTCTTTTTCTTTGCTGTGTGAAATGAGAGGTCGTTGGTGGGAGCTGGACACCGGGGCACAGGGTTTGGGGTCCTGGTGACAACAGATGTGAAGTTTTGCGTCCTGGTGACACCAGGGGACAGGGTTTGGGTCCTAGTGACACCAGGGGAAGGGTCTGGCAGGGTTCTCTGGCTGCTCCTCCAGGTTTGTAGGAAGAGGCAGCAAAGAAGGGGCCAAACCCAAGGCGTTGCCCCTGGAGGAGGTGTGAATTCTGTTCCTGAACATTTTGGAAGTTACAGGGTCCCCCTGAGCTAAATCCATGCAATGAATCAAGTCTTTTTTCAAGGAAGATGTTCGAGTTAATTAAGAAATGGAAGTGTGTGGCCATAAAGAAGTTGGATTTGCTGTAGCACTCATACATAACACTCCTGTTTTCCAGGGAGACCCCTCACATTCCCTCTGTGAGGTGCTTAGGTTGATGAGAAACCCATTTGTAAGGAAAATTGACTCTGGGAACAGTCGAGAGCGAGCGGCTGCTCATTCTGAAGCCCCTGCCAAGTGATTGATTCAGTCCGTGCCTTCATCAGATCATTGCTTCCAATAATATCATTTTGCTTATTTATTTTATGGAGGATCGATATGATAAATATTGCAGCACGGTGGGAGTGCCAGGGAGATGGTTCCCGGGGTGGCTGGGGGCTCTCCGTGTGCCCCGTGAAGCAGAAAAGCAATTCAGTCACACCAAAGGCTACAGATGAGCCTGGATGTTCCTTCCCTGCAATAAATGCAAATGATTTGAATTCATTTCACTGCTAAGAGGAGAAGAGAGGGAGAGAGAGAGAGAGAGGGGAGGAAAAAAAATAAAAATTAAAGCTAAAGATGTTGCAGATCAAGGAATTCAACTTTAAGCAGACGCGGAATTAACATAAAAGAAAACAAAGCAATAAAGAGAGGGGGAAAATAGATTTCGCTAAAATAATCTGGTTTAATGAATAGGCCGTGATTTATTTCTGAAGTACCTCTCCGTGGTGCTGGTTTTCTCCCCCCGCGGTATTTTTGAGAGCACGTACAATGGCATTCCGGCCCTGCTGCAATCAGTCTGCTTCCAACAGCTTGTAGATATTTGGCTGTGCACTGGCCCATGAGAGCAAATCGTCCTCCCTCACCGTCAGAGACTTTCTTTCGCAGTTCCTTTAGGAGGTGACAAACGGTTTGTTCCCCTCTCCTTTTGTTCTCCAGCGCTGTTGAGCACGTTCAGCCTCTGCGGCTCTGCCGGACGGTTTCTGTTGGGGTTTGGTCATGGCTTGTGCTCCTTTGTCTGCCGGGGCTGGGGACGGGACTGTCCTGCTGCCACCGGGATGTTCCTGGGGATGGATACGAGGCATGGGGATGGATCCCAGATGTGGAGATGGATTCCTGATGTGGGGATGGATCCCAACCTTGGGGATGGATTCCAGACTTGGGGATGATGGAACCAGCCCTGGGGATGGATCCCAGCCCTGGGGATGATGGAACCAGCCCTGGGGATGATGGAACCAGCCCTGGGGATGATGGAACCAGCCCTGGGGATGGATTTCAATGGCATCCAGCCCAGGGCTGCAGGAGATCCCCGCTGGGATCCTCCCCCTCGGGGGAATCCTGGCCAAGCCTCTCTGGCAGCAAGGAAATTCCCTCCTGTGCACAGCCAGGGCTGGGGCAGCTGGACGGGCACCAGGAGCTCTCAGGTTTGGTGTCCAGGGAAAATCAAGGATAAAACAATCTTCAAATGAGATACTCCAATGCAGGGACAGGATTCCCAAGGCACTTCTTAAGTTTAGTTTGGGTGAATTCTGGGCTGGGGAGCTTCTCAAAGGAGAGGGAGGAGAGGGAAGGGTCACATCTCCCTGGAAAACCCTCCGGTGCCTCCTCCAGGGGTGTGAGGGCTCCTGGAGCAGCCAAACCCCAGCCACGAGCTCTGCTGACCTGAGAATTGCCCCACCTGACAGAGAAGTGCGCTCTGAGGCTTGGGTTTGGGCTGCCCATGGGTCATTTGGGATGATTCAAGCCCTGCAAGCCCACAGGAGCTGGAGCCTGAGGATGCTGCAGCAGGGAGGAATCTGCCAGATCGGCACATTTGGGTTCCCCCTGCCCTTTCTCCCTCTCCCTGAGCTGAACCCTCACCCAAGGAAGACCAGAAATCATGGAAGAGAAAAATCCCAGCGTTCCTGACTGGAAACAGCCTCCTCCTTTTGTCTGGGCTGGGTATATTTAACTGGTCCAATTCAGCTGCCAGAACACATTTGCCAAGGAAAACTTCCCCATTTAAACCTTCCACTCATCTAAATCAGGAGACAGGAGCTGGAAGTAGGTCCTGGCAGAGCCACGGAGGGATTGGAGCTGGCAGAAACCTTCCCTTTTCTCTCCTTTTCCTCTGCTCCAGTCCTTCCCTGTCAGTGTGAAACACCCTGAGCTGCTTTTCCTGGTGCACAGCCTGGGGAGCCCACGGGGCTGGGACAGGACCTTTGGTCTTTTTCTATCCCTCGGGGTGTGCTTTTTGTCTTTTTTAATCCCCCAGGACTCCACCCCAGAGCCCAGACACCAGGGGCACGCTGCCCACCAGGGAGGTGCCTCCTCCAGCACCCCGAGTGGCTTTTGGGAAGGAAAACAGAGATTTTGGGCCTTCCTTTGTCAGAGGGAAACCTGCTAGAAGCAGAGCAGTTTGCCGAGTCCCAGCAGCTCAGTGGAGACCCCTGTGACAGCCCTGGGGGGGTCACCCAAGGAAATCCAAGGCTTGTCCCTGGTTTTGGTGGAGCTGCAGTGGAGCTCCCAGGTTTGGGAGCTGGGTCCTGCACTGGGGTGGGCTTCACCCACCTGCCTCACACCTGGGGATTGGGGTGGGCTTCACCCACCTGCCCCACACCTGGGGATTGGGGTGGGCTCACCCACCTGCCCCACACCTGGGGATTGGGGTGGGCTCACCCACCTGCCCCACACCTGGGCACTGGGGTGGGCTTCACCCACCTGCCCCACACCTGGGCACTCGGGATCAGCCCCTGAAAGACCCCACAGGGCAGCTGGTGGCATCTGCAGGGCTGGCAGCTCCTTAATGAGGGGAATGCAAATGGGCTCGAGGTGCCAGGGAGAGCAAAAGCAGCTCATGAAAGGGAGCACAGACAAGAACGGGGAAATTATTCACAGAGCCCTAAAGTTTACTTCTAAGAGGTCTTTTTTTTTCTTTCTCTCTTTTTTTCTTTTCTTTTTTTTTTTTTTTTTCAATTTCATATATTTGCCTTGATCATTTGAGAGAAAAGATCCGTCCACAGACAGATCTCCAAAGAGATTATGATTTTTTTTTTTTCAGCATTGCTGTTGCTTTAATCCGTGGTCCCTTTAGACAGGGAATGTCTAATTGGTGCACTGGTGAAATCAAATGTTTAAATAGATTGAATGGCAGACTTTTTCCCTCTGTTGTGACATTAATCCCTCAATATTCCTGGGCCCCTTGCTGGGTATTGAGGCAAAGAAAGGAGCCAGAGGAGGTCCCTGTCTGTACATCTGTGAGGTGAGAACTCCCTGGACACTCTCCCCACACATGATCCAATGCATCAATTAAAGCCAGGACCTTGCTGCCATCAGCACTCACACGTGTGAAATAAACCTCTCCATGTGATCCACGTGAAATATAAACTTCTCCATATGATCCACATGGAATATAAATCTCTCCATATGATCTATGTGAAATATAAACGTCTTTATGTGATCTACATGGACTATAAACCTCTGAATGTGATCCACATGGAATATAAACCTCTCCATGTGATCCATGTGTAATATAAACCTCTCCATACGATTCACATGGAATAAACCTCTCCATATGATCCATGTGAAATATAAACCTCTCCATATGATTCACATAGAATATAAACTTCTCCATATGATCCACATAGAATATAAACTTCTCCATATGATCCACATGGAATAAACCTCTCCGTGTGATGCGGATCTGTGCAGAAAGCCCGCGCAGAGGAGCTGCGGTGGGCGCAGGCAGGAGGGCAGAGCCCCGGGCAGTCCCTGGCTCCAGCAGAACTCCCTGCAGGGCTGGAACTCAGCTTTCCTCACTCGGATGCTCTGGGCACTGCAAGGAGGCGCTGGAGGAGCAAGTGAGATGGAAATTCGGGGGGAAATGAAAGGGTTGGTGCTCTTGAAGTTTTCTCCTTTTGTTGTTTTTGTCCTTTAACAGCCTCTGTTCTTTGTGGTGGTGACAAAACTGAAAAGAGTGTTTAAAATGGGCTTGTGTCTGTTCTGGCACTGGGTGAGTCACCTGAGGAGAAGGAGTTTTATAAACTTCTGGGTTTGTGTTGGACTGTGAACATCCCGCTCCCTCTCCTGCCGGAACTCCTGAGAACCCCGGAAAGTCTGGAGCCATCAGCAGGCTGCGGGCTCCCCGCCCCTCCATCGCTCTCAAAACGCTTTGCAGAATTCCCTGCAGCAGATTAACACTGCCAGACCCACAAATCAAAGGATTTCCAGTTCCATCCTGCTCCCACCTATTATGCAGGCTGAGAAAAAAAAAAAAAAAAAAAAAAAATCTCCATCTCCTCAAACAAGAGGGAAAAAAAAAAAAAAAAAAAGAAAAGAAAAGAGATGAATTTAGGGTTTAGAATCATTTAGGTTTGCATTTCATTCCATTTGGCATTGTCAGTGATACACGGCGCCTACAGAAGAATTAGAAAGATTATTGTGGAATAGAAGGCAGAGCCACAGCGTGTTTGACAACACGCTCTGTATTTTACCTTCATTAGGACAGGGAGCTTGAAATACTCATTTCTTTATGATGCAGGAACTAAAGATTTCCAATGAAGGCAGAGCAGGGAGCGGGCAGGGGAGATTTATTGCTAAAGCAGCTTCTTAATCACAGCAGGCACCTGAAGTAAACTGTGGAGACGCTTCTGCCCCGAGACACCGCTCAGGGAGCCGGGGAGGGGCCGCCCTGCAGGTGGGATTCAGCCGGACCTGGGGGAATTCGGGTGCAGAGATTTTGGGGAGCCCCATTCAGAGCCCTGGTGAAGCCCCCTTCGGGTGTCCCCCCCTGGGGAGGGGACAGTTGTGTCACCGTGGGCCCTGCTGCATTCGGGGTCTCTGTGGGAGTCCTGCCATGGATTTAGGGCACCAAAAGCATTCCCAGGGACATCCTGGGGTGGGGATGGTGGGATCGGGACCGTGGGGATCAGCAGCACCTCGGAGATCTGCCCTGGCCTGGAGTTCTGAGCTCCGCAGGCTTTTCCCTGCCACTGGAACAAACCCGGACAGGGAAATCTTTGTAGGGTGCCCCCCGCCCTGCGGGTTGGGCTGTAGCTGTGTCATTAGTCGGTAATTAATGACAGGGACAAACCAGCACCGGGGGAACCCGCAGGCTGCAACTGCTTCAGCCACAGAACTGCAGTCCTGGAGGGGGAAACACAAGGATGCAGCAGAATATTTATTTTAAAAAGAGGTGGGAGTGGTGTGCAGAGCTTGGGTGACGCTGAGGGGCAAAGGAAGGAGAGGAAAGGTGACCCCTCACTCCTGGTATGGGCCAGCACGGCCAATGTTTTCATGTCGTGTTGGATTTTTTAACATCGATAAATGTTACTGATTTTTTTTTTCCGGGGTTATTTTTGTGCTCTGCTCTGTATGATCCCCTTTCTTTCAGCTCCAAGCTGTGGGAAGATGATTAAAAATGGCACATTGTCTGCACCTGGAATTCCTGACACAACCCCGGCACAGGCAATTGTGTTTCTGACAGTAACAAGACACTCTGGAACTCGGGATTCGGGGACTTTCTGTTCTCCTGCCCTTGCACTTAATGAAACCAGGGTTTGTTTTAGAGAGGAAAAAACCAGAGATAATTTCAGCTCTGTTCAAACCAGGAGATCCAGAGGCAGGAGCTCAGAGTTATGGGAAAATCTGAGGAGAGGAAGGGATAAGGAGCGCTAGAAAAAGAAAAATCCTTTTCATTTCCCAAGAAGACATTATGAACAAGAGAGAGAGGAAAAAAAATCCACTTGACAAGGTTCTTCTAAAGAAGAAGAATAGTGTAAAGTGCTGGTTAAATTCCCATTGATCCTTCACTCAGCTTCCCATCTACATGTGGGTTTGACTATCTGATACTTCCTTTCACTGTCATAAGTAATAACTGAGGGGGAAACAATCATTTCTAAATAACTGCCTATGATTCTTCTATTGTAGTGATTAGTGCTGAATAATTATGAGCTGCTCGGGCTTTCTGCGGGGCTGGGAGGCAGCGGGAGCTGGCAGCGCAGCCGGGCGGCGCCTATAGACGGTGCCTATAGATGGTGCTCTTGGCCTCGCGCAGCTTCTCCACGCCGAAAATCGCCGCCTGGACGCGCTCCTCGGGTCCGAAACCCTCACGGGAATGGGGGAAAAAAAGCTCTTTTCTCTCCGTGCTGAGGTTGCGTGGGAAGCGGTGGTTTTATGGCCAAAGGTGGAGCAAAGGGGGATTTGGGGAGTGCCCGAGGCGGGCTCCAAACCCCCGTTATCCAGCGCTCTCGGGAATGTGATGCTCTGCCTGGAGGCCCTGAAAGGCTCCCGGCTCAGAGAGGTTCCTGACCCCCCTGCTCTGAGGAAAAGGCGGTTATCAAAGATGTGGACAAAGGAAAACTGATCCAAGGGCTGGGAGCAGAGCCTGAGCTCTCCCTGGGGCTTCAACAGCGCTCGGGCACCTGCATCCGCCGGGAAAAGGCGCTGGGGGTGACCCCTGGGGACAACACAGGGAAAAGTGCCTGCCGAGGCTTCAGGGGTGCTTTTACAGCCCATCTGCCCTGCCTGGCCAGCTCCTGGTTTCTCCTGCGGAGCTCCGTGTCCAAGGAAGTGGCCTTGGCACCCAGAGGACACCGCGGGCAGCGCCAAGGGCTGTTCTGCCCCAGCTTTGGGGGCAACAGAGGGGAATGTCAGCCCTGGATGCAGCAGGACCCGCTCTCCTGCCGGTTAAATTCCTGTCTCTGCATGTGGCTGTGGAAATACTGCTGTGCAGAGGTGCTGTGGAGCTGTGTGAGCAGAGGACCTGTGTGTCCATCTCTGGACAGCTGTCACCATCTGTCACCTCACTGAACGCGGAGCAGGTGCTTCCTTCTGCCACGGCTCCAGGCCTTGATCCCAGCACGGAGGTCTGCCACTTCCCAGGAGAAGGCAGAAAACACAGGATAACCCCTGGATACTGCCAGTGGCCCTTAGGGTGGCCTTGGCAGACCAGGAGCTGGATTTGGCTGTTCCTGGGGGCTCCTTCCCAGCCCAGGACCCCCTGAGTGCCCCAGCAGCTGGCCCAGCACAGATCTCACTCATACTCACACCCTGAGCACCCCCAGCCAATGTCCCCTGCTCTGTGGCACTCCCCAGGGCTCAGTGCCCCTGCAGGAGCTGTGCTGCAGCTCTGGGGCTGCTCCCCAGCCCAGCGAGGCTGCGATGGTCAGCTGCAAACAGCCTCTGCCTCCAGGAGCACGAGTGAGCATCCATAAATAACAAACAGGAGGCAGGATGCAGACACGGGCCTGCAAAGGGGAGAGCAGGGGTTGGCACAGCCTGCAGGGCTCCGCACCGGGAGGAGCTCATCAGTGGGATGTGCATTTGTCCAAAGATGGGCTTGGCAGCGGGATTTGGTTCCATTCGCGGGAATGTGGAGCACAGGAGCTGCACTGGGGACAGAACGGGAGAGGGAAACGCTTGCTGAGGAGCCAATGCTGCCATCCACTGAGTGCCTTCTGCTGCCTCTCCTGAGCTCAGCAGCTGCAGCCTGGGGATCTCCCGGACTGCCAAAGTCCTGGAGCTGCCGTGAGGTCGAGGGGACCCTTTCTGTGGGAGTGGGGATAAAGTGCAGGAGCTCTGCCCCGAGGGCTCTGCAGGGGCTGCTGGAGAGGATGAGGATGGTGCTGGGATGGGAGAGAACACCCACAGACCAACCTGTGCCTCTGTCCCTGGGGAGGGGCAGCTCAGGGCTGGCCATAACCCAGGGCAGGGGGAGGGGGGCACCTGGATCTGCTCAGTGGGATGCACAAGCATTCCCTGAGGGAATTCCATCAGGGCTCCTGAATCCTCTACAAGGGCAAACAGCAAAACCACCAACGGTGCCTTTTCCCACCTAAAACTGCCCTTGCAGGGTCTTGCTAATGTGCAACGAGGTCACTTCTGTGGCCATGGTGACAGCAGTGAGGGTGACACGGGCTGGGCTGCAGGGGAACTGACAGGGGACATTGGCTTGGTTTTGTCACTCAGGATTGTTGTGGAGGAGGCCCAGGATGATGGTTTTGATTTTCTCCTGTGACTGTTCCAATGTGTAATAGAAAAAAAATGGTTAAAAAATTCCCCGTGACAAGATCTGGCAAACAGCAATCCATCACGGTATTGATCCCCTGCACCAGTTGCGCTCCTCGGAATCATTCCCAGGCCCCTGGCTGGGTCAGGGTCAGCTGGACCGTGCTGC
Source organism: Sylvia atricapilla (assembly GCF_009819655.1). Classification (NCBI taxonomy): domain Eukaryota; kingdom Metazoa; phylum Chordata; class Aves; order Passeriformes; family Sylviidae; genus Sylvia; species Sylvia atricapilla. Next base: position 959,783 of record NC_089164.1, read on the forward strand.
TCTTGCCTTTCAGGAGCAGAATGTCCTGCTGTGGGACGTTCTCCCACAGAGAAACCCGGGCCTGGCTTCTCCTCCCTGCCTCCAGGTGCTCCCAGACCCTTGTGGGTGACCAGTGAGGTGTGGGGTGTTGGAAGATGCTCCTCACTTTGGGCACCCTGCAGCGCCCAGGGGTTTCTCCCCATGCTCAGCAGCAGCACTGGCCAGCCCGTGGCTCTGAGGCTGAACCACCCAGCCCCAAGGAGGGGTCCCAGCAGTGGGGGGTCACAGGACACTGTCTTCAGCTGCCCATGGCCCCTGCGGTTGGGTCCTGGCAGCTTTTGGCAGGAGGTTTGGGGCTTCAGAGGCCTTGCAGCACTAGCCCAGCTCCAGCTCTGACCCGGCCTCGGCAGAAACCAGGCCCCCAGCCCCTTCCAGAGATGGGGAAACCGAGGACCGGAGAGCTCGGCTGTCGCTCTCTCCGCCAGAACTGGAGCCGCTCAGGGGCTCAGAGCTGGGGGGGACAGCACCCGACCGCGCCGCTCGATGCCCGCAGCCGCCCCAAGGCGGGACAGCTGCGGGGGCAGGTGCGGGGCTCGGCTCGGGGACAGCTGTGGCGGGCCCGGCCCCATCCCCGCCGGCCGCCGCTGCCCCGGGCGCTCCGGGGGCTTTGTTCCCCCGGCACCGGCTCGGCGGGGACAGGGGGGCGCAGGTGAGGTGGGCCCGGGGGTGCCGAGCCCCGCTGGCGGCGCTCAGGCCGCGGAAGGGTTAAGGCAGGAGCGGGGGCGGCGCGGGGGCGGGCGGGGAGCGGCGCGGGGAGCGCGCCCGGGCGCGGGGCTGGCGCGGAGCGGGGAGCGCGCCCGGGGCCGGCGGCGGGCGGATGCCGGGGCGGGCGCAGCGCAGCCGAACCGCGCTCGCCGCACTTGGGCAGCGGCTGCGGAGGAGATGAGAGGCCGGCGGGGCTGAGGCGAGCCGAGCCGAGCCGGGAGGAGGAGGAGGCGGAGGGGCTGCGGGCAGGCAGCGGCGGCCGCCCGGCCCCCGGATTTCCATGGTGCCGGGAGCCGCCTGCATCCCCCCGCCCTGAGCCGGGAGGCGGGCGGCAGCGGAGCGGAGAGGGCTGGTGAGTGGCGGCGGATGGCGAGGGGCTGCTGCCCGCCGGGGTGCGGGGGGTCCCCGGGGTGGGGGCGCTGCGCCGGGCATCTCCCGCAGGAGGATGCGGGGAGGAGGCTCGGCATCGTTGTGGCCGTGCCGCCCGAGCCGGGTGACACCGGGGGCTGCGGGTGGCACCGGGGGCTGCAGAGCTCGGGGTGGTGCCCGGCGGCTCCGGCCCCGCCGGTCCCGGCCGTGGCCGCGGAGCCGCACGGAGATGCGGGCGGTGCGTGGGGAAGGGATGGAGGATCCCCTCCGACTGCCCGGGTCCAGCGAATCCAGCTCCCGCTACCTCCGCGGGCTGCTCCGCGCTCCCGTTACACATCGCTCTTTCCCCGTTCATTCCGCTCGGTACCGCTCAGTCACGGTCTGGAGCCGATGCAGAGGGATAAACTCACCGCCATAAAAAGTTCCTATCGGCAAGGAGGCACTTTTTGGGAAAAACACCCCCGAATCTTAGGGGGACAGAGATAAAATCCCCACTGAAACTTTCCCAAATCCTTTTTGGAAGGTGGTGAGGGGAGAGATGCCGAATGCACTTGTGCTCCCCGGAGGGAAATCCCGGCTCCCGAGGGATGCTCCCGGTTTCCGCAGCCCCGGGGCCGTGGGATGGGTGTCGGTGACAGCCGGGGCCGCTCGGTGCGAGCTGTCCTCGCCGCCCGTGACCTCCGTTTAACCTGGCACGGTCAGGCATCCCCGGCTTTGTCTCCGCTCACGCCACGGCCAATAGCCGCGCGTTCCTGGAGGTGAAGTGAGCGATGTTCAATTAATCTGTGTTCTGAGGGGTATCAGAAAGTCAATAGGTTAATTTTAAGCGAGGTGAATAGTAAGTGGCAGAGGGGGGAAAAAAATTCCCCTGTGCGTCTGCGAGCAGCGGCTGAGGCTGGGAGGTGAGGGAACGGGAAGTTCCCCGAGTGCCGTGATGTGAAACCACCGCTCCAAGGCAGCTCCTGCTCTTTGCTGGGCACTTGATGCTTCACTGGTGGCTTCGACGTGCTCGACAGACCTCGGCTGAGCTGGGGACGTGGTGGTGTCCCTCCTGCTCCGGATGGCTTCATTGATAACGGTGACTAAAGTGGAGTGAGATGACCTACTTAGAGCCGAGGGACAGATGCCTGGCAAGAATCTGTGCCATCCTCGGAACAGATGTTTGGCTTTTTACCTTTAACAGAGGTGTTAGATCCTTTAGAGCTCAACGGGGGCTCTTTTTTCCGTCTTTATTGCTGTCCTTTTGCCATTTGTTGTCACTTTGAGGACCCTCAAAGCTGCAGTGTGGAGCTCGGGGTGGTGCAGGGGAGCAGATAAGGCAGCTTTGATTTGAGACGCTCGGTGCGAGCGGAGAGGGACGTGACCCAACGGTGACGGTTGTGAAATGGCTTATCAGGCAAGGCAGCCATCCCTCCCGACTCTCCCAACCACATCCCCGGCGCTTGCTGCAAGGAGATAAAGTAACCCAATTTACTCCTCATTGTCTTTATGGTGTTGTTTGATGTAATTAATCGTGGAGTTCCCCCCCCCCCCCCCCAACGCCCCTCCCCGGCTCAGAACAAGTTGGTGGCGGTGGGAGCAGGTAACAGATGCTGCCCAAGATCTGCGCAGAATCCACCAAAATGATGGGAGCAGCTCTTCCCGGTGCTCTGCCCTGCTCTTTGCCTCAACCCTGAGCCTCCGCTGCTTCCCGGCAGAAGGGAACTCCAGCTGGATGCCAGAGGGAAGCTGCAGACTCCGGCTGGCAGCAGGAGCCCGGGGAAGGAAGGGGTGACTGCTCCTGCCCCGTGCTCTTTAACTCTCCTCAGCAAATTGCATTAGGACGTGACAAATTGGCTCGCGAGGCAGCTAAATGGAGATGACATTTGGAGCAGTTTGCCGGGCAGACCCCGCGGAGTCTCGGGGAAATGTGTGATTTGCAGGCGCTTCCCGACAGCTCCCGTTTGGGTCCCGCCACGAGGCTTTCCAGAACTTACTCCGGGAATTCCTGCTGCAGCTAAATGTGGGAGTCTGGAGCCTGCCTGGGAAAGGTTGCCCGAAAGCTAGGGCAGATGTAGGTGCAGACTGTCTCATGCCGTGGGCAGCTGAGATGAGGAGCTGAACCGGGAGAGAAAGAGAAGCCGAGATTTAGAAATTGCGTGAGTGGTGAGGAGCTGAAGGTGGGAAGCTGGGCCGGCTGCTGGTGCCAACGTGACGCTGTGCTGGGGGAGCAGGGGCACCTTTGTTCACTGAGGGATGGTCCTGGGGGAGCAGGGGCATCAAGAGATGCTCTCCCGGGGGAGCAGGGGCACCTTTGTTCACTAAAGGATGCTCTCCTGGGGGAGCAGGGGCACCTTTGCTCATTGAGGGATGATCCTGGGGGAGCAGGGGCACCTTTACTCATGAAAGGATGTTCTCCTGGTGGAGCAGAAGCATCTTTGTCCACCAAGAGATGATCTCCTGATGGAGCAGGGACACCTTTGTTCACTGAGGGATGATCCTGGGGGAACAGAAGCACCTTTACTCCCTAAAGGATGCTCTCCTGGGGAAGCAGGAGCACCTTTTTTCACCAAGGGATGCTCTCCTGGTGGAGCAGGAGTATCTTTCCTCACTAAAGAATGCTCTCCTGGAGGAGCAGAGGCACCGAGGGATGATCCTGGTGGAGCAGGGGTAGCTTTGCTCATTGAGGGATGATCCTTGGTGGAGCAGGGGCACTGAGGGATGGTCTCCTGGCGGAGCAGAAGCACCTTTACTCACTGAGGGATGCTCTCCTGGTGGAGCAGGAGTATCTTTCCTCACTAAAGGATGCTCTCCTGGGGGAGCAGAGGCACCGAGGGATGATCCTGGTGGAGCAGGGCCACCTTTGCTGGCCGAGGCTGCTTTGGGGCTCTCGGAGCAGGGGCTGCAGCACATCCCGACAGGAACACACCTGCCCCGCCTCTCGCAGCGCACCCGCGGCCGCTCCCGCACGGCGGTGATCAAGCTGTTTTAATTGGCCCCTCTGCAGCCTGAGCGATAAATATGTAATGGGGGAGAGTGCCCCGCTGCTCCTCACCGTGCCCGGCCTGTCATTTCTGCCGGGGCTCGGTGCTCCCCGCCCTCCCCAGCCCCACACCCGGCTCTGCTCCCTCTCACTCCACCCCGTGAAAACCCCGCTCCCCCATCTGCCCCTGGCATCCTTAAAAAAGAGGGAAAAAAACCCTAAAACCATGACCAAACCCTGGAAAATGATGAACCTCAGCATGCAGTGCTCCTGAGACAGGCCCCTTCACATTTCTAAACACTCTTGATTATTCAGCTAATCTTTATTTCATGGGCCTGTTACAAGAAACACAAACGGGGGAGAAAGTAGAAGGCGGTGACACATTTAAAATACACAAGAAAAGTGCTGGCAGGAATATAATCGTTCTTCTTCCAGCGATATGAAATATTTATGGGCCTAAGTTGTGGCAAGATTCTCTGCCTCCCTTCCCACCTAACTCTGAAACGTTGTTTTTTTATTTTTCCCGGTACAACAGGAACTGGGGGCACTGGTGGCGCTGGTCTGGCTGTGTGCGGGGCAGGGGCGCCCAGCGGGTCGGGCTCAGTGTCCGTCTGTCCGTCCCGTGCCAGGGAAGAGAAGGGAAGGGAAGGGAGGAGCGGAGCCCCGGCCAAGCTGCCCGCCTCAAACGGGAGCAGAGCTGTTACAGTCTGTTAACTCGAAATAATTCAGCAGCGTCCCTTCGGCGGGCTGTGAAAAGCCCCCTTTGAGGTGCCCGTGTTGCGGAGGAGCCGCTGCTCCCCCAGGGCATTCTGCTATTAATTCATTAGATCTGAGGCCTTTTTTTTTTTCTCTCTCTCTCTTTCTCGTCCCCCCTCTTTTCTCTTCCCCACCCCCCCACCTCCCTCCCTGGCAATTCAAACAGTGATGAATGGACCAAAATCCCTCAAGGGAAACATTTTTTCACTTAGTTACAAAGATTTCATGGCTAATTAGAGTAAATGTGGTTTTTAGAGTGTTAATCTCTTAACCAGCTTGGCTGGGAGGCCACCGCCACAACAGCCGAGGGGAGGGCAGGGGGGACCCGGGGGGAAAAGGTGCTCCCGACTCCTGCCGGGGGCTCCGTCTGAGGGAGCTGAAGTGTCGGTGGCACCCCGAGCATCCCTGGCCACCTCCTCAGCTGGGTGCCACCTCCTCAGCTGGGTGCCACCTCCGTCCCCGGGCAGGGCGAGGGCACAGCGGGGCTGGCGAGGGCCCGGGAGCTCTCTGTGCGCACGGAGGAGCCGCGCGTGAAAAGAAAACAGGCGACAAAAGTGGAATTGAGGGCAGCGTGTTGTCCTTGGGGCGGCCGCCCAGGGCTCAGAGGCGCTATCTGCAGCGAGAATAAAGAAATAAATGTATTTACTGCCGGCGGGGAGCCTCGGGCTGCTGTGGCACAGGGTGGCCCTGCCACCTCCGGCTCGCTGAGTGCCCGGTGACACCCACGGGCCGGGTGGCCTCTTGTTGCTGAAGGTGTTTTGGTGATGGAAGTCACCTCCCTTTGAGGGTTTATCCTCGTGGCTGTGCAGTGGTTGCCTCTTTTCCCTGTCCCCACCTGCGCTGCCTCCTTGGCATCCCCATTTCGGCCTGGTTTTGGTTTTACCTCCGAGGGGGAAAGGGCAGAAGGGCTGAGGAGCTGCCCAGGACCCAGACCGGGCCCCACACCCAGCGAGGGGCTGGAAACTGGGGGTGGGATGTGGCCTTGAAATTCCTCCTCATCCCGCTAGAGGGGATCCTCTGGATCCGGCTGGAAACCCAACACAGACCCGGCAAAGGAGCTCTGAGCTGCAGCCTCTGGCTGGTGGCCATGGGGGACGGGGCGCAGGGGCTGGAAATCTGTCCCCGAGCTTTGCTGGAGGGGACACGGGAGGGGACACAGGAGGATTTGGGCACTTTGCAGACATCCCCGGCTGGTCCGGGCTGGCTGTGGCCGTGTCCCCTCGCTCCCTGCCCATCTCCGTGGCTCCTCAGTGCCCGAGCGGAGCCGCCCGGCTGGGGGAGGCTGCTCCAGCAGCATTTCCCGAGGAAGAGCAGCTTTCCCAAGCAGCGCAACACGTGTCAGTGATGGAGCTGATGCGCTGCGTGCTGCCCGCGGGGCTGCAGCGGGAATTCTGATCTGTCCGTGTGGCTCGGAGGGGCCTCGGGATGCTGCCGGAATGGGAAAGGGGAACCCTCCCCTCCCTATCAGAGCCCATCTCATGTTTCTGCCCGTAATCGCAGCTCCTGTTTGGCTGAAATCGACCTGCGAGGGGGAAATGGGGGGAGTGAAAAGCGAGATAAATGTATCCTACTATGAAAATTTAATCCTGCTTTGCCTGGGCTAAAATTGCATTCAGAGCTGGAGATAAAAGGCATCAGAGTCACGTTATAAAAAAATCCGGATGATCTCCGAAGGCACGGGGAGAGTGAGGCTGGGAGGGCCCTGGCAGGGGTCTGCTGTGCCAGGCTGGAGGCGCTGCTGCCCCTCCGTGCCCTGGGACAGCCCTGGCCCTGACAGCCCCGTGCTAGGGCCACACTCAGCTCCATCTCCCCACTGCTGAAGGGGAAGGTTCTTCCAAGAGTTTCCCCTGTGGAGGTTCTGTCCGTCCAGCTGATCCCGTGCTCACACTGCGCCGTGCTCCGTGTCACCTGAGTCCCTGAAATCTCAGTGAGCAGGGATGGCCCCGCTGTGCCACGGGCTCCTGAGTGCCCAGGAGAGGCTCTGCAGAGCTCCTGCCTGTCTAGCCATTCCCCGATGGAGTCTGGGGTGGAGCCCATCCCCAGCCTCGTGTGGGGTTGGAGGGTCCTGTCCCAGCCAGGCCTTGGCTCTCCAGAGCTCCGTGCTGTGACAGCAGCTTCCCAGGCAGGAACGTCCCTCCCAGCCCTTTTCCTGCTCCAGCGCCGTTTCCCCACTTCATAAAAGTGAAAGGTGACGTCTGAGTAAATATTGCCCTGACCTCTCACCTCTCCTCCTCCCGCTGCTGCTGCTGCCTCCCCGGGGCTGGACCAGCAGCTCCCACCTGCCCCGGGCTCCACTGCCGCGTGGGGATCAGCTGAGCTGTGTGGGGATGCCCTTGGGATGCTCAGGCACATCCAATCCCATTTTCCTGCTGAGGGGCAGTGGATGGAGAGAGGCAGTGCTGGGAGAGGCCGTTCTTGGTGCACAGGCTGGAGCCAGCAGCTCATTTCCCTCACATTGACAGCACTGACACCTCAGCGCTTTAACCCCCGCAGTGCCAGCCTCTGGAGCCCCATTTCCCTGTCTGGGGCAGGCGCAGGCAAACAGGAAAGCTGCGAGGCTCCTGACGCGAGCCGGGGAGGAAGCGCAGCCAGAGCGGCAGGACCAACACCGCCTGACTCAGCGTGGAAGAAGTTCCTCCTGTCATTTCCAGGCTGGGCCAGCCTGGGAACAGATTCCTGCCAGGGAGATTTATGTGCAGCTCTTCCTCCGTGGCCGCGCTGTCAGCGGGCGGGAGGCAGCGGCGATCCCTCGTGTGCGCTGCTCCTGCTGGAGGAGGCCACAAAGCTGGAGGTGATATCCAGGTGTTCCTGAACACCTCCCTGCTTCGGTGTGTTCGCCTGGGAATGAGCTGCCGAAAAGTGAGTTGGTGCTTTTTGAGGGTGATAGCTGGGCAGTGCTTGAGGCTTGGGGTTGTTGGGGTTTGTGTGGCGACATGTAGCGTGGCGGGGTTGGCCTTGGCAGGGTTTTCCTGCCAGCCTGAAGTGGTGGTTTCCCCTCTCAGAAGCTGAGATTCTGGGACTTGGCAGCTGGGAAAGCCGTGGTGAATGTGTGTTGGTGGCAGGAGCCAATATTTTCCTCAACCCCCAGGTGAGGGTACTGAAATCAGCGTTTTCCCACTTTTTGGGGAACATTTACACACGGCAGAGCCCCAGGGCTGGGCGCTTGCCCAGGTAGCCAAATCTGAGGGGTTCACGTGTGGCCAGCTCGTGTGAAGAGCTTTGTTCCCCGTGGCTGGACAGATTTATTGGTGTCAGAGCAGAGGAGCGGGGAGTTGGCTGCGGAACAGGGATGTTACAGTTCAACTCCATAAAACACGCCGGCTGTCTCCTCTACTCAGTCATTTGCCAAGTCCCCAAAAAGTCGCAGTGACAGGAGCAGAGGATGGAGCTCTGCCCTCATGATCATATTTCCTGTCTTTGCTGGCTTATGTCACAGCCTGGAATGTTATTTGAAGAAAGAAAAAAAAAAAAATAGCCTGCGAATTTCCTTTTGATTTTTAATGGAAGTGTGAAGAGGTGGGGAGGAAAAGGGAGCCTGGAGGTTTCCTAACTGCCTCGATTATTCTGATGGTTAAAATATGCCATTTCACAGGATTGAAGTCTGCACTGAAGTTAAAAGGTAGAACTGTGGGATGGTTTGGGTTGGAAAGGACCTTAAAGGTCCTTCCCTGGATGTGTCCAAGGCCAGGCTGGACATTGGGCTTGGAATAACCTGGGACAGTGGAAGGTGTCCTGCCCATGGCAGGGGGTGGAACTGGATTAGATTTCAGGTCCCTTCCAGCCCAAACCATTCTGGAATTCCATTATTAACCCAGAGTAAATAAATTACACTAAGAGCTTTTCAAAGTCCACCTTGGAATGAGAAACACTTTTGTGTTTGCCTTAAACTTTCCAAAACTCCTGACTTTTGTGCCTGCTCCACTGAACTTCCAAATGAATTTAACATCATCCACTGTGAGACTGGAGCTGGGAGGCCTAAATGGAAAAACATCCCCAGGAATTGCCTTGGCTGGGAGATGCTGTGGCAGGAGAAGGGGCACCGCAGGTTCTTTCTGCCCCCAGTTGTGAAGTTTTCCTTGCAGTTCTCAAGGAGTTAATTCCAGCAGCAGCGAGGACGAGCCCTCTCTCCTGGAGTGTTTGGCTCCTCTGGCAGCTGAGGAGCCTCCTGGAGCAGGAATTGTGTTCAGAGCCTGCTCAGTGGTGACAGGTCCAGACTGTCTTTGAAGATCTCATAGCAACGGAGGGGCTCGGGCCAAGCTCGCCGAGCTCACGGCGAGAGAGAGGCAGCAGCCCCTGGCGTGTCCCCCGGGCCATAATGAGGTGCTGCTACAAGGGCTTGTGTAACTCTGCTTTTCAGGGCAGCGACTGTGTGACAGGGACAAGTCCTGGGTGACAGGGACAAGTCGGTCCCGGCCGTTCCACCAGATGAATTCCCCTGGAGCCGCGGCTTGTGCCGGGCTCAGCCGTGCCAGAACAAACTCCCGGAGAGAAACAAAAGCTGAGGCTCTTGTGAGCACTTCCAAGGGTGTTGTATAACTTGGTTTAAAACAAAAACAACAACAAAAAAAGATAAGGGTTAGCCCAGCCCGGGGTCAGCGGGAGGTTTGACCTCAGGAGGGACGGGTTGGGTGGAATTGCAGTGGGGGTTTTATCACCTCTGAGTGGGAATTCTGGATGTGCTGGATTTTAACCATTCACTGCCTCACAGACTTGTATTGATAAACTCTGTGTCAGTCCTGTCACTGAGATGAGAGTTAATTGCCTTTAATAAAGGAATGGTCTCCCTGGGGGTGAGTCCTGCTGGCACAGGGCTTTGGGCAGCTCACCTGCCCCAGCAGAACCTGCTCTCACACCCTCTGAGCTGCAAAGATCTATTGCAAACCAAACAATTTTGGCCTAATTTCCCTCTCCTCCAAAGATTTAAAAAATAACCCACATTATTTTCGTCTCACACTGCAAATTTTGACATGAGAAGAAGCAGAATATCGGCTCATTCGTTCATCCCTGTGAATTCCTGCCTCATTGTCTGCAGATTCCCATTATAAACATGACACTTGGGCAGATTATCTGCTTTAGCCATCGTGTCACTGAAGGGGATATCATATTAATTTCCTTGTCTTTCAGTTTGTTCTCAGCTGTGTGGGATCATTTGCTTAGAAGTCTTGTGATCTTTAATGTAACTCAGTTGGTCTTTGCTGCTGGCTTCGAAAAAGACAAAGGGAGCAGCACTCAAGTGCTCCTGGATTTTCCAAAATCACCAATTTCCCTCAGATCTGGGAGGTTCTTGTTGGCCAAGCTTCTTTGCTGGGTGGTTTTGGTGAGATTTCCACAGGTTTTGGTCCAGAGAGAGCTGCAATTGTTGAGTTTTGGCTTTGCCACTCCCAGAGTCTTTGAGCTTTGTAGGAAAGTTTCGGGGATCTGAAGGGGCAGTTTGTGATTGTAAAGGGGATTTATAAAACTGAACCAGCTGAGAGTGGTGCCCTGGCCCTCACGAGCTGTTTTGTTGTGTTTTTGGAGGAAACTCCTTCTGTGGTGTCTCTTTGGGTTTGCCAAAGGAGTCCTGCCACAAACTCAGCTGTAGCTTCTCCCCCTGTGGGACCTTCTGTGTATTTTTATGGAATCCTGGGAATTCTGTGGTCAATTCCTGACCCACCTTGGTGACTTGTCCGCTCAGGGGTGATAAGGTGGCTTTGATCCCTGTGCTGCTCCATCCAAAGCAGTGCCCTGGGGATTTGGGGACAGCCTGTGGCCAGGCTGGGACACGTCCCTGGGGCAGAGCTGAACCCAAGGGTGCTGTGGGGCTCTCGGGGCAGGCAGGCTGGGCTGCATCCCTGTGAAATATGGCCTCACACATCCCTGAAGGATTTATTGTTTTCCGGGCACGGCTGGAGCCCGTCCCACAGGCTGGATGTGGGAAGGAAGTGACTCAGTTGCTCTCCAGACAAGTGCAGCTTTGAATTCCAGGGAGGCAGGAGGCAGCTGAGAGGCTCCAGCTCACTCCCGGTGGAATTCCCGGTGTGGCTCTCGCTCCTGGTGGGCTCTGGCTGGGCTGGGCAGGGGCTGGGAGGCAAAAGGCCGGGCTGGGCAGTGGCCTCAGCACCCTGTGGGGTGAGGATGTCACAGCGGAGCAGGTGACAAGGGAAGGTGGGACCTGCAGGGGCAGGCAGAGGCTGTGAGTGCCGTGCTGAGGCTGGGAGCAGCTGGAGCAGCCCATGGCCAATCCATTGCCACGCCAGGGGCACAGTGTGGGACACAGCCTGAGCAGCAGCAGCTTCCAGGGGATTTGGGGGAATATTTTCCACCCCCACAGGCAGAACCAGGGTGACCCTTCTTGGGTGAGGAGTGTGGGTGCTGCAGCACCTCTCCTGTCACCCTCGTTGTCCCCACAGCCCGGTGTTTGTGCCCTGCCCGGAGCTACTCAGGCATTTGTAGAGCTCCTGATTTTCCTCAGGCTTTTGGGAAATCTCATCCATCAAAGTGTCCAGCCCCTCTTTAGCCTCAGACCTTCTGGCTGATGTCAGATGGGGACGTCAGCAGCTGCTTTCTCCATCTTATTATCAGCTTGGTTGGAGAGAGAGAAGTTTTTAAATGACAGAGATCCTTAGCAAAGAAACGAGAGTTAGTGTTAAAAATAAAGAAAACAAGACAGCTCGTTTCATCTAAACAGAAGGGTTATTAAACAGGCTTGAATTAATCAGAGATCTGCCAGAGCTCTGAAATTGAAAAGCAGGGCAGAGGAGCAGGGAGCACACGAGTGTGAAGGAGCCACTTTCTCAGGCAGACATTGATGTCCTGATGCTCTGGGAGAGGAGATGACGTTCAGCTGCTGGTGGCACGGCGGGGAAATGGCTCCAGGTTTTGGGGTCCTTGCCTGGACCTCAGGACATGAGGCTGGGGGCAGCTGGGAGCCCCCAGACCCTGACTGGCAGCCCGTGGTGGGACCCTGCCCGTGGCCAGGCACCGTCCCGTGGTGGTCACTGCTCCTGCTGGCTGGAGCAGGCTGGGCAGGGATGGAGCTCTTTCACCCTTCCCAGGGTTCAAGCACCTGAAAACTCTGTCAAAAACCAAATCAAGCACCCGAGGGATGCCTTTGGAAGGACTTCCAGCAAAGAGGCTTTAGGGGGTAAAGGTGTTTCCTTGGTGGTGGCTGCAGCTCTCAGCTCACCCTCCTCAGGACAGGCCTGGCAGGGGCTGGTGGATGGGCTGAAGGGTTCCTCAGTCCTGTGAGGCCCCTGTCCTGCATCGTGTGTCTGCTTTGTTTTCCTTACTCATTTAAGGCCTTTTGCAGTTGTGTTCTGCCTTCCCAACTCCCCGGATCCCACAGCGGCACCTGGGTGATAATTCCTGCCGTGTTTGTGGTGGGAATGCTGGCACTGAGAGGGGCAGCTGGAAGTGGAGGGGAGCGGGGAGCTGGTGCTGGGCATGGAGTGGGGATGAATCTGTCCCTGTGCAGTTCCTGCCCTGCCCACCCTGCTGGGGCCATGGAATGAGCACCCTGTGCAGTTCCTGCAGTGCCCACCCTGCTGGGGCCATGGAATGAGCACCCTGTGCAGTTCCTGCAGCGCCCACCCTGCTGGGGCCATGGAATGAGCACCCTGTGCAGTTCCTGCAGCGCCCACCCTGCTGGGGCCATGGAATGAGCACCCTGTGCAGTTCCTGCAGCGCCCACCCTGCTGGGGCTGTGGAATGAGCACCCTGTGCAGTTCCTGCCCTGCCCACCCTGCTGGGGCTGGGGCACCGCTGTCCCCGCAGGGACGGACAGCAGGATGGCCTGGGGGTTTGCAGGTTTGCCTTGGTGCTGGTCTCAGGGGATCAGCCCGTTCTGGGGTGGCAGGGAGCACCAGCACCCCCAGTAACCCCCAGACGTGCCCAGGGGTGCTCCCAGGCAGCTCCGTGCTCCCACGACTCCAGCACCGCTGGCTGAGACAGACCCAGCGCTGCCCAGCTGGAGATTGGGCATCCCAGAACCTGATCTGAACAAACGCCCCGGTTCCTGCTTTACTCAGGTAACAGCGCTGTGGCCACTGTGTAAATACCTCTGGCTGCCGGAGGGAGCAGGGGATAACGCACCCCGCCCGCTGCCAGGGGCTGGCACAGCCACAGGAGCTCTGTTGCAGGATTTCTGTTTAATGGAGTGGCTGGGGACCCATTTAATTTGGAGCTGGGGCTCTTCACTTGCCTGTGGTGTGCTTGGAGTGAGGCCAGGAGAAGCTGCTGCTTATTTTCCTCCCGCAGTTCGGTGGCCGCTCTGTGATCCTCCCTCGTGCCGCTCTGTAATATTCTCCTGTAATAAACTGCAGCTGGATGTCACCTGGGGACACGGCGCTGGGCCGAGGCTGGGGAGATAAACCTCCCTGCCCTGCCACTGGGACCTTTTGCTTAGCCTTGGGCAAATCATTTCATCGTTTAATCTGCTTGCACCTAAGGTCAGGAGCCATTAAATTCCGTTTTGTTGGGAAGAAAGTCCATGAATAATCAAACGATGCTCAGGTGGAGAGGTGGATACAGCTCAGTCCACCAGGAGTCAGGTAGGAAACCAGAAAAAGCACTTTGTGAGGCACATAAAACTGACCTAGATTGCCTGGAGGGGCTGTGGATTCTGTTTCTGGGGGTCCTGGAGGACTATTTAGAGAAAGGCGGCTGGAATGATGGCTATAGCAGCTGGGCCTTGCAGCAGGAGCCTGTGTCACACACTCACAACTCTCTCTCCAACTCTTTCAACGTTACCCAAAGCCAGTGACCTGTTTATACAGGTTTGCCTGAACCTGAGCCTCCCCAAAACTTGACTGAACCAGCTGTGAAACTTCAGAAGTGTTAAATTTCCCCTTGGTGTCAGACTTCAAGGCAGCCTGGAAAACCAGGGTCTGTTCCGCTCCGTGCTCCAGCACGTCAGCTTGTCACCAGCCTCAAACCTGTCCCCGGGGACTGCCTGGGGAATAAAGTCCTCCTTCCCCAGCTCCCCTCTCCGAGCGAGGTAATTTATGAGCTATTTCACAGCGGTGCTCTCGAGGCTCAGGCGTTGCCAGCTGCGGTTTCTCCGCGAGCAGGTGTCAAGTGTCAGAGTGGGGAAAGGAGAAGGTGTCTCATTTCTGCCACCGAGGTGTCCGCGCTCCCTTATGGATTCCCCTGCCAGTCCTCTGGGGCTGCTGGGTTAAATGACTCCAGCTGCAAGGCACAGCTGGGGGACAGCCACAGCTGTGCTGCTGCTTTGGATCCCCCTGGGGATGGGGGGAGTGAGGAGCACAACTTGTCCAAGGCTTGTCCAGCAAATCTGGGACAATGCCAAGGGTGGCATCAGATGTGGCCTGTCCTTGTCCTCCAAACTGCAGCTCCAAATTTGGGGCTTAGGGCAGGGATTTTCTGCTTCTCCAGACCTGTGTGTGCACAGCAAGGAGCTGGAGGGGAGGGTTTTGCACAGTGTGTGTTGTATAAACAAATATCTGGGCTCCGGACAAATTCTGTGCATAATTCCTCTGATGGTGTTTGTTATCAGGGAAATGCCTTTTGGTGGCTGGGTTCTGTTCTTCCCCTCCTCTTCCTTGTCCCAGGCCTGGAGGAAGCAATAATCACAATGCTGTGTTTTGCCCTCTTAACTCTTTCTCAGAAAGCTGTGAGCCTGTGAAATGGCATCCTTGGGAATGAGCAGCCCCGGGAAGGGGGGACACAGCTCCTGGCACAGGTCCTGCTGTTGGCTGCCAGCACAGCTGAAAGGTGGATTATGGTCCAAAACCCAAAAGGTTCAGGTTCTATTTTGTATTATTTGTCATTCCTGTGAGGAAACCTCTGGAAAAAACTCGGAGCCGACTCCAGGCTCCTCACTGGTGATTTACAACTTGTCCTTATTGTTGTTGGAGTCAAAATGCTAACTAGGAAAGGCCAAGAAGAGGTGGCAGGAGCCGTCCTCATGGCTCTGTGTTATGGAATTCCATTATTCACCCCAAGCTGCCAGAAACTTCCCGTGGGGTCAGGCTCTGGGCTGGTGTCTGCCTGGTGGGTGCTGCTGGGTCTGCAGGGAGAAGTGCCAAAGCTCCCAGCTCCAGGGCAGCCAGGGAAATCCTCACCTTGGGCATGGATGTGCTGAGGCTTCTCTTTCCCTGAGAGCAAGGATGGGGTGGTGTGAGTGGGCTGGGAAGTTTCTGCTGGGCAAGGGGTGATTCGGTGTCCTGGGGCTCCTCTGGCTGTGCTGGCCTGGCCAGAGAGGCACCACGGAGCACCCAGAGCTCTGATCCATGCTAGGAACATCCCAGGGCTTGGAGAAGCTTCCATCGGTCAGCTTGGCCCAGACTTTTGTGTCTAATTAAACCCAAACCCTATTAATTATTGTAAGGTCTTCCTCCACAGCTGACAAATGTGTCCTGAATGTCACTCCTTCGAAGGGATCAGTCACTGCAGCAGCTTGGAAAGGTTCCACAGGGAAATTCCTGAGGTGCTGCAGGAGGGAGGAGGGTCCAGCATCAGTTTTCCCATTTGCTACCAAAAAATGGCCAAACTCAGGGTTTTCCCCTCATTCCCACTGGATATGGAGCCAATGGAAGGAGAAAGGCTCAGCCTGAGGTTGCTCCAGAGGGTTTGTTCTTCCTTTGGGTTTATCATGTGCAGCCTGGCCTCCTGTGACCCTTTGGGCACTGCTGGGGGGTGTCACAGCCTGGTGACACTTTGGGCAGTGCTGGGGGGGATGTCACAGCCTGGTGACACTTTGGGCACTGCTGGGGGCTGTCCCCTGTCCCTGCTCCCAGCCATGAATCTTCTGGGGCTGCAAACAGCAAAAAGGGCAGGACCCACCCCCACCTTGGAGAGCAGCCCCTGAGCCCCTCCTGGCCGGGTGTGTCATTCCTCACAGGGACACAGCCCCACAGAGCCAGCCCGGGATTTATGGCCCAATCTGCTCCCCCTGCCTGGGGACCCTGGTGGCCTCTGGGCGGGGGGAAACACAGGGAGAGAAAAAAGGACAGACAGGGAAAAGCTTGTGGGGCTGGGAGGGTGGGGGTGAGGATGAGGGTATGATGAGGGTGAGGGGATGATGAAGGTGAGGGGATGAGGGGGGTGAGGGGTCAGTGCAGGTTCTGGGCTCAGGGAAGGCACTGGGGCTGCTTTGCTGTGTCCTGGAGGTGCCAGGGCACATCCAGAGGGGATGAACATCCCAGGAAACAGGAGCTGAGGGAGCAGAGGGGATGGGTGAGGGCCCAGCAGGGCTGAGTGTAAATCACTGCTCACCAGAACAACCCCAGCCCCAAAGAAAAGCCCCTGTCACCAGCAGGCAAACACAGCTGCCACACTGGTGACATCAGAATTGTGCCTTTGAGCCATCCTTTGCCACAGGACGTTCTCTTATTGTTTTGGGTTTAATTTTTTTTTTTTTTTTTTGCGGGGGGAGGTGTTGATTTTTTGTTTGTTTGTTTGTTTGGGGTTTTTTTAAGGTTTTTTTGGGTTTTAGTATTTGTCTTTTTGTGTGAGTTTTTTTTTGTATTTTGGTGTTTTGGTTTTTTTGGTTTTTTGGTGGGTTTTTTTGGTTTTTTTTTTTTGGGGTTTTTTTTTTTTTTTTTCTGGTCTGCACAAAATACCACTAATGACAAACTGTGGTGCCTGTGAGTGAGTGACAGCTGAAATGAGAGAAATGACTAATGGTGCCTCCTGAAGCCCGGTCACATGGAGATTAAATGAGCCCTTTTCTCTTCCCCCCTCAATGAGAATCATGGGCATTTGAATAATAATATTATAGTCTCCATTAGGATGACAGTGGGGGAAAAAATCGGCTCAGACCTGTGATTATTCCTTCAATCTAATAATTATTTAAATACCAGATAACTCCTTTCAGCCTAATTGAGGCCTTTCAGCTGCTTGGGTTTATATTGTGTGCCTGAATTTACTCTTGCTTTCACCTTGCGTTACTAATAGCTGCAGATTGCTTCTGAGGCTGTATTTTAAAACTCTCTTCAAGGGAAAAAAAAAAAAAAAAAAAGAGAGAGGAGAAATTAATGATCAAATGGTATTAAGGATCAGAGTTAAAATCATCCATTCTGCTGGTGTTTAACTCCCCAGGTGTTTGGCCTCCTCCACAGCCATGGTTGGAGGTGGGAGGGACCTTAAAGCTCATCCAGTGCCACTCCTGCCATGGGGAGGGACAATTTCCACCATCCTGAGCTGCTCCAAACCCTGTCCAACCCGGCCTTGGGCACTCCAGGGATGTGGCAGCCACAGCTGGCAAATCTCTGCCGACCTCTCCCCACTCCCTGAGCCAAGAATTCCTCCCCAAAATCCCAACTGGCCCTCACAGGGAGCAGGCTCCTGTGGCTGTGTGGTGCCTGCAGTGCTGAGCTCTGCTCAACCTGCCCCCTCACTGAGGCTGTTTGACACCACAGCGCCAGAGATTCCAACTTCAGAGGGCTGAAAATGACTCCTTCATTTTTGGGATGTGTCTCCCTTTTATACCATTTCACACAGCCCAATCTGATTGGTGACACAGAGACAAACCTCTTCACTGCCATTGGTCAGAGCAGAGGGACATCAAGGAGAAGTCCCTCCTGGGGAAAGGAATGAATAACAAAGGTACAGCTACAAAAACATTTCTCCTGTTTACAGAAAATTCCCTGGGAAAAGAATTTCAGCAAACCAGAACACCTCAGGCACAAACCAGGGCTGCACCTCACCTTGTCCCTTGTTGGGATATTCACCCAGGAATGGTGTTGGGATATTCACCCAGAAATGTGGTGGGAAGAGCTGGGGAGTCCCCTGCTGCTGCCATGGGTGTGGGAAGGAAGCAGGAGCAGCTGCTTTGTGCCACAAGTGTCTCCAAAACACCGGGAGGGTGGCAGGGTTCGTCCCCTCCCTGGGACAGACAAACTGCCGCGGCCAAAGGTGGGAACGCCGAGCCTGGCAGCGAGAGGGGAGCAGCTGGGGAGATGTCTCCCTGATGAGAATGAGAAAGCCATTACCGCTGCCTCTCTCCTGTCGTGTCTCCTGTCAGTGACACTGAGATGGCAGCGTGGGGACAGAGTTCCTTTGTCACCTCTCGGAGCAGCCGTCTCCGGCGCCCGGCGGGAACAAGCCTAAAGAGCGGCTGCTCGCTGCCATCGCCGGCTCAGGGCGGCTGGGCAGGGCTGGGAATCGCTTTACATCGAAATAAAACCAAACCAGGAGCAGCAGCCCTCAGATGGGGGGTGAGGGAACGGCCTCCTGCCGGGGCAGGGGGTCAGAGCTGCAGGGGCAGGGTCTCCATGGGCTGAGTGGATGGATGCGGAATGTGGCTCATCCTCAGCCTCTGCCCAGGGCTGGGCTGACCCCGAGGTGAGGGAGGATGTCTCTGAAGTGGCTCCTTTGCCCGCCCGGCCTCGAGCACGTAAGGAATGCAGAATTTGGGATAAAGGAGAACTCCGTGGTGGTTTTCTGCTTCCTTGCTCTCAGGCACCTCTGTGGTGAGGTCGAGCTGGCTGCTCTGGACTGGTGGTGTCTCTCCTGCTGGCAGGGTTTGGTGGCTGATCTCACCATGTTTTCCCACCTTGGTGGCAGCTGCTTTTTGGCAGGAAATACTTTGTGAAGGAGTTCCTGCCTAAAAAGCACCTGCTTGAGAGGCACTTCTGACTCCGGGGAGGTCTGAGGGGAGATGGCAGCACCTCCAGTGTGTTTGTGCTCAATGAACTTGCCTGCACGAGGCTTCTTCCTCGGGTTCCCAAATTAAACCAGAGAGGGTTTAAAGGTAAAGAACAGCTCTCATTTCCTCTGCTGCTTGCAGCAACACACCCGGCAGGAGACATCCTTTCAGCCAAGATTGCAGACGGATGGTTGGGGCTGTGAGCAGCAGGCTTTGTCTTGGGCTGGAGCTGACTCTCCCCTCCCTGGCTGAGCAGAGCGTGTTCTAAACAGCCAAACCCCACCACAAAATTAAGATGCAGGGGCTGAAACAAGTGGCAAAGCATCAAGCCTGAACTGTTCCCCAGTAAGTTGTGGACTTGCTTAATTCTCCCTTTATCTCAAGGACTGTGTAATTAGAAAGCCTCCTTTGAATTTTATCTGCAGGGCACACAGGATCTAATCCTTTGCTCGGGGTGGTTCTTCTCTCCGCAGAACCATGTGAGGGACATCGCCGGGGCTCAGGACGCGTGCGGGGGACACGGAGTTTGCCTTTCCCAGGATGGATCAGAGGAGGAGCTGGCCTCGGGTACTGGACTCTGATGGCCGGTCAGTGGCTCTGCTCTGCCTCCTCCTGGCATCTCTCTCCTGGGACGTGTCCGGCAACGCCTCCTTCAACACTTTCCACTCGGAGAACCGGGACTGGACGTTCAACCACCTGACGGTGCACCGGGGCACGGGCGCCGTCTACGTGGGCGCCATCAACAGGGTGTACAAGCTCTCGGGGAACCTGACCATTCTGGTGGCTCACAAAACCGGGCCCGAGGAGGACAACAAGTCCTGCTACCCTCCGCTCATCGTGCAGCCCTGCAGCGAGGTCCTCACGCTCACCAACAACGTCAACAAGCTGCTCATCATCGACTACTCCGAGAACCGGCTGCTGGCGTGCGGCAGCCTCTACCAGGGGGTCTGCAAGCTGCTGCGCCTCGACGACCTCTTCATCCTGGTGGAGCCGTCACACAAGAAGGAGCATTACCTGTCCAGCGTCAACAAGACGGGCACCATGTACGGGGTGATCGTGCGCTCCGAGGGCGAGGACGGGAAGCTCTTCATCGGCACGGCGGTGGACGGCAAGCAGGATTATTTCCCCACCCTGTCCAGCCGCAAGCTGCCCCGGGACCCGGAGTCGTCGGCGATGTTGGATTACGAGCTCCACAGTGACTTTGTCTCATCCCTCATCAAGATCCCCTCGGACACGCTGGCCTTGGTCTCGCACTTTGACATCTTTTACATCTACGGCTTCGCCAGCGGCAATTTTGTCTATTTTCTGACCGTGCAGCCAGAGACCCCCGAGGGCGTCTCCATCAACTCTGCCAGCGACCTCTTCTACACCTCCCGCATCGTCCGCCTGTGCAAGGACGACCCCAAGTTCCACTCGTACGTGTCCCTGCCCTTTGGCTGCGTCAGGGGGGACACGGAGTACCGCCTGCTGCAGGCTGCCTACCTGTCCAAGCCGGGGGAGGTGCTGGCCAGGGCCCTCAACATCACGGCGCAGGAGGACGTGCTCTTTGCCATCTTCTCCAAGGGGCAGAAGCAGTACCACCACCCCCCCGATGACTCGGCGCTCTGCGCCTTCCCCATCCGCACCATCAACGCCCACATCAAGGAGCGCCTGCAGTCCTGCTACCAGGGAGAGGGCAACCTGGAGCTCAACTGGCTGCTGGGGAAGGACGTGCAGTGCACCAAGGCGGTAAGGATGGGCTGGGTGTTGGCTGTGGGAGACTTTGAGAGCCGCGGTTGGTCCCTGCCCCAATGGAACTCAAGTTTGCAGAGGAGGATTAGTCTCCCTGTGCCTCAGTTTCCCTAAATTCAGAGCACTGTTCTGCTTTAATCCATGCTCTCATCCTACAGTGTGGCGGCAGTGAGGGAAGGGGTGGTGTTAAGGCAGAATGAAGGTGTGCAGCTTCCTGGGAGTCTTTGCCACTCCCAACCCGGGGCTCTGGGAGCTGCAGGAACCCTGAGGAAGGTGGCTAGAGCTGGCAGGGGGTGACACATTGGTGTGTCCCCCCCTGCTGCCAGCACCGCCAGCTCCCTCCACACCACCCCAAGTGTGAAGGGCTGCCCTGAGCTCTGTGTCACTCACAGCTGCCCCAAACCTTGTCTTTCCAGCCAGTCCCCATCGATGACAACTTCTGTGGGCTGGACATCAACCAGCCCCTGGGGGGCTCGGTGCCCGTGGACGGGGTGACACTCTTCACATCCAGCCGCGACCGCATGACCTCCGTGGCTTCCTATGTCTACAATGGCTACAGCGTGGTCTTCGTGGGCACCAAGACGGGCAGGGTGAAGAAGGTAAGCCTTGTCCGTGGCTGTGGAGAGCCGGGTTCTGGGTTTTCCAGTTGGGTTTTGTCTCTCTCGGGATGCTCCGGTGTGTCACTGCTGTTGTGTCTTGTGGGTGTTTCCCAGTGGGAAACTGGGAGTGAAGCAGGAGTGGAAATGGCAGAGTTTGGGTCCCAGCCTGGGGCTGGAGAGGCAGAGTTCAGCTGTCAGCGTTGTTAGTGTGGTTTGTTTTGGAGTGTGGTTTGTTCCAAGTTTCGGGAAAGGTGAAGTTGAAGCTGCTGCAGGACGGTTCTGGAAAAGGAACCAAAGGAGGTCAGATGGAAATCTTGCAGTGGTTTTGTTTCCCAGCAGTCCTGCTGCAACTGGTGCAGAAGACTGTGAGTTACGAAGCCTTTGGAGCTGGTGCTGGCAGGATTTTGGTCATGGAGAGATAGGAACGGGTTAACGTGGCTGCTTTTGGAACCAAGCCTCAGGGCAGAGTCCTGCTTCCCTCTGCCTCCTCCCTCCTGCTGGATGATTGATCAGCCCCGGAACATTCCTTGTCCTCCTCATCACAAGCACTGAGGAGGGGTTTGGTAGGGCTCAGGTGACAGTCACAGAGTGTTCAGGTTGGAAGGGACATGGGCAAGGACACCTTCCGCCGGCCCAGGCTGCTCCAAGCCCTGCCCAACCTTGAATGACTTTCAGGCCTTTGAAGTCCAGCTGGGATTTCCCCACTTCAGAATCACAAAATGACAGAATATTCTGAGTTGGAAGGGAACTGTCCGAGGAGCTCTATATTTAAAATAAGTGTGGAAGTGGCCTTGGGGTGTGAACAGGGGACTGTGAGAGCCCTTGGTGGCCTTCAGAGCTGGAGCTGCAGCTGGAAGCCAGCTCAGCAGTGGGGCTGATCCAGCTCCAGCAAAAGCAGCCTTGGAGCTGCTGCTCTGGCAAGCTGAGACCCTTCCAATTAACCTCGGCTCTAAATGACAGCATTAGGTGAGCATGTTAAACGCAGCCCCTGCTCCTTCATGCCGGGGAAAGAGTTAACAAATGTAATCAACAGCAGGCTGTTAATTTTTTGAGTCCTTAAGCAGCAGGGAATTTCTTCCTCATCTATCCAGGAAGATACAAGGACAGGCAGATACTACACTTGAATCTCTGCATCATTTTAATTACATCAGTTCATTAATATTCATTCAGCACTTTACAAGTGCTGAGTAGTAGTAAATTAGGTGCCTCCCTGGTGCCTCTCGAGTGTCAGTGGGGCAATTTTGAACGTGGGGGAGAGAAGGAGCTTGTGAAGCAGAGCCCTTCACTTCCCTGCTTCCCGTGCGCTGGCACAGGAGAGAGCTGGGTTTTTTTTTTTAGCTAAATAGAAGGAAGAGGAGCCCTGAGCACATCCCAAACCTCAGTGCCAGGCTCGGAGCTGGGGATGCAGCTGGGAGTGCAGCCTGGTGCTGGCTGTGGGCAGGGTTTGGGGATGGGGAGGCAGCAACTGCCCAGAGCCGGTGCCTGCACATGAAGTATTTTGGGGCTTGTTCCGTGGATGATGAAGGATTACAGAAGCAGCAGTCCCTCCAGCAGGGTTTCATTCCTGGTGCTAGTCTACACTGAACACTTTTTCGATGCAAAGTTAATCTGTCTGTGCTCTGCTGTCCGGAGGGAGGGCTGTGGAACCCTTCACCTGCAATCCTTCATCTGCTGGATGAAAATCGGCCCGTCTCTGAAGTAAATTCATTCCAGACATTCACTGCAGCCAGGGTTCCGTGGCATCTGCCCTTATTTAACAGCAGAGCTGCCTGAAGCTGCTGGGCTCCATCCCTTCTGTAATTAACTGGGAACAATCATGGTCCTCCCCTGTGTGGGGCTGGGGATGTTGCTGTTCTCTCTCTCTCACAGCTCGGTCTACACCGTTAGCAGATTCTCCCTCGTTTGACACGTGTGATTATCTATTCCCTGGCCTGAGGGAGCCCAGGTGAGGTGTAGGAAGCGGCTCTGCACGGAGCCGAGGGGCTCTGGCTGCAGAGGAGGCGACACCCGGGGGAAGTTCACAGGTTGTCTCTGATTTCGTGCCTGTTCCAAGGTAACCAGACACGTCTCCGAGTGCTCAGAGTGCCCAGGACTCTCTCCTTATCTCTCCTTCCCCGTCTGTGAAACGCTGGTGGAAACGTTCAGCACCTCTGGAAGCGCCAGGGATTTGTGGAGACACCTTTTCCACCTGATCTCCTCCTCCGTCTCGGATCTACCCACACGATTAATGTCTGAAAGCTTTGTCACACCTATTCCCTCGCCCACAGCTGTTGATTTCCTTTGGAAACAAGCTGCTGGCTCCGTCTGGGCTTTCAGGGAAGGCATTTTTGTGTAGCTGGAGGGAAGTCAGGGAGATGGCTCAGAAATCTCTCAAATTCTCACTGCGCTCCCCCAGTGAGGATTCCTTACTGGAAACACTGGGTCCTCTCACTGGTGTCCTCCTGCCTTTAGCTCTTCACCCCACTGCTCCTGCCACATTCCCAGTCCTGCTGCTCCTGCTCCCCAGAAATTGTCTCAAAGTGGGCGAAAAGCAAAAGGTGCTGATGCTGCGGCCCTTTGGCTCCAGCACAGGGGCATGGGATGAAATTCTCCCTCCTGCTCTCCTTCCAAAGCCCCTCAGCCTCCTGGCTGTGGGAAGGAAGGGAAAGGGGCTCATGTTGGAGACATAACCACTCAGCACCGTGGAGTCCTCCAATAAAACCATTTTTGCATCGAGCAAAAGGAGAAGGGACATTAATGCAACAGTTAACGGCAACTAAGTGCTGGGGGGAGATGTGTCAGCTTGCTTGCTCTGTTTATGGGCTTCATACAATTCTATCAATATTGATGTGTGATGCCTTTGATTTTGACACTAATCATTGCCATGAATTAAATTTGCAGCCATATAATTAGAACTGCTATTAATAGGGCCTCAAGCTAAGCACTGCTGCGCTTAGTTGTCTTTTTCCTGATGGAAAACGGCATCCATGGCACTCAGCTCATGTGGCGTGCCTGGGAGGCGCTGAGGCTGATGTGGAAACTGCACTTGCTGTGCTTAGAGGGGCTCCTCTGGAAGGCAGATTCATGGGAAGGGGCTGCCTCAGAGGTCCACCAGGAATTCCACCAGAGTTGCCCTTGAACTTCCCGGTGGTTTGCTGCTCTTGGGATGCAGAGGCTCAGTGGGGGAAAGGAGGATTGCAGGGAGAAAAGAGGAACCCTCAGCGTGCAGGGCTGTTATTGCCGTGTTCCCATTCCATCTCCCCTTCCTGCAATCCTCCCTTTTATCCCCCTGCCCTGACAGAGCTGTGTCAGCCCCGTGTCCCTGTGCACGCCTGGTTCCATCCCATCAGCCCGAGCTCGGTGCCTGCCACAGCAGCAAGGCTCACCACTAAAAATCAATCTTGTATTTCATCCCGAGAGGTCTGTTTCTTATTAGGTCTAATAAATCAGTGAAGTGCCCTTCATTCAGCTTGTCAATGCAGGACATTGTTTGTGATCAAGAATAAATAAATGTCTCTGCTCTGTCTGCCAGTCGCCATCTAGGTATTATTTTTCCATCATGCTGTTTATGCTGGCTGCAGGGAAAATGCAGTTCCTGCAGCCTTGCCTGCCTCCCCACGGGCTGGGAGTGCTCCTGGGTGGTAGAGGCGAGGGAAAAGCTGGAACAGTGATGTTGTACCCGGTGCTGAGTTGCTCAGGGGTGATGAGGTTTTAATTTGTGCGCTTGGAGATGTGGAGGCGTTACAGTGCTGCAGGCCCAGGTGGGGCTATTTCAGGTGCCCCGAGGTGAAGGATAAAGTGTGTGAATGAAATCACCCCCAATTTTCCTGGAAAACAGGTGTCACACGTTGTCCTGGCTGTGACACTCTGTCCCCAGGACAGCTGCACTGGACATGGCTCGAATCCATCCCGGGCTGTGAGGTCACCCCTAAAGAGCAGCTCAGGCTCTGTCTGCAGGAGTCCACAGAGAAATACACAGCTCTGGGACACTCCTCCTGATGGGAACCACTCTCCTGTCACCTGCTGAATTCCTGAACTCTGTCCCTGCTCCCCTTTTCCAAGGGACAGCCACGAGCCATTGGATGGCGCCGCCAGAGGAGCGCAGAACTTTTAAGTGCGTTGTTACGTCTTGGGAACGTGAGAGTTTTATTCAGCTTGGCTGATTTAATTTGTTCCATTAGTGGGAATAAAGGAGGACTTTCACAATGAAATATATATGTCCGGACCCGTCCTTAGATGACTTCATTCCGTGGATGGTTATCTCATCCCGCTAATTTATCCTTCGGTTTGGCCCCCGCACGCTCATCCCGCCACACTTCAGGGAAAAACTCGGTTGCATCAGCGTGTGGAGAAGCCAAGAGGACACCAGGCTGTTACTGAGCAGATGAGAATCATCCATTTGCAGGCGCCTTGCAGAGGATTTGCCTGGTTTTAGCAGTAGGGTGGGAGGTCAGGGGCTCTGGCGGCTCCGTGGTCCATCCATCACCCTCAGAGAGCAGATCCGCACATCCCAGCAGAGGTGTGAGAGGGCAGATGGTTCTTGTTTGGCTGAAGAAGCTGTTTAATTGAAAGGTCTGAGGGAAAAAAAAACCCACATTTTTGCCCTAGGATGTGAAATAAGAGGGTGATTGTTCAGTGCTGTACTTGCTGCTGTGGTTGGAGGAGCTGGGATTTGTTTTCTCCCCTAAACGAGGATTTCCCAGCCTCAGAAAGTAATTCCCCTTTGCTTCCACCTGTGCTGCCAAACCACAGAAATGGGTCCCCAAAATGCCCCACTCTCCCTCACATTTATTATTTTTCATAGCCAGAAGTTGGAATCTTATTAATTGGAATTTGTGCAAGGAATAGGGGAAGTGCTGGAAGCCAGAGGGGAGCACTGGGGTGTGTTTGGGGCTGGAGATGGGGCAGAGCTGCCCAGACCCTCTGGACTGTGGGTCTGAGCACTCAGGAATATCCCTGCCACCTCTCAGTGGCACAAGATTGTCCTCCCTTGTCCCAGCATCCCTTCCCTGGATCTCTTATCCGGTGCCTGCCAGAGCAAGTCACATCAGAAAAAAACCCAGAAGTTGGCAGATATTTTTATAGCTGCTGGAGAGAGAAGGGGCAGGTGTTCAGGAAGTGCTGGGGATGGGAAATGGAGCCAGGTGAGCTCGGAGGCTGCTTTCATCTCTTTTCTTGGCTCAGGAGATGGGGATGACTCTGGGTTTTACGCAGGTTCAGGCACCTTGAAAAATCAACTGGAAATTTTGGAGGGCAGCGATTGCTTTTGGTTCAGCCCTAAATCAGGTGGGGTTAGCGGAGGCTGTGAGTGCTGAGCATCCTTATCCATGGAATCCATCCTGCCTGGACCACATCCTGCTCCTGAAATCATGGAATGGCTTGGAAGGGACCTTCAGAGGCCATTTAATCCTGCAGAGAGCAGGGACAACTTCAGCCAGACCAGGCTGCTCAGAGCCCCATCCAAACAAGGTTTTTATCTTGAAAATATCTGAGAGATAATTCATCCCCACACCTTCTCCCAGGGATATTATCTCCCTTATGAGCATCAAGTGAGGCAGAATAACTTCTGTTCTATTCCTCCTCCGTTTCACAACGCTTTCATCAAGTTCAATAATGAGTTTCTACTTGAAATGATCTTGGTGAAAAACATCACGGAGTTCCAAACTCTTCTGTGAACTGCTGTTGGTTTTTCCTGCCCGTCCCTGCTTTCCTTGGAGCGTGAGGCTGGAGGAGCTGCAGTTCTGGAAGCTGCTGGCTTTGGGGGCAGGGCAGTGTCAGACTCCTGCCTTTCCACTCACCAGTCAAGAAGTTCATGCTTTCTTTACTATAAACATATTTTTTCTGCAGGCTTTTAAAATCCTCAGAGGTCAAAACAACACAGGTTTTGGTCCATTTGTAGAGATCTTAAATCCCTGGGTGGCAAGAAATACTGTGAGAAGCCCGGGCTGTGTTGCTTCTCTAAATGCCTCCTCGAGGCAGGAAAAACAAATGTGGAAACCACAAATGAGACGGGGGAATGTGCAGGGAGAGTCCCGGGCGCCGCCACAGCCCCTGAGCTGCTGCTGCTGCAGAAAGGTCGGGCTTTGGGGACAGTCGGGGGAAGAGCCGCGGTTTGAGGTGGGGCTGCCTGGGAGGTTTTCCCTGGCGGTGTGATGATGCTGCCTCTCCAACATCCTCTCCATCCCCCGGTGGAGTTTCCAGCCCCTGGCTGCAGCGGGTGGCTCTGGCAGTGAGCAGGGCTGTAAAACCCTGCGGGGTTTGGGGTGGCCGATCCATCCTCGGAGCATCTGCCCGCTATTTACGGCCGTGCCCGGCGAGGCTTCGCAGCAGCATCAGCCCATTACCCCCCTTATGAAGCGTGGGCTCCACGCCTCCCCGGCCTTTTAGGAGCCTTTTCCCATTCGTGCCGAGCTGTTTGGGCAGGCAGAGGCCGGCTTTGGTGCGGGGAGCTTCCTGCAGGCATCCCAGCCTGGAAAACAGAGAGGGAGATGGAGCCCTGCTGCTGTGAGGAGCTCTGGGGTGATGCTGCAGCATCCGGGGGATTTTACACACCAGGGTTCTCTGGAGCTGTGGAACGGCCCTGGGGCTTTTCTGGCCGTGACCTGGGGGAAAAAACCCACCAAAAAACAGCAAAACCCTGAACCTGAGCCTGCTCACAGTGCTGGGGTGTGAGCCACTGCAGTGACATGGCCCAAAGCAGTGGGACACGAGAATGACCTGTCATCCCACGGGATTTGCTCCTGAGCTGAGCTGGAGGTTCCCAGTTACTCCCAGTTCATACTGGGGACCTGGGGATGGTGGTGGAGGGACAGAGGCTTTAGGATTGGGATTCCTTGGACAGGGATGCAGGAAGGGGAGCACAGACAGCAGCAGGAGAGGCTGCAGTAATTAACACGAGGCTTCATCAGTGATTGTCCCTCCGGCCCCTGTGTGGGTGCCCTGCCCCTCTCCTGTTGTTCCTCACTCGGTTACACGGCTCTGCATCAAACAGATCCATGTATGTGACAGTGACATGCATTTAAAATGAACATACACATCATACAGCCTCACTCTGACACAGCAGGGGAAGGATTTGGTTTTGGGGTTTTTTATAATTTTTGTGGTTATCTGCTAAATTATTTATTGTGTGCCGGGCTTTAATCTGATAAACCTGCCCGCAGGCCTTAGGCAAACCAGCCTGAGCATCCTGGCAAGCCGGGAGCCAGCAGCAGGGGCTGAGGGGGGAATTGTTTGTCCTGCCCCGCTCCCTCTGCCCCTGGCAGCCCTGAATTGGTCATTGCCACCAACTTAGAGCCTGATTTGTGTTTGTTGGTTGGAGAGGATGCTGGTCACAGACCCCAGGAACGAGCAAGAGTCCCCTGAGCTGCTGAGAGTAAAAGAAAAAGGGGACAAGGGTGAGGGAGAGGAGCTGGGGTGAATCAAAGTGCTCCACATCAGCAGCTCTGTGGCTCCAGCTGGGACCTGTGGCAGAGTTTGGGCTCCTAAATGTGGAGTTTGTCCTCTCCAGCCCTCTCGAGGCAGAATTTGGCTGCCAAATGTGTGGTTCGCCCTCTCCAGAGCATCCCCTGACTCTTCCCACTGCCTCTGATGCTCCTTCATGAGCACAAAGGGGTACCCTGGCCTGGCTTAAACCAGTGAATCACAGCTGGAATGAAACCAGAGTCTCTCTCCAGCCCTCCCCTTTCTTCTCCCTCCCAGAGCAATTGCAGGTCTGGAGTATATTTGGGCTAAATCGTTCTGCAGAGGTTTGAAGTCAAAGGGCAGCAGGCCCTGACCCTCTCTGCTTTTCTCCTTTGTGCAGAGCCTTTCACACAAAGGGAGAGGAATAAATCATTAGAATACCTGGAAGGCCCAGGTGTAGTGGAAGGGAGCCCGAGGGGGTTTCAAAGACCTCCAGGCTGGTTCCTGCCCCTGTGCTCCCCCCAGGAAAAGGGATAACTGCCCGCGCTGGAGGCACAGGCAGCTCAGCTGAGGGGTCGTGATCCAAAGTGCAAAGAAAGCAAGATTAACACTGACCTTCAGCGCCTGCAATCAACTGATGAACCTGTTTGAATATTGAAGATTTTGGGGCAAAGGACGTCCCGTTGCATGGGACACGTTTTTTATGGTTCGCCCTTGGTTTTTAGGGGAGTTTGCCAGGATGTGGGGCTGGGCTGAGGCTGATCCCAGCGGCCCCAGAGTGGGATTGCAGCAGGAATGGGACACACAGCCCCTAAAACACCGGGGTTAGGGGTGAGAAAGGCAGCTCAGTGTTTGCCTGAGAAAACAAACGAGTCTGGTGTTTTTGGAGTGTGCTGTGCCCAGCCTGGTGTGCTCAGAGCCCTGTGATCAGAGGCACCGGCAGCCCAGGTCCAGCAGGAGCTGTGGGATTCCTTGAGGAGCATTAAAGAGCAGCCAGTGCCTTCTGGAAAGTGTTGATAAAGCTCTCTTTTTTAGAATCATTTTTTGCTTCTCTAGCACAAATGTACTATTTCTTGTTTGGATGTATTGCTTTCTTCATTCACTTTTATTATTAGGGACATTTACATGAAAACAGCTTTTTTTTTCTTTTTTTTTTTTTTGCTCTCGCAGCACTTTTCCCAATTGCAGCTGCATTCACTGCGTGGAAGGAGATCTCCACTTTTCCTGGGAATGGGGAATGGGGCTGCCAGGCTCAGGGATGGGCACGGGGATTGTCCCTCTCCAGGTGGGGCAGCTGCAGTGTCCCCGTGCTCCAGAGGGGATGTTCCAGTGCAGCCCCGGTTCTGTGCCTGAGGCGGTTTTGTTTTATAAAATCCTTTTCCCAGGGAATTTTCTGTAAACAGGAGAAATGTTTTTGTAGCTGTACCTTTGTTATTCATTCCTTTCCCCAGGAGGGACTTCTCCTTGATGTCCCTCTGCTCTGACCAATGGCAGTGAAGAGGTTTGCCTTTGTGTCACCAATCAGATTGGGCTGTGTGAAATGGTATAAAAGGGAGACACATCCCAAAAATCAAAGAGTCATTTTCAGCTTCCTGAAGTTGGAATCTGTGTCTTTTTAGCACAGTAGTGTCATCCCAGCTTGTCCCTGGCTCCCTGCTCCCTTTATCCACCCTGGGGGTTCTTTGGGCTGCCGGGTGCATCCCTCCCCTCCCAGCACAGGAATTATTTGTACCTTTCACTGTAGAACCCCGGAGCAGGAATGAATCCTCACAGGGCTTCCCAAAGTGCCCAGGCCTTTGGAGCAGTTTGGGAAGGGAGAGCCAATGGATGTGTCTGGCAGATAGAGAGTGCAGTGATAACATAAATCAAAGGAAAAACCCCAAAGGCTGCTGGTTAGGGCAGAGTGATGACATCAGCACTGTGGGATGATGGATTTATTCACTTTTCCCTGCCTGGGGAGAGGCACCATGAGCCAAACTCCTTCCCCTGAAGGGAGTCCTGGAGGGGAACCTGCAGGAGCCTCGCTGGGTTTCGCAGATGGAACCTGGGAACTCCAGATGTGTGAAGCACATCTTTCATTTCCTCTCGCTCCATTTCTGCTGCAGCTTTGCTCTGGGCTTGCCATTCCACTGGGGTTTGGTGGTGTTTTTTGGTTTTGGTGGGGTTTTTTTTTTGTTTATTTTTGGGGGGTTTTTGTTTGTTTTTTTGTTTGTTTGTTTGTTTTGGTGTTTTTTTTTTCGTTTTTTTTTTTTTTTTTGGTGGTTTTTTTGTGGTTGTTTTGTTTTGTTTTGTTTTTTTTGTTTTTTGTTTTTTGTTTTTTGTTTTTTTGTTTTTTTTGTGGTTTTTTTTGGCATTTTGAGAAGCTTGGGATAAACCCCCCAGAAAAGGAAAAAGCTTCAGGACAGAGGAGCTGTAGCTGTGGGGTGGGGGACACCCTGCTCTGTCCCCACAAGTCCTCCCTGCACTCTGCTGGCCCAGCTCAGCTCCCCCAGCCCTGGCAGGAGCTCTGGAGCTGCTGATTCCTGGGAGCAAGTGCTTGGAGAGGTGAAATTCCTCCCCTGTGTGCTTCCCTCACCCCTGACCCCGCTCCACTTCTTCCCCCTGACCCCTGAATTTCCAGCTCGACCTTTGGTACAGCAGAGGAGGAGAGGAGGCAGAAGGGCAGGGAAAGGGCAGGAGGAGTTCAGCTCTGGAGGAGGCAAAGCTGCCATCAAAGGATGGCCGGGATGTTGTGGGATGTTGTAGGATGCTGTAGGATGATGTAGGATGCTGTAAGATGTTGTGAGATACTGTGGGATGTTGTAGGATGTTGTAGGATGTTGTTGGATGCTGTAGAATGTTGTGGGATGCTCTGGGATGCTGTGGGATGTTGTGGGAAGATCTGGGATGCTGTAGGATACTGTAGGATACTGTAGGATGCTGTAGGATGCTGTGGGATGTTTTAGGATTGTCCTCTTGGGATCTTCATCCTCTGAGTCCCTCCTTCAGCCCAGCCCTTCAGCCCTGCCTGTGCCGGGGCTGAGTTCACGCCCTCTGCCCCCTGACCCGCTGCCTGGGCGGATTTAGGGCCGAGGAGAAGAGTCCCTGCAGTGTCACACCGAGGCAGAGTGGCCCCATCCCTCTCTGTCCCCCCCCAGCCCCTGGGAAAGGCCCTTTGTGGCTGCTGGAGTTTTGTCCCTGCCCTGCCGAGTCCTGGGGAGGGGATGTGGGGCTGGCAGTGCTCAGCCCCCCCCGGCAGGTAGAGCCTCATTTAATGGGATGTTCCCTCATCCATCCCCCTCCCTGGCCCCGAGCAGGTGCTGACCTCCCCCGGCCCCACAAAGGCTCTGTGTGAATGAGGCTGCAGTAAATGTCTGCAGCTCCCAGATTTATTCCTTCATCAGGGATTTCAATCCACGCTGCCGGATAGGACGCTGCTGTCAGGGGAGGTCACTGACTGCCCTTTCTCCCCGTGAAATGAAGGTGGGGGCTGACAAGGGCTGTGCCTGGCCCTGACCCCTCCCAAAAACCCACCGAGGCAGCGTGGTTTGGGCAGGGGGAGCAGGAACGGGGTGGGGAAGGGGCTGCACATCCCCACTGGGATGGTCCCAAATCCCCCTGGGGATGGGCTCACAGTGCCATGGCCAGCAGGCAGCTCCTGGGTCACCCCACACCACCTCACACCCCACCGGGTTTGTCATAGCAGGGGTGGGTCCCACCGGCCCCTTCCTCACCTTCCCCCTCGCTCACCCCCAGCCAGGCTGGGCATCCTGTGTGGAACATTTCCAGGAGTTGCAGTAAATGCTCTCAGACTGTGCAGTCATGGACCCAGACGGCTCCGGGAAGAGCTGAGGAACTAAAATTAGCAGGAGTGCCCCAGGCAGAGGCCACCTGGGGCTTTGTTTCGTTTCACTCTTAACTTTCATCTCTTTTATTTATAATTTGTGGCTGATTGATTTTTACTTTTTTTAAGCTTTTTTTTTTCCCTCCTTTGAAAATGAGGAGCTTTGCTGGCTCATGATGTGTAATCCCTGCGCTCCCAGGGGTGGCATTGCCTCTCCTGCCCCAGTTCTGCTTCCTCCCCCTGAGCAGCAGCAGAGGTGCTGGGCAAGCCCCGGCTCTGCTCCTCTGCAGCTTTCCTTGGCTGCTGTTTGTGCTCAGCTCTGCTCCACCCCAGCCTGTGACAGGAGGGGACTGGAGGACTCACACCATGATTTCAGACTGGTTTTTAGAAGCTGTGGCTGCCCCTGGATCCCTGGCAGTGTCCCAGTCCAGGCTGGACAGGGCTGGGACAGTGGGAGGTGTCCCTGCCATGGCTGGGGTGGCACTGGATGAGTTTTCAGGTCCCTTCCAGCCCAAACCATTCCAAGATCCTGTGCCCTGCCCTTCCAGTGACACCTCTGTGCCTTTCCTGGGCTGGCTTTGGGGTTTGCACAGTTTGGGTTTTCTCCTCAGGCCATTCCCAGCGTCCATCTCCTGGGGAATTCTCCCTTGCAGGGCAGCAGCCTGGATTCCCTGGCTCACTCTGCTCCTGGCTCTGCTCAGCCCCAGCTCTGTGCCAGCTCTGGCGGCAGCAAAATGTGCCCGAGGTTGTCTGGAAAATCAACAAAAGCTCCTTGAGCTCCGGTCAGCGAGGGGAGCTCTGGGTGAGCTCCAGCATATGGAAAACCGGGGAGGGTCTCAAAGGCTGAACAGCCCCTCCCCAGCCCTGCAAAGCACCTCCAACCTCTTCATTACACAGTTTATTCTTCTAATGAGGGCAGTTTCCAGCAGCCTGACCCTCCCTGGTGTTCTCTGGTGTGACCTGACCCCCGTCCACCAAATCCGCTGGATTCCGCTCTGCTGATCCCAGAGTTTCCTCCTGGCCCCGGCTCTGGGTGCCACGGGCCGGGGTAAATTCCTAAACACCTTCGGGGTGATGCTCGGGCTTCACTCAGCACCAAAACATCCCCAAATGTGCCTTGAAATCGGAAATCTGGCGGAGAGAGGAGCTGGAGCGGGGACGGTGTCAATCAGCCTCATCCTCGGGCTCAGGGTAACACAGATTTCAGCCCTTTGGTCACTGAGGATCAGGGTTTCTATTCGCCCCTGGGAATGGCTCAGAGAACGAAATATTCATGAGGAACCAGCGTGTGCTGTAAAAGCCCAGAAAACCCAGCGCCTTCCCAGAACCATTGCTCCTTCCTGCCGCCTCTCTTGGCTAAATTCAGACTTTCTTAGAAACGCACAGGTTAAAAGTTTAAAAGCTGAAGATTTCATTCATAATTCACATATCAATGAGGCTCTGATCCCTCCTGGGGAGAGGTGCCTGGGTGAATGCAGATCAGGGAGCCCAGCACCTCGGGGCTCCCTTTTTCCTGAGGCACAGCAGGATCCGGCCAGGGCCGTTCTGGGGGAAGGCAGGGCTGTCCCTTTGGGGTCACTGGAAACCAGAGCTCTCCATTTGGGGTCACTGGAAGCCAGGGCTGTCCCTTTGGGGTCACTGGAAACCAAAGCTGTCCCTTTGGGGACACTGGAAACCAAAGCTGTCCCTTTGGGGTCACTGGAAGCCAGGGCTGTCCCTTTGGGGTCACTGGAAACCAGAGCTGTCCCTTTAGGGTCACTGCTCTGAGCCCCACCCAGCTCAGCGCTGCCAGGAGCCGTCACCGTCTGGTGGCTGCTCAGAGCCCTGTGACAAATGAGTCACCAGCTCCTGGTCCTGTTCCCAACGAGGAATCATCCATCCCTGTCCCAAAACCTGCCATCACTTCCCATGGCCTGGGGCAGGTGAGGGCAGCACCAGCTGGGTCAAACCACACCGATGGATCCTGCCCAGCACAGCATCCCTGGGTGCCCCTGGGCAGGACAAGCCTTCCTCGGGGCCTGTGAGGATGAGGAGGCTCCGAGGGCTGGGCTGTGACAGGGATGGGGATGGGGCTGCTCTGAGCTCTGCTGGTGCATCCAGGCTGGGACAGAAGTGGCTTCAACCTGGAAAAGAGCAGGTTTAAGTGGGATATTGGGATAATTCCTTCCCTGTGAGGGTGGGCAGCTCTGGCACAGAGCAGCTGGGGCTGCCCCTGGATCCCTGGCAGTGCCCAAGGCCAGGCTGGACAGAGCTGGGAGCAGCTGGGGACACTGGGAGGTGTCCCTGGGCATGGAATGAGATGAGATTTGAGGTCCCTTCCACAACAGGCCATTCTCTGGCTGGGTGAACAAACCCTCCACAGCTCTGCTGTGTCTGTGCCCCCCTGGCAGCTCCACCCTGGGGGGTGTGAGGAAGAGGAGGCTGGGAGCGGGTCCTGCACAGGCATTGGGGAGGATCTGCCCTCCCCTGCCCGGGCTGCTCCTTCCCAAGGCTGCCCTGGCCCCCTGCCCTCCCTCCCCTCACCCAGATGGTCACTGCAGCTCCTTGTCAGGCATCCAGGAAGATTTTTCCCCTGCGCTCTCCCCATCCTCTCCGGCAGCCTCCTCCTGGCCTGGCTGCAGCCTTCCGGCCTTAATCCCCTCTTTGTGCCTCGGGGGCACCTCTGCAGCCTTTGGCTGCCACAGGAGCTCCAGCCACGGCTGCTCTGCTGCTTTTTGGGTGAAGATGCCCCCTCATCCTCCCCCTTTCCCCACGTTCTCCCCCTTCCGCCTGTTCTAATACTGACAGTTTTGAGAGGGATTAAAGAAAGAAGTGCAGGAGCCTGGCGATTTGGCTCGAAACTCGTCCCCTTTTGAGAATCTTTTTGCCTTTATTATCCAGCAGATAAATCTGCTTTCAGCTGCCTGGCTGTGCTGGGAGTGGGAATGGCAGGGAGCACTCCTCATCTAATCCCCCTCTCCAGGTGTGCTGCCACTTCCAGCCCAGCCAGGACCACCAGGACCGTGCTGGAGACGGGCTGGGGGCCAGTGCTCTCTGCCTTTGGCTCCCCGGTTGTTATTTTTCCAAACAAATTAAACTGGAGATATCAATCTCAGAAGGAGGGGCGGGGTTTTCCTTTTGGGTTTTTTTTTCTTCCCCCGTTGTGTTTTTCCCCCCTCCCCAAACTTTTCCAGGGGATCTGTTGGCAGCGGCCTCTCGGTGGCAGCGGGGCCAGGAGGGCTCTTGGCAGCAGCTCAGCAGAGGGGATTGGATTGCAGGGACACAAATCCCTCCACTCCGGCAGCCTGCCTTGGTTCTGCCCTGTGGCATCTGGCCCCGGAATGCTGCCTGGCCCCACTGCAGGGGACACTGGTGGCACTGGTGGTGGCCCGGCTGCTCCACGCAGGAAATCCTCGAGGGTCCTGTGGATGGCAGTGGCTTTGGGCCAGGGTGGCACTGCCTGGTCTTGCTGGTGGCACTGCCAGGGTGGCACAACCTGTCCCCATGGGTGGCACTGCCAGAGGACACAGCCTGGCCTCATTGGTGGCACTGCCAGGGGACACAGTCTGGCCCCACTGGTGACACACCTAGTGGCACAGCCTGTCCCCACCGGTGGCACTGCCACTGGTGCCAGCTGGGGCAGGGGCTCAGGGCCCAGCCCCGCTGCCCTGGCAGATGCTGGGGTGCCTGAGCTGGTGGCTTTAGTGCTCTGAACCTTCACAGCCATTCCTTCAGATTTTTCCAGGGGTCAGGTTGATAATGAAGGGATTAATTTAATTCCCCCGCAGCTGCTGTGGGCCTGCTCATCTGCTGGTGTTTTTATATGTGTGGTTCAGGGCTTGGAGGCCAGGAAATCCTGGGGCTGGGGCTGTCCCCATGGATGGGAGCTGTGGGGTGCAGCCCCTGACACTGCCCCTGGGCTGGGCAGGAATAAAACACCAATAAATACTGGAAACCCAATGATGGCTGGAATTCTGACTTTAATGGAGCAGCCCAGTGCAAAACTCACCTTCCGTCAGTCCCAGTGCAAGGCTCCAGCCCAACCCTGTGACCTGGGGGGCTCTGGGGGGTCTGTGGGTGATGCTCCAGGAGTGCCACAACTTCTCCTGTGGCTCCGTGGGTCTGTCCCTGCCCCAGGGAGGGCACGTTCCAGCCTGTGCTGGGGACAGGGACGTGTGTCCTGTGAGGCAGAGGGTGGCTGGCAACCGGAGCACATTAATCTTGCTGGCTGCAGCTCCCCTGCCTCCAGCAGCTCTTGGCGGTGGGTGGCTGCAGTTTTGGATTTTTTTTTTTTCCTCAATTCTATCCCAAACCTGTTTCAGATTAAAAACAAACGCTGTTGCATATCAGTTTGTCAGTCACTCCAGACCTAATCTCCCAAAATAATCTCTTGCCAGCCCTCCTCCTCCCCCAGGATGGGCAATAATTGTTTCAAGACATGTCAGCCTTTGTTGAAAGTGAGGTTCGTGTTTTCCCGAGGCTCGTGTTCTTGGGAGGGAAAGGAGAGAGGTGCTGAGCACGGGCTGACTGCAGGGAGAGGTGGGTGGGGAGAGAGGAGAGGGGGATGTGGCAGCCCTGAGGTGCTGGGGACCATTTTCCTGCCGGGGTGGGACATCAGGGATGGTGAATCTGGGCCGGCTCAGGGGAGCTCCAAACCCCTGCAGTGCCCTGGGCAGAGGAGAGGGACCTGTTTTCCTTTGCCCCTGTCTGAACAACGAAAATCCATTTCCCATCAGTGCTGGGAAACAATCCCTCCCACTGATTTGTACAAATTTGGAGCCGATGTTAGTCCACCTCAGTTGTCTGCAGGCAGATCGGGGTGTCAGTGCTCATCACACCCAGATCTCAGCTCCTCTGCTCCGTGACTGTGCAGGGCCAAGGCTCAGGGTTTTTCCTCACAGGGGTGCCCCACTCTGCTCTGCTGAGCCCTGGGAGCAGCTGGAAATGCCTTTTGGGAATTCATTTTCCCCAAAAAAACCCCGTGACTTTTTTGTGAGCACCGTCATGCAAAGGAGGTCTTTAAAGGGGATCAGATGCCAAAACCTTAAAGGAGTTTTAATGCAACTCTAAGAAGCAATTTCTAGAAAAGCAGAGGCTTGCTAGCTTTGTTTTTTTGGAGGCTTTCTGTCCCAGATCAGCCTTCCCCAGCCGTGTGTGCTCCCCTGGGTGTCCCTGGCACTGCAGACACGCCTGGGCCCCATGTGCCAGGCAGATAAATATTGCAGAAGTGCTCTGGGAGGTGGCAGACACCCCAGGGCTGTGCTGTTCCCACCTGCCTGTGCTGCTCCTATTGCTTTGCTCACGAGAGGGAGACTGGCAGCGCTGGGAATTGGCCACCATTCCCAGCAGGAATTGGTTTGTGGGCTCTTCTGGCAGCCCGAGCATCTGGGACACGTCGGTTCACAAATGTGGTAACAGCTTATCAGGGAATTGTGGTTTGGATTACAGCAAAAGCCCAGAATGAACAAATCCCTGCTTAATCTGGAGGGCTCTGCCAGCCTGCCTGGGGTTGCTGAAAGGAAAATGGAGCTGGCAGAAGTTTCTTGTGCCCTCTGGGAACTTTCTGCCAGCTCACAAAGATAACAATCTCCCAGGGTAACAAAGTAAAAATACTTCATTGGTCCCTCTCTCCTTATTTCGGGGCCTCCCTGCACTTGGATTTTCCATTTCTCGCTTCTCCTGGTGGTGCTGCTCAGCGCTGGGGGCTTCGTGCTGCTGGGCACAGACGAGGTCTGAAACGTGAAATTCAGGGCTGGGACCAGCTCCACATCCCACCCACGGACCCGAGGGTTTGGGGTGAGAACTGGAGCGTCCAGGGGCCTCAGCCAGAGGGAGGAAATTCAACTCCACCTTAAACCAAGGGGTTGGGGCTCTAATGCTCTGCTGGAATTGCCAACTGGACTGTTAAATAGCTGTGCCTTGGGCTGCGAGGAGCGGGTATTTTAATGCATGGGCTGGCTGTGAGGGGTTTTAGCTGCTGTCCATCAGCGCTGGGAGAGAAGCAGAGCAAGTGTCCCCTCCTGTCCCTGCCCCCACGAGGTGTCCCCTCCTGTCCCTGCCCCCACGAGGTGTCCCCCAGCCTGGCTGCTCCAAGTCCAGTAGAGCAGTGGGATGTGGAACAGGCAGGCTGCTGCTGCTGCTGATGATGGTGGTGATGATGATGATGGTGGGGGTCGTGGCGGGATCAGGGAGGCATCACCAGGTGAGAAGCAGAGACTTGTCTCTGTATTCCTGCATTCCCAGCCTTTGGGCATTCCCCGGGAGCCCAGAGCTGCTCTGCTGAGGGCTCTGTGAGCTCATAGCTCTGGTGACACCATTTGAATATAAAACCCCACAGGGCACCTTTGGACAGGTCCCAGCACCTTGTAAACCACGGGACCTGCAGGAAACTGTCAGCTGGAACCATCCAAAAAAATTATTTCCTTTGCCCAGCCTCTGCTGAAGATTTTTGTGTGCCTGAGCTAAGGTGGAGCATCCCCAAAGAGGAGCAGACAGACACCTCACTCCATCCCATCCCATCTCACTCCATCCTATCAATCCCATCAATCCCATCAATCCCATCCATTCCACCCCATCCCATCAATCCCGTCAATCCCATCCCACCCCATCCCACCCTCCCGGGTTCTGCTGGCTGCTCTCCTCTGCATTATTCAGGGCCGTGGAGGGGACGTGATTTGCATTCCTCACGGCGCCGGGGGATCTCTGAATCCCCTTCGGGGGGAAGATTACACGAGATTGCAGCGAGGCTGGCAGGGAAATTGCTCCAAATTGCAGCGATCATGGCAGGGACGTGGCTGTGCACGCACAGAGCGGCTCCGGGGCGGCTTCCCGGGAAAGGGATGGGAAAGGGAGGGACAGAGAAGGGGCTGTGCCACCCAGGGACACTCCGGGTGATGGTGTCATCCTGATTTGAGCAGGAGCTGGTGGAAGGGGAGGCCAGGCAGCATCTTTTCCTGGGAGAAGGAGTGGGAGAGGAAGGAGGAGCGGGCACAGGTGGGATTTGGCTGTGGAAATCTTGAAGGGAAAACGGTGGGATCAGGCAGGGCTGTGCTGTGAGCAGCTCCCCCTGATATCCGGATCAGCAGGAGCAAACACAGGAGCTGCACGGGGCGCAGGACACACGTGCTGGGGGTTAATTCTATCCCTGCCCTCCCGGGGGTGACACCAGGGGCACCACAGTTAATTTAAAAACACTTTGATGGATTTATTAATCACGGGCTGGGTCCTCTCTGTGCCAGCAGCGTGGGAAGCTGCATCCCCATCCCTGCATCTATGGGGACCCTGTGCCACCACCGTGTCCCTGAGGTGTCCCCCTGCCCAGAGCTCCCTGGGGCTGTCCCTGCAGCTCCACAACTTCTCGGGAGAGACATCAGGGCCTGGCCAGCCCCACTTTCCTTTCAAAATGCAGTTTTACTGGAGCAGAAGGAGCACCTGTGCCAGCTCCTCTTTCTCGCCTCCTTTTGCCTCTTTCTGCTCAAGCTTTTTGCTGGGATATCAGCAGGGAGCTGGGCATTATTTATTGATTGTGCAGTAATACAGAGCAAATCCCTCCAGCACCGTGCTGCTGTTCCCTGCCCACAGCCCCAGGAGCAGGCGCTGCCAGGGAAAGGAGGGGAAGGTAAAGTTTATCTCCATTTTACAGGACACAGGGACGTGCCCGAGGCTGCACAAAGATTCCTGGAGCTGGGTTAGGAGATCAGAGCCCCCAGCTGCTCTCCTGCTGCAGGGGAAAGGCTGCCATGGTCCCTCCCCAGCCCTGTGTCCTTGACTCGTGGCCAAAGGTCTTTAAATGAACCCACCCCACAGCAAAACCCGCTGCCAAACCTCTGTCAGAGCAGCAGCTTCTCCCAGCCCGGGCTGGCCTGGGGCCAGAGCTCCTGGGCAGAGGCTTTGTGTCCTTTGTGTCCCAGAGCAGAGCCTCGTGCACCCCCTGCGCTCCTCTGGCTGCTGCTGCAGGGACAATCCTGCAGATTCCCACATGACACTGCCTTCTCCAGAAACTTCCCTGGCTGTCTCCACGGCAGGAATCCAGATGGGGATGTTACATCTTTCACACAATCTGCTCGGCGTGGAAGGGCTGGCAAACCTCTGCTCGCATCAGGCAGGGCTGGGAAACTTTTTTGGGGGGGTTTGGATGCTGCAGAGAGCTTTGCCCTGAAGCTGCAGGCCAAGCTGTGAGTCAGGCGTGGTGTCACATAACAGCAGTGAGTGGTTCCAGGCCGGTTTTCAGAGCTCAGGTAATGCAAACCCAGTGCAGCTGTTTCAGTCCTGGGGCAGGGTCAACATCTGGGCTCCCCGTCCCTACAAGTGCTCGGGGCCAGGCTGGATGGGGCTCTGGGGCAGTGGGATGGTGCCCCAGCACGGCAGGGGGTTTGGGATGAGATGATCTTTAGGGTCCCTTCTGACCCAAACTGTCCTGAAGCTCTGTGATGTGACAAAGATGACTTTGGTGCAAACGGAGGCTGCAGCGTCTGGCTTTTAAACAGCCCCTGGAGGTGGAGAAGCTTTTGTGTGAATGAGAACTGCTCAGCCTGTGCCGGGGCTGCTGGCCCCACCTCTGCCCCCCCAGATCTGTCCTCTGAGGAGGAAAGGCACATCAAGGGCCCCCGAGCAAGAGACGGAGCTGAAACCCCGCGGTAACCACGGAGCCTTTGGATGCAGCCTTTGGATCAATTGTGAAGGCTTTGCCCCCTCGCTGTGTAAAACATCCAGAGCAAATGGAGAGTGACAGAAAAGGGGTCAGTGGTCTGGGTCACCACTGAGGTGCTGGAGGAGATAATCAGACCCTTTTCCTTCCAGTTCAGCGGCTGCCAAAAACACCGGAGCGCCTCACAAAAGTGCGGGGGCGCAGCCAAGCGTGAGCGCTGCGAGGGGCCAGCCCTGGAGGAGCCCCCTGTCCCTGTCCCCACCCCGAGCGCCACCAGGAGCTCGGCTCGGCGGGGTGAGGACCATCCGAGCTGTGTGAGCCGGGCCGTGAAACGCCAGCCTTGCCCTGCCTCACCTGCGAGGTGACAAACCTCTCCGGGGATGCTTTTGGGAAGTGTTTTGTGGTCCCTCGATGGGGGCTCAGGGCGGGTTGGAGCAGCCAGGCTGGATTAACAGTGCTGTTAATGGGACTTGAGAGCATCTCTGCTCCATTACGGGGCCGGGCAGAGCCATAAAACGAGGTGGTTTAAGAAGGTCAGACCCCACTAACGCTGCTCCAAGGGGATTCTCTCCAGAGCTCTCCCAAGGATCTTTGGAGTTTGCTGCTGTTCAGTTCAAATCTTCCTCCCCAAACAAGGCTTTGGTGCTGATTGCATCTCCAAAAAAGGGTTCCCTGCCAGGGATATTTTTGACAGAAAGTGTGATAAAATATAACACAGCAGATACCCGGCCCCTCCTGCAATTTATAAGGAATTTTGGAACCTGAGGGGATTAATTCTGTATCATGTTACAGCACATAAGGATAGATCCTGCTTGCTGTTTCTTTGCACACATAATGAGCAAACCTTCGAACAAATTTGCTTGTTTCTGAAAAATTCCTGTGGCTGGGTTTGAGCTAATCGAGTTCTCGTCTCCAGCATCTTCCCCTCGCTTTGTCCCCAGATGATCTCACAGTTATCCCGACTTTCTCAAAAGCACAAAATAAAACACTTTCTGCGAGAGCTGCAATTGCTTTTGACAACTCAATGGCTCTTTGAAATTTGGGAAACCACACCAAAAAAAAAAAAAACCCCAAAAAAAACCACCCAAAAAACAAAACCCAAACCCTCCCAGGCTCCTCCGTTCTCTTCCAGATCCCTTCTCCATCTCTTCCCTGTCATTGACACGCCGTGGAGTGGGTGGGAATGGTGGGAGTGAAACGCCGCTTTCGGAGCTGGTTGAGGTGGGCTCGGGAGGCACGCAGGCAGTTCAGCAGCGATGATCAATGGGATTTGGGCTTTTGGGGGGATCTGTCTTTGCTGCTCGCCCGGGCGTTTGTGCAAATGATCAACAGCTTGAGACAGAGATTTGTTCCCCGCTCCCTCTCCCTGTCAGCTTTTATTTGCCTTCTGTTGCCCTCCCGCACAATCCGTAAGCCCTCCTCTTTTGCATGATTGTCTCAATTTGCATTTCCAGCAGATCCACTGACATTTGGCTGGACTCGGGGTGAAACACTCCTTGAAATTAGCCCGCACGTTGAGTTTGTTCTGGGGAGATAAGAAGGGAAGTGGCAGGGGGGCCTGGGGGGGAATTAGGCATGTGAAACTGCGCTGGGAGAGGAGCACCCACAGCCAGACTCGAGGCCAGCAAACGTTTCTCTGGGATTTGTTTGGGAAAGCAGAATTTGTCACCGTGGGCGATGGACTCGTCTCCCTCACCCCACTGGCTCCCAATCCCAGCACAAGCCCCTCGGAGGAAGGCAGAGGATAAATTGTTGAGCTGCTCTGTAGTGCTGGCAACGTGAGACTGAGGAGGAATTTTAATTTCATGCTGCGTAAGAAGAGCGCATGCAACAGTAGCAGCCGTATGGATTTTCACATGAATGGAGCGCAGTACCCACAGCAGGGCCGCGGTGTTGGCCCGCAGGTTGGCATTCTTCTCCTCCCTTCGCTGTTTGCACATTCCCCTCGCTGCCCGCCCATCCTCGCACTTGCTGAAATGGAAAGTGTGTCCCTGCCAGATGGGTGTACAGAGCAACGGGCCTGTTCCTCGGTTAGACAGCAATTGGCTTCAGAGACCTTTTGTTGGTTTGATTTCTGTGCAATCCGAGCGCGAGTCTGTTTTGCTGGAGAGGGAAGGATTTTTAGGCCGGTGCCTCTCTTGCTCAGCTCTGCGGGTGTCTGAGCACGGGCACAGACAGCAGACCCCATTAAATCTGCTCTGCCTCGAGATCTCTCTAAAACAACAGGACTTAAACCACTTTCTTGGAGGGGGAAGGCAGGTCCTGGGGAGGATTGATCTGCAGGGATGGGTGGTGTGGGGCCGGACCGGCTGCTTCTCACCCTTTTCTCCTTCCTGGAGATCTCTTTAATCCTCACCCAACAGCGCAAGTCACAGCAGCAAAGAATTTGATTTGTAGAACGTGTCACGCTTTGTTCTGGGGGGAGGTTTTGTTTTACTTGATTTTAAAAATTTTGCATGTATTTGTTAGGGAAAGAGCCCGTGGTGACTTTTTTCTTGAGGGCTGCTGATCTAACACATTCTGCACAGCCATAAAATAGGCTTTAGATAAAGTTCTCCTGGTAACATCTGTGAGGAGCACTGCTCCGCTCGTTTCCGTGCTAAACTGCTCGTTAATGTGCCGGCACATCCCGGCACGTCTGTCAGACCCCATCAGTTGTGCCAGGTAGGGCAGGTGGATAAATCTGCCTGCCTGCTCTTCCTGATATCCCTGCGTGGCAGGAGAAGGCGTGAATGGGGGAAATCCTTTTCCTGCCTGCTGGGGAGTGTCGTTGCCGTTTGGGACGGCTCAATTAACCATACGTAAAACTTTGGTTCTTATAGCAAAGATTTATTGGAAGACAGACTTTTTTCATACAGTGTCTCGGTACAATCAATGTGATTGGTCATTCTGAGCAACATTTCTTGACTGTTTTCTTAGAAGTAAATAACAAGTCAGAAAGACATCAGGTGTCAGGAGGAGGATATCCACAAAGACTATTTCCGGTCCCTCTTTATGATTTCTCAGGCCAGACCGAGAGAACATTTAGTTCCCACAGGCTTCAAGCCACTGTCTGGAGCCTGAAATCCACGTTCTGACCCCTGTCAGTTCCCACAGGGAAAGTGTGTGCACACAACGGGAGACGAGTGGAGAAATTGTGGGATTGTCGGAGCCTGGACACTGAGCTGGGGAAATGTGGCTGGGGAAGGGGTTTGCAGCAATTCAAGGGATTGTCTGTCCCATCCCTGCCTGTCCCTTTGCCAGCTGCTGGCAGCACGCTGAGCTGGAGCCCAGCAGTGCCGGGTCTGGCTCTGTGCATTCCCTGCCAGTGATGGGAGAGATGAAGAAACCCACTGGAGTGTCCAGATGGACCTTCCCTGGCCACCCCTCACAGCCCTGGGCTGGGCACGGCTTCCTCTGCTCTGCCGCAGGGAGAGAGGGGAAATGCTGGATACTGGGGGAAAATTCCTCACTGGAAGAGTGGCCGGGCTTTGGAACAGCCCCCCAGGGGCGTGGTGGGGTCACCATCCCCGCGAGTGCTCACAAAAGGAGGAGAGGTGGCCCTGTGCTGTGGCTTGGTGGCTGTGGTGGCACTGGTTGGAGGTTGGGTGGATGATCTTGCAGCTCTTTTGCAGCCTGAACGATTCTGTGTTCCACAGGAGAGGGGGGACAGTGTGGCCCCCACCCTGGGCTAGCCCTGGGGACAGATGTGTCCCAACAGGGACGTGACACCTCCAGGCAGTTTGGGTTAATGGCTAATTAATTAACCATTAATGGGGTTAATGGTTCCCTCCATGGCTCGGATTGATACAGCTGGCAAACACATTGAAGAGTCCATACAGACCCATAATTAATAAAATACAGATTTTCATCTGTAATCCTTGCCTGAAATAGCTCCCTGATGGAGGGAAGGATGGCTGTAGGGGGACAGTGTGAGTGTGCCCTGTCTGGACATGTCCCTTCAGCCAGGGGACCACGGACTGAGCTCCACCAGTGCTCCCAGCACCCTCCAGGCACCCGGTGAGCAGGAGCAGCCCAGCAGAGCCCTGGGGACACCACCAGCACTGAGCCCTAAACATGTGCCAGTCTGGATAATTCCAGGAAAAGCCC
Source organism: Sylvia atricapilla (assembly GCF_009819655.1). NCBI lineage: Eukaryota > Metazoa > Chordata > Aves > Passeriformes > Sylviidae > Sylvia > Sylvia atricapilla. Next base: position 1,004,450 of record NC_089164.1, read on the forward strand.
AGCAGCCTGCAGGACCACACAATTCCCACCAAACCCAGCTGAGGATGGCGAACTCACAGTGGGGTTCAACCAAATAATCCCATGGGCTGCTCCTGCTCAGGGGGGTGGGTTCCTCTGAGGGCTGGAGGGTTCTCCCCCAGGGTAATTCCAGGAGAAGGGAGAGGCTTCCCCAGGGTCTCTGAGAGATGCCCTCATGCCCTGGGAAGGGCCAGGTTTGTTCCTGGCACTGCTGCCTCTCCTCAGCCCGGCTCAGAGAGGCCGTGAAGCAGCAGTTTCAAGTGCAGGCTAAGAGGGAAGCTAAAGTGACCGATAAAGTCTCTCTTCAGCGCTGGTGGAGCCTTTGGGATCCTCTCATAAATCAAAGGCTGCAGGTGGACTCAGGTGCTGGAGCACAGAACCACAAACAGCATTAATGAGGCCCAGGAACATCATCCCCGTGGCGGCAGAAGCAAAGGGGAGGATGTTTCATCTTGCTGAGCCTGTGACTCTAATGATGGTGCAAGTCCTTCAGAAGGGGAAAAAAAAAATAAAAAGGGACAGTCTGGGGGAAAAAGGACCTTCTGGGCTGGCTCCTTCCCAAAGATCCAGGAGCTGCTCATGTTGCCTGCCTGCTAATTGGAGTTGGCTGTAACTGATTTAGAAAGCGACGGCCTCAGGGAGATGAGATTGTTGTTTGTGTTTGTCTGGGATTAAATACAGATGGAATTAAAACGAAGAGGGGAGGGGAAAAAAACCCGAAAAAACCCCCACGACAAACCCTCAGTTGGAGGAGGAAGCTTTGATGGAATAAATTCCTGCTGCTGGAAGGGAGCAGGAGCTGCTGTGGCTGCGGGGTCGGGGTCTCGGTGCCATTCCCGTGGAAGCACCAGGGGAACAATGAAAGGGTAGAGAGCTAGAAATAGAAAGCAAAAAAGATGAGTGGACCCTGATGAAAGGAGTCCTATTAATAATGAAAACTGGAGGGTTTGAAGCTGCTTTGGAACAAATTTTCAAGGCACAGAACCTCCAGGGAGCGGGGCTTTGGTGGCTGCAGCAGCCCTTTGGTGAAGGCACAAACCACTCCAGATGCTCAGAGCAGGACTCAGCTCCCAGCCAGGCTCTGGAAGCACAAACTGCAGGAGGAGACAGGGAAATACCTGCAGGGCTGGGCTGGGCTGGCCAGAGGCCTCCAACACCAGGAAAATTGGAGTCTCGTGCTTTGAGGTCACGGCGAGATTTCTTCACAGCTGAGTGCAAACCGTGACACAACCGATAAATCACGGCAGTGACAGAGCACGAGGGCTGGAATCAGTAGCAGATTGCACTCTGCAGATGTGGGGACGTGCAGGGGGCTGTGCTGCCTCTGGAGCAATGGGAAGAGAAAGGCAGGAGCTCAGCTCCTCTGACATTGAGCAGTGGCCTCATGCACAGAGGCTGCTGTGGCTGCCAGCACTCCCTCACTGGGAAAATCTGTCCTGGGAGGGAACTTTCTATATCAGTTCTTGGCTCGGTTTAGAGCTCTTGTTTTAAAAGCTTTAGGAACATTTGATACCTGGTCTGTTTTTAGTGAGAGCAGTTCAAACAAGTCCCCTTGTTAGAACTCCTGGGGACAGGGGTGGAAAACGTCCTGGTGGTGTCCCTCAGGTCACCCCAGAGCTGCCTGGAGGTGACTGTGAGCAGCTCCCAGCTCCTCCCCGTGCCCCTTTCAGCACCCTGACACCTCTCCCTGACTGGCTGCGAATCTCCTGCCAGTGCTCATTAACGTGACTCCCGAGGTCCCTGGGCCTGCCTGGGGACACTTCCACCATCCTCTGGGAAGCAGAGGCTGAGAGCACCCCCAGCTCACTGGGCTGTGCCTCTGCTGCAGCTTTGGCACCTGAGAGCCAGCAGCAGACACCTCTGGGATGCTGCTGCACATCCCCGTGGGTGCCTCAGTGCAGTGATGGATGGGAAATGGAAAAAAGGGGAAAAAAGAGGAAAAGAGGAAAAAACTGCTGGGGATGGATGAAATGGTTAAGTGGAGGTGTTTTCTCTCTGTGCTTTCTTGGTTTCTCTGCCTCCCCGTTGGCACACACATCCACGTTCTCTGTTCCTCTCCCATCTGCTTCCCCTGCCCAAAATTCAAGCATTTCACTCTTAAATTTTTTGCCTTCATGTATATGAATGAAAGAGAAAAATATCCCTGCAAACCACGAGGGCTCTGTGGCTGGGATAAATTCCGATTTTCACCACAAAACCCCTCGTAGGTGTGGCCCTGTCCAGCTCTGCCGGGTCGTGCTGTTGGCTCTGAGCATCCCTCAGGAGGCCACAGCTTCTCCATCAGTCCATCTCCCAGTCGTGGCTCTCGGGTGCTGAATTTCGGCAGGCAGAGGCGGTGCTGCCCCAAAATCTGGGTGTGATCGGGTGCTGAGCTTGCTCCTCAGTGGGGGCTGCTTCTGGGGCTCTGCAGCTGCCCAGGCACAAAACCTCAGCCTCTAGAGCAGCAAGGACCAAATCTGGCGAAGCAGAGGAGGCTCTGGGCGAGCTGTTGGGTGCCCAGCCCCGTGGGGATGTCACCGGAGCTCATGGAGCAGCACCCCGGGGAGATGAGCCCCCCGGCAGCACTGGGAGCACTCTGAGCTGTTTGGGGCAGCCCGGGGGACACGGGAGGAGTTGTCCCAGGCTTCAATTCCCCAACCACACATGCGGTGTTTGCCCAACCAGCCAGACCCGAACTGCTGTTCAAACACCGCCTCGCCGCCTGACGTCGGCAATCAGGGAGCTAATTACACTGGATTAGGGTGTTTTTTCTCTTAATTACATGAAAAATTTAGCGCGGCTGATGTTCCCGAGGCTGCAGGGGATTAAGGAGGAGGCCGTGTGTTGATCTGCAGGTCGATTACGGGACCGGGAGCAGGAATGTGCCGGGGCTTTGTCCCCCCATCCCTGTGCCCGGCCCAAAACCCGCTGCTGGGTTTGGGTACCAGGAGGGATGAGGGGTACCAGGGTACCAGGATGCTCTGGGGGAAGCAGAGCAGGGCCAGAGCTCTGTCCTGTGTGTGAGGTTTTGTCTCTCGAGGACATGAAAAAAGGACACTCTTGAGTCAGGTTGAGCGCGAGGAAAAGATCTTTATGTTTGGGTTTAGGGTTTAAATAGGGTTTGGATTTTGGCTAGGGATTGGGGGATGAGAGTAACACCTCTCCGACCCCAGTGGTCAGCTTGGAAGTTTATTGATTTGTTTTTAAAATTAAAAGAGGGACAGAGGGACAGGGATGGACAGGGATGGACAGGGACAGAGAGACAGGGATGGACAGGGATGGACAGGGACAGAGGGACAGGGACAGACGTGTGCTCTGAGCCCAGCCCAGCAGATCCCAGTGCCTTCAAGGCCGTGCTGAGCAGCGTTCCATGTGTTGCATGCACAGATTATTCAGAGCCAGTTCATCTGCTTATCTGCTGATTAATTCTGAGATGCTGGAAAGGGAATGTGCCAAAGGCTTAGGGAGTTACAGTGCGGAGATGGAAGAGATTTTGCTTTTTATTTTTATTTTTATCCCTGATCTGCCCCAGAATAGCACCAGCGAAGCAGCTCAGAGGGGCAGGAGGAGCTTTCCTCACACATCAGGAACCTGAGCTGCCTCCAACCTCTGTCTGATGGAGATTGGGGCATGAATGAGCAGAGAGGGAGACACTCAGCCCCACGGATTTATACTGTAGAGCCTCCCACCAGGAGCCTTTAATGCTCCCAGGCCAGGGAATGTACCAGCAAATGTCCCTGGGCCCCAGCCAGCGCTGTTGGTCCTGCCTGGTGCCTTGCTGCAGGAGAAGCATTTGCTGCAGCATTTGCAGCAGCCCAGAGATGATGCAGCAGCCCCAGACAGAGCCTGTCGCTGCTCTGGGGGACACAGCCCAGCCAGGCTGCAGGGACAGTGCTGAGGGGACCCTGGGGCAGTGCCAGCCTGCCTGGGGCTCTCTGTCCCCACACGACCCCACCCAGCCCCAGGGCAGTGGCAGGGACAGACTCAGTCCTTTGGCAGACTCTGCCTGGATTTGTAACCAAACATTCCCATTCCCACCTGCAGCTCTGAGTCCTGCTGGGTCCAGCAGTGACCTGGGGACAGCAGTGACATGGGGGGGACAGCAGTGACCTGGGAACAGCAGTGACATGAGGGACATCAATGACCTGGGGACAGCAGTGACCTGGGGGACATCAATGACCTGGGGAAGACAGCAGTGACATGGGCGACAGCAGTGACCTGGGGGACATCAGTGACCTGGAGGAGCAACAGCAGAGACTTGCGACAGCAGTGACCTGGGGACATGAGTGACCTGGGGGGGACAGCAGTGACATGGAGGAGCAGCAGCAGGGACGTGGGACAGCCTCATTTCCCGGGATCTGAGCTGAGCTCTGTAATTTTCTCCCATCCTCTGCCCCAGCAAGGTCAGATCTGATCAGTAACACACGAGTGGCTCTGCGTGCACAAGTGACACCAAAACCATGCACGGCCCCCTTGTTCAGCTGCCTGACCCAGAGCAGAGCAGAACCACCAGGCAGGGGTTTATCCACGGCTTTATAAACCCCAAAGACAATAAAATTTAGATTCTCTTATTTCCTTCTGGGTTCTGGCCTTGGGCAGCTCAGAGTTTGGCTCGTGTTCCAGCGCTCCCGGGAGGTGCTGGGCAGGAAATCGAAGCCATTTGAAACATATTACTTACATGATGTTTTCAAAAAGGAAAGAGAATAATACTTCCTGAGGAACTCTGCGGCTCCCACCTGATCAGCTGGAAGCCCTGGCTTTGGAGAAACAGAGGTTTTTGTGTGGTAATTTTTGACAGTCGTTTAGTTTTTTCCTCCTTGGGGAGAATCACGACTCGCTGGAGCTCGTTTAGAGCAAACTTCACATTAGACAATCTTGTCTTAAGTGGCTTTTGATGCCATTTTACACGGCCACTCAAGGTCAACAAAGCAAACTGAGCAAGACCAATCCCTTCAGCTGTGAAATGCAGCGCTGGAGGAGGATGTTGGTGGGGAGGGGGAGCCTGACATGGAGCTGTGTGGGATTATTCAGCTGGAAGGGCACAGGTGAGGTGTGGACAGATAACACAGATGCGGGGCTATTCTGGGGGCTTCGGGCAAGGGCTGCAAATGGTTTGTGACAAGCAGATACCAGGTACCTCCCTCGCCCTGAATAGCACCAGAGTAGCACCAGAATAACCCAGAATAACACCAGAATGACACCAGAATGTCACCAGAATAACACCAGAATAGCACCAGAGTAACGCCAGAATAATGCCAGAATGGCACCAGAATGACACCAGCATTCTCCCAGAAGATCCCCAGCTCTGGGCTCGCTCCCATGTTTGCTGTCCATCACACAGGCTCAGCACTCAGCCCCGTTTTCCTTCACTTGGGCAGTTTTCACTCCCCAAGCGCTGCTCACACATCCCTCCATCCCTCCACCCCTCCATCCATCCCTCCATCCATCCCTCCATCCCTCCATCCCTCCATCCCTCCATCCCTCCATCCCTTCATCCCTCCACCCCTCCATCCCTTCATCCCTCCACCCCTCCATCCCTTCATCCTTCCATCCCTCCATCCCTCCATCCCTCCACCCCTCCCTCCATCCCTCCATCCCTGATGGTGCCCTGTGGGCAGAGCTGTGGATTTCTGTCTCGCCTCCCTTTGGGCTCACACCGATCTCACAGGGCAAAGGGGAGACCGAGGGGAAAAGGTGAGGAAAGGCCGGGAATGGTGCAGGGTTTGTGACACCCTGATGAGGGCTGGGGGCCAGCCTGGGCTCACCCTGCACTGCCTCCCTGCTCAGGGCTGCCAGGGCCGTGGAGAACAGGCTGCTTTAGGGGTAAAATCCCCTCTGTGCCTGCTCCTGGAGCTGTCCTGCTCTTTCCTCACCCGGGCTGGAGCTGCCCAGGGCAGGGCTGAGGCAGGGGGAGGATGGCAGAGGATGGGCACCAGCCTGCAGAGTCCCTGGCACAGGAACACCCACCTCGCTGCTGCCTCTGCGAGGCCAAAGCCTGGTCCCTGTGGTGGTTTCCCTGCAGGATGGAAAGCCTGGAGCAGAGCAGGACTGTGAGCAGCGATTCCCAGCAGCCCGAGAGGCACAGAGACACCTCCCCAAAAATCAAACAGGAGGGAAAAGGGAGAAAGGGGTTGCTGAACAGAGGGAAAGGACGTCCCTGCTCACTGGGGACGGATTAGAGAGGACAGGGTTTGTGCCCTGAGCTCTCCTCCTTCTAGGCAGGGAGTCCCCTGAGTGTTCCCACCTTTGCAGGATTGCGTTTGATGCTGCTGGAAGGTGCAAGGCCCTGAACCCCCCGCAATTGTCTCTCTGCAGCAAGTGCTCCCAAAGAAAGCAGCTCTGCTCCTTCTCAGCACTCCCTGACCCCTGGAGCCCCCCGGATTTACAGTCTTTACCTCCTGCTGTTGTACCGAGCCCTCTCCTGCACTGGATTTCCTCAGAACTGCAGAAGAAAACCTTTTGGGCACCTCATACATCATTTCCTACATCTCAGTGCTGGTTTTTGGCTGATTTAGGGCTGGTCTGTGCCTTGCAGGGGTTGGTTCCAGCTCCAGGGTGTGCAGAGCCTTCCTGCGGGCACGGCATGGGAAGGAGCTTCCCCCTGGATGGGAGGGAGAGCTGGGCCTCCAGGAAAAGACAATGCTGCTGATTTAAAGCACCATCCAAAGCAATCCGAGCTCGCCAGCCCAAATTTCATTTTAATGAATCCATCCCCGGAAGAATACTACTTAATTAATTAGCAGCTCATTTGCATGAGGTGGCATGTTATTAAAGTTCTGCTGCTGCAAGTGGGGCTGTGACAAGGTGTGAGCTGACAGCTTTTCAAATAAAAAGTCTTTTCAAGGAGTGATCTCCCGAACTGGCAGCTTTGTTCTAAACGAGCCTCTCATGCAGCAATAAATTAAAGACATGGGGCTGCTGATTAGGCTCTGCATGGTGCCTGTGTGCCATCCTCCTGCCTCATCCTGCACCACCAGCTCTGCACAGGGTGCGAGAGGGAAATAAAGGCTGAAGGAAGGAAAAACCTCTCCAGTGGCAATTTCTCTGAAGGGTTTGTGCTGTTTGTGTCCAGCAATTGGCTCCTTCCTCCTCCAGAACCCTGCAGGAAGGCAGCAAGGGATCCTTCTCCTGATGTCTTTCCTCGAGGGAATGGGAAAAGCTGTGCTCATGGAAGAAACGTTCATGGAATCTCTTCTCCTGCACACTGTGGGTGCACCCCAGAGCTGTCCTTGGGGTGGCACTGGGTGTCCTCAGGCAGGGCACAGTGAACCCAATCCTGGGCTCACAGAGTTCTTTGGGCTGGAGGGACCTTAGAGCTCATCCTGTGCCATGGGCAGGCACAGCTCCCACTGTCCCAGGCCGCCCCAGGCCCTGTCCAACCCGGCCTTGGGATGGGACATCCAGAATTTATTCGGTGCAACAGCCTCTTGAGGGTGGTTTGAGCTTTAGCAGAGTTAAAATGTTCTGGTTTTTAATTAGTTTTTGTGTTTCCAAACCTTGCCTGGAGGCGAGCTCACCCTCAGAAAGGCTCAGATGGAGGCTTCAGGTCTGTGTTTCAGGCTGGGCAGGCTGCAGCCACTTGTCACAGGCAGGAAACTTTCCCTGGAGGAGCAGCCACCCGCCCACCCACAGGCCCGTGGTGCTGGAGACACCGCTTAATTCGGGTTTGTTTGTTGGTTTGTTGGTTTTCTGCGTCACCAGCGGTGTGTGGGTGCAGTGCTGCAGACACAGCCCCCCTTCCCCCGGAGCTGCTGCTGCCCTGGGGGGGCTCTGGGTGCCCCCCAAAGAGCCCAGCACCTCCTCTGCCTCCTGCCTCCTCTGGGGAGCTGCAGCTGCCCGGGCTGAGCCTTTGAAGGCTGAGCCAACGTCTCCCAAACAGAAAGGATGGGAAGCACGAGTGGGTGTGAAATAAACCCCCAGAGACCTTCCTGAGAGCGGGATTGGATCCACTGAGCCCTGGGATCCATCAGGAATGTGGGGCAGGGGGGCTGGAGCCGTTCCTGCTGCCCTCTGCCCATCCCTGGCCCAAAGAACCAGCCCAGGCACCCAGAGGCAGCAGGGGCAGGGGGAGCTGGGGCAGTGTTGGGATGGGATTTGGGATATCCCAAAGGCATCACTTCGGGATGATCCCACCCCAAAGTGCCAGGGACCTGGAATCCAGGCTTGGTGCCGATTTTCTCCCCAGGGTTTTGTGAGGGCAGCCCCAGCAGTGATTAGTGAGAGTGTTTAATGTTTAGTTGGACAGTGTAATTCGGGGCAGGATGGATTTTCTCCTCCCCCGGGGACTAGAGATGGTCTCCAGGAGCTTCTCCTGGCCGTGAGTCCCTGCAGGGAGCCCATCCATCGGGGCTTGGGGACAAAGACAAAGGTTGCTCCCACTGTGACAGATCCACCCCGGCCCAGTCTGGGAGAAATGCATAAAGAAAATGTGACAGGAGAGAAAGAGACTGAGAGATGAGGGAGCCTGCAGGTAACGAAGTTAATTGGATATGCTGATTTGAATTGAATGTGCATGTAAGGTTTGTCATTAACTTTCTCACAGGCACATGTATGATTTAGAGGGAAGGTGTTTAATGGGGTTACTATTTCACTGGAATTCTGAGGGGAAGACTTCCTAACAGAGCCCAGTCCCATTCCTGGTGTCCCTGCCTGCAGGAGGGAAACTTTTTGGGGCTTCTCCCATGGCTGGGGACACGGCCAGGGGTCCTGCTGGGGGCCTGGGGCTCTGCCACAGCTGCATGAACAAATTCAGGCCCCAGACGTGGGGTGGATTCTGAGTGATCCCCACAACTCCCCACTCCTCTGGGCCCAGCAATGACCTGGAAATGGGTCAGCAGCGAGTCTGGGGCTTCTTCCCTCCCACAGTTTCACAGAGGGCCTGAGGGGCTCTTGGAAACTTTTGGGGTAATAATTTGCAGTTCCAGCTCGGGATTCTCCCCTCCTGGAGGTGTCAGGGGATGCAGGACCAGGAGCATCACGCAGGGACAGATTTTCACTTTGTTGCCATCCCAAAAAGAAGAGTTCAGGGATGCTCTGAGTGAGCAGCCCCCAGCGCCTCCCTGGCTCTTTCCACACGGAACCTGTCACTGAGGACAGGAAAGACAAACTCCAAGTAATTCAGAAGGCAAACGGCATAGAAAAAGGTGGCCTCGTTTTTAAATTTTTACTACTTTTTATAAGCTGTTCCAATACAAACTTAATGTGACTGGTGCATAAGAACAACACTTCTCTAATCCTATTAGTTAACCAGAGAAACAATAAAACACCACCTAAAAAAATGTTTTTAAAAAAGGTTGTTTGCCAAGATTGTTTTGAAAAAAAATATCTTTCCTGAAATACTCTTTCCTTAAAAAAATTAGCAGCTGCCAGCAGGCTAAAAATCCTTCAGACTCAAAAATGAGAAGCCCAAAGTGCTCTGGGCCCCTGCAGAGGTGGGGGGAAGCTGCAGCTCAGGTGGAGTTGCTGGGTGCAGGGTCAGGTGGGGAATCAGCCCCTCGTGCACGGATTTATTCCTCAGGAACTCCATCCCGAGTCAGCCTGGTGGAAACACCCCTAATGAGAACAGACAGGTAATTTAATCACGGAAAGTTCCTACAGGGGGATCCCGTGTCTCCTAATGGGAGCCTGCTGCGAGGGGATGCAGAGAGATCCCAGCCCTGCCCGGGCACCACCACACCTGAGGGAACCTCCCTGCCCGAGCTGCGCTGCAGCTCCGTGTCACATTAGATCCCTGAGTGGCTCATCCCGGTGGCACAATGTGGAATTTCGCTAATCTCTGCCCGTAAAGCCCAGCTTAGCCCGCAGCTGCATTGTGGGGGTATTAGAGAGCTCCGTGTGAGCCCGGCTCCGCAGCTCCCCGCAGCACCCGGCGCGTCCTGCTGCTCCACCCGGGGCTGCCCAGGGCCCTGCCCGCCAGGGATGAGCTTGGATTTGCAGATTATGTCCTTAGGCACTTCTCAGGAGGGATTTGTACGCATCCAGCGGGAGGGAAGGGCTGGATGTGGCCCAGGCAGCTCCTGGGGTCCATGTGGCAGCCTGTGGTGTCCCCTCCTGGGCTCTGCTGTCCCTCTGACCCGGGTTCAGCTCGCTGAGGTGCCTCTCCCCACACCTGAGCTCCACTCATCCCGACCCTGCTTCCCTCTGTGCCTCTCTGCCCCATCACCAGGCCAGGACGAGCCCTGGATCTGGGATGAGCCCTGGATCTGGGATGAGCCCTGGGTTTGGGATGAACCCTGAATTCAGATGAACCCTGGGTTTGGGATGAGCCCTGAATTCAGGATGATCCCTAGGTTCAGGATGAGCCCTGGATGTGGGATGAGCCCTGGATTTGGGATGAGCCCTGAATTCAGGATGATCCCTAGATTCAGGATGAGCCCTGGATGTGGGATGAACCCTGGATTTGGGATGAGCCCTGAATTCAGGATGAGGCCTGGATTTGGGATGAGCCCTGGATTTGGGATGAGCCCTGGATGTGGGATGAACCCTGGATTTGGGATGAGCCCTGAATTCAGGATGAGCTCTGGATTTGGGATGAGCCCTGGATTTGGGATGAGCTGGAGGCACAGCGCTGGTCCCACGCCGCTGCCCCAGGGCCAGCTCAGGAGGTGTCTGGCCCCGGGAGGACACCCACACGTGAGGCAGAGGAATCATTTCCCTCTCCAAACGTCAACAAGAAGCTTCCTGCTGTGTGAGATGATCCCTCTCCTCTTCCTGGTCCCCAGGAATCATCGCTCTTCTCTGACATCATCATCTGTTGCCGTGGAAACCGAGCCCTGAGCCGGAGATGCAGTGGAGCATCCCGGTGTCCGTGGGTGCCCCTCGGCCCTGGGCGGTGGGCGGGGGGCTCGGGGGGCTCTGGGGGGCTCTGGGGGTTCCACACCCACCCAGGGACAGAGCAGGGGGCTCTGCTGTCCCCTTTCCCATGCCCTGAGCCACCTCCCCGACTCCCCGAGAGCCCCCAGGGCTGCTCTGTGGGTGCAGGGGGGCGCAGGCAGCCCCCAGCCCCCGTGCGGTGCCCTGAGGTTCCCATTCCAGGCACAGCTCCAAGGCTGGAGGAGCCGTCGGGGCATTCGGGGCCGTCCCCAACCCCGGGAGCTGCAATTCCCACCTGGGATTGGGCTGCACCAGCCTTGTCCAGCGGTATCTCTCTTTATTAGCCCTGTCTGACCTCATTACTAGAAAGAAGCTCAATTTAACGAGCTGCCGGCGCCCTGAGGGAACTCTGGAAAACAGTTGTTTTTCACAAAGGCTGCTGATCCTTCATGTCCGGCGCTTCCATTCCAGTGTGCCCATTAATCAGGCGTGGTGCTGCCTGCGGCTCCCCGACAGCCCCGTGCTCCTGCTCTTCGCTCCTCAGGTGATTTCTGTCCCTCTGTCCCCCTGCTGCAGCCTGGTGGCTCCGTGGGTGACTCAGGTGGCAGCACCGGGCTCACACTGGTGTGAATCCACCCCTAATTCCCGGCATTTCATCACCTGGCCTGCGATGATCCTAATTCTCACAGGTGGAATTAAAGCAGGATTTGACCTTCTGCCTTTCTGGGGGGCGGATTTTGCTTTCTGAAAATTCAGGCCTTGGGCTGGCAGCTGAATCCTGCCGGAGGCTCCTGCGGGGGTCCAGCAGACCCCTCACAATCCCCCCCGGAGTCTTTTATAGCACCGAGCGCTCGGGAAGTAAAGGGAAAACGCGAAATCAGCAAATAGCCGTGTCTGTGCGTACCCACGGTGTCTGTGCGTGGCTGGAGGCTCCGGGGCTCTTTCCCAGGGCGGGATTTATCCCGAGGAGGATGCAGAGGAGCCTCTCTGCCCTTTGGGGTGTGAAGATTTGGGGTATTTCCAGCTGGGGTGGATCATTACTCAGCTGAATCATGGGATGCTCAGCAACCTGCTCTCTCACCTGCCGGGGACACGAACCAGGAAAAAAGAGCCTTTTGTGGGCTCCATCCTGCCTCTTCCCGGGCTTTGGGCTCCGGGTTTTCCTGCCTTCGGCTCCGTGACGCGGCCGGGGGGGAATAACGGGGAAGCACAGAGGGGCTGGTCCTGTCCCCAGGACAGGAGCTTTTCCATGGGGCTGTTCCCTCTCCTGGATGGGCACATCCCGGCACAGCCCCGAGAATTCCCGGCACGTTCCTGGCACATTCCTGGCAATTCCTGGTACGTTACTGGCACATTCCCTAATTCCCGGCAATTCCCGGCACATTCCCGACACATCCCAACACATCCCGGTAATTCTTGGCACATGTCTGGCATATTCCCGGCAACTCCCGGCACATCCCAGCACATCCTTGGCACATTCCCGGCAATTCCCGGCACATTCCCGGCAATTCCCGGCACATTCCCGGCTCCCTGGCCCGGCAGCGCTGTCGCTGCGAGCCCTCGGCTCTCCCAGCCCCGCACACGCCGCCTTTCCATCCAGCGGCTCTCCAAATATGCAAATCCTGCCGGGAAAGACAATGTAAAGAGTTTATTTATCCTCCTCCCTTCCCCTCGCACAGCCCCCGGGGCCATTAATTATTAACTTTGGGAAGCGAAGGCGTTTCCTCAACAGCAGCGGCTGCTGGCAGGGCTGGGCTCTGTCACAGCCCGCGCAGGTTTCCTGCGGGAGCAGGGAGCGGGTTTGGAGGGATGGAGGGGTGCTTGGAGCCCGAGGTGAGCGGGCCGTGTGGGGCTGTGTGTGTCAGAGCTCCGCTCCTCAGCAGAACGGGCTGGGCCGCCTTGGCCTGGCTGAATCCTGCAGCAGGAAAGGGGCAGCAGCATCTCAGCGCTGGTGAGGACATGCCTTGAGGGCTGTGTCCAGTTTGGGATGGACACTGAGTGCTGTGTCCAGTTTGGGATGGACACTGAGTGCTGTGTCCAGTTTAGGATGGACACTGAGAGGTTTGAGCACATCCAGAGGCCACGAGGCTGGTGAGGGGCTGGAACACAAACCCTGTGAGGAAGGACTGAGGGAGCTGGGGGTGTTTATCCTGGAGAAAAGGAGACTCAGAGGTGACCCCATCACTCTCCACAAGCCCCTGAAGGTGGCTGTGCTCAGCTGGGGCTGGGCTCTTTCAGCTGACAGAAGGAGAGGACCCCCTCGGGCTGCACTAAGGGAAATTCAGGCTGGATATCAGGAAAATGATTTTTACAGAAAGGTGATAAAGTGCTGGACTGCCCTGCCCGGGGAGGAGGTGGAGTCACCATCCCTGGGGTGTTTAGAGCAGACTGGATGTGGCACTAGGGCCAGGGTTATTGAGGTGTTGGGGTGGGTTGGACTCGATGATCCTGGAGGTCTCTTCCAACCTAATCAGTCTGTGATCTCCAGCTTTTAAGCAGGGATGATGCTCCAGGAGGATTCCGTGGCAGGAAGAGGTGATGGAGGTTGTCCAAGTGTCATTTTATAGGTGTCTGGAGAATTAAAATACACCTCTGCAGTATCTTGACTTTGCTGTTGGCTGTAGGGTTTTGTGGTCTCCTTTCAGGCTTATTTTAGTGAGAAACTTAAAAGTTTACAATTCCCTTCCCCCCGGATGGTCAATCATAGCTCACTGGTGGTCTCTCTGCAACCACAAAACTCTCATTATTTCTCCTGAATTGGAAAATCACGGGGACAGCAAAAATGCTGGAGACAGAACCTTTGCTCCAGCCGCTGCTGCCACACGCTGTCTCCAGCTCGGAGCTGAGATTTTTGGATGAATTCCTTTTCCCACCTTCCTCCTCCTCCTCCCCCGGCCCAGCAGCCCCGGGATGAAGGTGGGACTGGGCTGTGCTCTGAGGTGTGTTTGCTCCCCGCAGATCCGGGCGGACGGCCCTCCGCAGGGCGGCATCCAGTACGAGGTGCTGACGGTGTTCAAGGACGGGAGCCCGGTGCTGCGGGACATGGCCTTCTCCATCGACCACAAGTACCTGTACGTGATGGCCGAGCGCCAGGTGAGTGTCTGCCACCTCCCTTCCTGGGGAAGGCGCCCGGGGAGCTCCGGGGACAGGAGAGCTGGGGACAGGAGAGCCGGGGACAGGAGAGCCGGGGACAGGAGAGATGGGGACAGGAGAGATGGGGACAGGAGAGCCGGGGACAGGAGAGCCGGGGACAGGAGAGATGGGGACAGGAGAGATGGGGACAGGAGAGCCGGGGACAGGAGAGATGGGGACAGGAGAGATGGGGACAGGAGAGCTGGGGACAGGAGAGCTGGGGACAGGAGAGATGGGGACAGGAGAGCCGGGGACAGGAGAGCCGGGGACAGGAGAGATGGGGACAGGAGAGATGGGGACAGGAGAGCCGGGGACAGGAGAGCCGGGGACAGGAGAGCCGGGGACAGGAGAGATGGGGACAGGAGAGCCGGGCACAGGAGAGCCGCGAGGAGCTCGGGTCCTTCTGCCCCTGAGCAGAGGTTGGCAGCAGTGCTCGGGGGAGAGTTGTGTGTTCTTGTTTGTGGCTGGGAGTGATGGGAACTGAGCTGATTTGGAGGCTCTGGGACATTCCTGCCCCAGTCCCGAGCTGCAGGGAGCCCAGGGCTGCTGCTGAGGCTCTGCGAGGCTTTGTCGGGGAGCATCCTTGAGCACAGAATCCCAGAACCCCTGAGGCTGGAAAATCCCTCTGGGATGGGCACCCCAAACCTCCCTGGGCAGCCCCTGCTGAGGCCTGGCCGCCTTTCCTGTGCCCAAATTCCTCCTCAAACGGCTGAACCGATGGTGAATTATTTCTCTCTGCATTTCTTTGTTGGTTTAGTCATTCACCAGCAGGTTTGAAGGGGCTGCCAGCGAGAGCTGCTGCTGCACAGAGGGTGGACCAAGCCCCACTGAGGCTGGCCCTGCTCTGTGCCAGCTCTGCTCCTGTCCTGAGGCACTGCCCACATCCCAAAAATCCCCGCAACCCGAGTGGTAATGACGGGAATTGATGGCTGGCAGCCCACGGGATGCAGAACGATGGCAATAACCTGGGGCCTCCTGTTCCTGTGTGAGGTACAGAACCCCCAGAGCCCCCAGCATGGAGATTTCTGGATTCTGTGGCTCTGCTGAGTGTTTTCCTGGCTGCTCCTCACCCCTGGGGGGTTCAGGGTCACAGGGCTGGTGCCCTGTGGGTGCTGGGGGCAGGAGAGAGGTTTAGGTGCTGTTCAATTGTCCTGGGTGGGGTGAACCCCCTGGTCACCGACAGCTTTCCTCCTGTCCTCCCTCCCAGCGGCTCAGGGATGCTGCAGGGAGGTGTTGGTGTCATCAGGGACGTTCTGATGGAGGCAGAGAGCAGCTCTCCCTGCACTGGGAGCTCCCAGCTCCTCCCAGAACTGTTTGTTTTTTGGGGGGTTTTTTCTGACCTACAGAAAGAAAAGGGGCGGGAAAAGAGAAAAAAAAAAAAAAAGAAAAAGAAAAAAAAAAAAAAAAAAAAAAAAAAAGGAAAAAATCCTTTTCTTGCTTATAAATTCATTTAAACAGCAGGGAAGAAATGTTTTAGAAGAGGGCAGAGTTTTCTCCCTGCTACAAGGCTGCAGTGAGGGAATCCCTGAGGCTGAGGAAGGCATTTTGTGCTGGTTAGAGGCACTCAGGGATCGACACTTGCATGAGCAGCCGCAAATTTCAGCTCCCATCGCAGCCTGGGCTGGGATTAGATGGCAATAACGAGGATCTGTGCAAACTTCTGAGATTGAATTATTTTATTTGGATGTTAATGCTTGGTCACTGTGCGCAGGAGCCACGTGCTGCCCGTGCTCCCAGCAGGCAGAAAACGACCCAGGGTGGATCCCAAACAGTTGAGGAACTGTTTTCATTAGGAGCCAAACCCAGGGGGAATGCCTCTCACTCGTCTTTTATGAGGCAAGAGCGCCTTAATATTCATCAAAGCGCTAATTTGCTTAATTGTGAAACAAAAAGATGTGAAGAGAATTAGCAAATAATAGAATATTCCTGGAACATTAATTCCATTTTCGGCTCTGCCTTGGGGAGCCTCCAGGAGCTGGGGGCTGTTGCCTCTCACTCCTTGCAGGATTTTTGCCGCAGGATTTGCCTTTTGCCCTTGCAGCTCTGGGTCCCCAAATCCCAGCGTGTGGATCCTGTCAGCTCCTGTGACCCCGGTGTCCCCACCCCGGCAATGTGACAGTTCAGCAAAGGGCAGCCAAGGATTTATTTTTTCCCCGGGTTCTCCATGAAGGAGGCTGATGATTGAAAAGGGGTCAGCACCAGGAGGAGGAGGAGGAGAGAGGTCCAGCAGCTCCACGGGGCTGAGGCTGGAAATGGTGGGAGGTGTCCTCAGAAGGACTGAGAATATACAGAAAAAAATTTTTAAAAAACCCCATATATACAGGAAAAAATATACAGAAAAAAAAAGGCCTCTGAAGGCTGGAAATTGAGAAGAAGCCGAAATTCTGCCACAGCAAAATGCCACAGACAGCAGCTGCTGCTCCCAGGGATGTGCTGCACGTTCCTGTGGGGGAGGATTGTCCAGAGCAGGGAATTTGAATATCTGCTGAGACAGAAACAGGCCAGTGCCTGTGTCAAAACACAACTCCCAGAAATGAGCTGGGGTTCTGTGGGGCTGGGCTCAGGAAGGTGCTGCCCAACAGAGCTGGTGGCATCTCCTGAGCTGCTCTGGGCTTGGGGACAGCCCTGGGATGGGCTCTGGGGACAGCTGTGAGGAGGGAAGGGAGCTGGGGGGACACTTCCCCCCAAAGCTGGAGCTCCTGGGCACGGAGCCCACCTCCCTTCTGTGCAGGCAGCAGGCAGGAGCAGCTCTGTGCTGAGCTGCAGGAAAAGAGCCTCTCCCTGCTCAGATCTGGAGCTGTGCTTGTAGGCACAGCCCTTCCCCACTCCCCTGGCTCCTGGCCCAGCCCTCTCTGTGCTTTGCTCCAGGTTTTTTTTTTCCCCTCCTTCTTTTTTTTTTATTTTTTTTCTTTTTGGAGCTCTCCCTGAGCCTTTCATGTCTGGCTGCCAAACTCCTTCCAAAGCAGAATATTTGACATTTGATTTCACTCCCACAAAGCACAGAAGCAACAGTTGCACAGCCCAGTCTGGGGGAGAGAGGGATAAAGAAACTTTTTGCTTCCAGGCACTCAGAGCTCTTGAACCACTCGCTTGAAGGGTGGTTGTCAGGAGCTCCTTCAGGTCCCCTTCCACAGCCCCCGGTTGGAAACACTCAGAGGAGAAAAGAGAAGTGGTTCTGACCCTGTTTAAAGCAGGAATTCATTTCTCAGTGCTGGTGGAACAAAGCGAGCTCATTTCTGCACACGGGCTGAGCAAGGCTCGGGGAGAGCTGGATGGGGATGGAGATGGTGGAGATGATGGAGATGATGGAGATGGTGGAGATGATGGTGTTTTTTGACACAATCAGCATGGTTTGGAATGGGAGGGACCCTAAAACCCATCTCATCCCACCCCAGGCTGCTCCAATCCCCATCCAACCTGGTTTTGAACCCTCCAGGGATGGGGCAGCCACAGCTGCTCCTTATTTATTCCCAGACCTGTTGCTTTTCCACCGACTGAATTTCCCCCCCTTCCCTGTGCCCATCCATCACTGTGGCTTTAGGTAAAGAAATCGTCTTTCAGTCTGCTCTGGGAGCAGTGAAATATTTGCTTTGCCCCTGTGCCAGGAGCTGCGGCTCCTCAGGGATAATTTGTTGTGCATTCCCCCGTCCTGTGACCCCGGGAGGTTTCAGTCCTGTGAAAAGAGATTTGCTTTGGGCTGAACTTTTCCTGGATGCTGAGGGAGGAGGAGG
Source organism: Sylvia atricapilla (assembly GCF_009819655.1). Classification (NCBI taxonomy): domain Eukaryota; kingdom Metazoa; phylum Chordata; class Aves; order Passeriformes; family Sylviidae; genus Sylvia; species Sylvia atricapilla. The sequence goes on from NC_089164.1 coordinate 1,022,122, forward strand.
CAGGTGGGAGCTGCCCAGATGATTGAGGAGAGGTTGGGGTTGGAGTGAGGGCTGAGAGAAACGGGGGAGCCCATCAGTCCCGGAGCAGCAGAGCTGTAAATACTGACAGTGTCCTGAAAAGAACTGAGAAAACATGATGAAAAATGCAAGAGATGTGGATAAAAGGGTCTGGAGTCATCAAGAGGGGAAAAAAAGAAAAAAAAAAGATGAACTGATTAAATTTTTAACTACATTATCTGCTAGTTGAACAGGCAGTTAGCTGGACATAATCTCAGCAAACTCTGAGCACTGGCACAGGGAAAAGGGCTCGGCTGAATCCCACCAGAGGTGTCCAAAATCCTGCCTCCCGTGGGCTGCTCCACCTGCTCATCCATCAGCCAGGCCACAGAGGGAGCTGGGGGTGGCTTCGGGATGCTCTGGAGGAAGGGCTGTGCCCGTGGGCTGTTTGCACAGCTCCTCTCCACCCCATCTGCTCCTCCTCCCCAAAATTCCTGACTCCACTCCGCCCCTTTCCCCTTCCCTCCCCGCCGTCAATTAGGAATAATTAAGAACTCCAGCTAAAAACTTGTCTGATATCATTAACAATACCTCCCTGACGAGGAGGATGTGTTAATTAACATCAATTTGACCAAAAAAAAGAGCTAAAAAACCAGCCTCCTCCCGGCCAGGTGGGACAACCTGCTGGCCCCTGTGCTCTCCTGCTGCCGGCACATGTCAGCCCTGCAGAGCCCTGGGGCTCCCGTGCTGCTCCCAGAGCCTCCCCACGGCTGCCAGGTCTGTCCACGCACAAAATAAATGTGGGCAGCTCAAGGCAGGAGCCTTTGAGGTAAAGGAATCCTTGAGAGATGAACTTTCCGGGAAAAAAAAAAAAAAAAAAAAAAAAAAAAAAAAAAAAAAAAAAAAAAAAAAACCGGCGGAAAATGGTGTGAGCTCGGGGTCAGTGGGTTTGTTTTTCCTGGATGAGTTATATCCCAGACATTGCTGGTGTGGTTGTTCTTTTCAAGTGCTGGCTGCCTTTGCCTGCAGTTTGTTTGTTTTGCTTTGGTTTTTTGGTTGCTTTTTTTTTTTTTTCTTTGTCTTAGGGCTCTTTCTTCCCCTACCAGTCGCAGCCACAGGGTTCCCATGTGTTTGCCTCTGCTTTGGCTTCCCTTCCCTTCCCAATTCCCCCTGTTCCCCCATTGTTCCCTTTCCAGACCAGCCACCGCAGCCCTGAGGTATTTCTAGAATTTCCCTTACGTGCACATTCCCAGGCACAGCCCCACTCCCCCGTGCTGTGGGGTTTGGGAAGGGGCCTGTGACATCCTCAGGAGCTGGGGACAGGTCTGATGTCCCTCCAGACTGGATGCCACCACCCCTGCTCCATCCTGAAAGAGCTGAGCTCATGGATTCCCAGGATTGTTGGGGTTGGAAAGGACCTTAAAGCTCATCCATTTCCACCCCTTGCCATGGACAGGGAACCTTCCACTATCCCGGGTTATCCAGAGCCTCCTCCAGCTCTGTGGGTGATGCTGGGTTTGGGATGCCGCAGGATTTCCAGTCTGGATGGACAGACAGACAGACCCAGGTCTCCCTCAGCAGCAGTAAAAGGAGAGGGCTGCATTCCCAGGAGGGAAAAGGGCTTGAAGGAGAGACCTGAAATCTCACACTCGGTGCTCAGCTCTGAAATTCAAAAGGAGATTTGGGTTCCTCTTCCCTTCTATCCCCATTCCCGTTCTCCTGGAGCAGTTGGTGTCCCCAGCAGAGGAGTTTGGTGGGAGCTGAGGCGGCCTGGGCCGGGGATTGCTCACATCAGGCGCCAGCAGAAAGGAAACATAACTCTCAATATGCTGAGGGGAGCTCTGAAATGGCACAAATTATTCTATTTTGTACTTTAATTAGTTTGAATTAGCAATGGGAATGGATGCATAAAATGATCCAGTGAAGGGTGAAATGGAAAAAGGTCTGTGGTGTGGAGTATCGCTTTATTATTGTGGGGTTTGTGCAGACAACGTGCAGGAGCTTGTCCTGCTGGATCTTTTCCATGTGAGGAAACTGCCTCATCCCTGGGGGCATTTGCCCATCCCTGGAGATGTTTATCCCATCCCTGGAGGAGTTTATCCCATCCCTGGGGGCATTTGCCCATCCCTGAAGGTGTTTATCCCATCCCTGGAGGTGTTTCCCCATCCCTGGAGGTGTTTATCCCATCCCTGGAGGTGTTTATCCCATCCCTGGAGGTGTTTGCCCATCCCTGGAGGTGTTTATCCCATCCCTGGAGGTGTTTATCCCATCCCTGGAGGTGTTTATCCCATCCCTGGAGGTGTTTCCCCATTCCTAGAGGTGTTTATCTCATCCCTGGAGTTTCCCAGGCCAGGCTGGACAGGTTTTGGGGCACCCATGGCAGGGGTGGCACTGGATGGGGTTTAAGATCCCCTCCCACCCAAAACCATTCCTGGGTCAATGACTCCACCAAGTCCAAGGTCTGTCCTGCAGAGCTTCCCTTGGGACAATGTGGCACTTTCCTGGTGGCTGTGTGAGCAGCTGGGAGCGCCCCAGCACTGACCTCAGTCCAAGCTCCTGCCTGGGCTGAAGCTGAGGCTCAAAGGGGCACAAGGGTTTAAGAGAGTTCAAATCCACCCTGACTCTTAAACCCTGAACATCTTTTGCCTTTTTCTCCTTTTCCCCTGAAGGCTCTGAGAAATTCCCCCAGGTGAGGAGGAGCTTGGCTCGAGCTCCTGCAGGCTCCAGATAGGTGGGAAATGATGGACATGCCCCAGGGAAAGTGGCTGGAATGTTCTGGCAAGCTGGGACTAGATATAAAATTAAGGCTGGCTGTAAAGCAGAAAAACTCAACTTTTTGTGAGGTTTGCTCTTGCTCTCCCTTCTCCTCTGGACACATATTTCCCATTAGAACTTTGCTGTGGCAAAAAAAAAAAATGTTGGTATTTTCTGGAGGGTGGGTGTGGAGGGAGGCACACGGATTTCTCTGGGATGTTCCTGGAGAGCACGTTCATCATCCCAATTGGAAACCCTGAGGACTAAACCTGGTGCAGCTTCTGCTTTTCCAAACAAGAAACTCCCCAGCTTCTGGTGTCCCTCCAGCCCTGAGGTCCCTCCAGCCCCATCCCTGCCCTGCTCCGAGGGAGAGCTCCGGCATTTCTGCCTGGTGCTGGGGAGGGGAAGGAGCTCCATCAATAATCCTGTATTTATTTGAGCAGCGAGCAGGAATGTGCCTGGCAGACTAAACACTGCCCTGCTCCCGCTGCACCGGGGGCTGCCCCAGCCCTGCCCAGGGACTGGCCCTGCCCAGAGTGCTGGGGGCCAGACAGAGAGGGGCAGCAGCAAATCCCGGCCTGCAGCTTTCTGTGTGGGTGTTAAAGAAATTATTTTTCTTGTAATCAAGCTTGGAGCGTGCTGCTCTCACAGGGGGATTGTTGTTTTCCCTCTTTATCCTCCCTCTGCCTTTTCCAGCGGTTTCTCCCCTCAGCCTGTGAACAGTTTGCTCTCCACTCCCAGATTTATCCTCCCGATGAGATGGAGCAGCAATTTCACTTCTTAGATCGGGACTGAAGCGTAGAGATGCTGTGTGAGCTATCCTCATTCACACAGGAATCCTGGGAACCCCCAAACCCTCATTCCCACAGCCAGGGGCCATCCCGGCTGTCCAGGTCCGTGCTCCAGCCAGGGGAATGAAGGAACAGAGGGCACTGGGTGTGGTTTGCAATGCCAGATTGTCCAAAAAACCCCCACCGACCTGGGCATCACCTTCCCAACACAACGATTCCTGTGAGCTCCGAGGAGTGAACCTTCAGAATGGATAAACCTTCACCAAAAGTTGATCCCAGAAATCCAAGGAAGCTGCAGGGACCTCCCCAGCGCTGTCCCGAGGGGAGGCTCCTGGCAGGGCACACAGGTGTGCTGGGCACCTGGGCTGGCTGCTGGGCACCTCCGGGAGCTCCTTCTCTCCCTGCAGAGCAGCTGGAAGTGGCCGGAGCCGGGGGCGTTTTTCCAGCCTTGGCTGATCCGTCCTGGCAGCGCCGCAGTGCGCAGGGGATTTCGTGTGAGCTGCTGCTGCTGAGTGACACCTGGGGATGCTTATAGACTCTTCTCTCTTCTTCTCCCCACCCCGGGAACTTCCTCTCATTCCTCCAAACCTCCTCGAACTCTGGAAGGGCCAAACTTGTGGGTTTGATGGCCAAAAAATAAAAGCCAAATTCAGGGGGGGTTTTGCTGTTCCTGCCTTGGAGCCCCAATCTCACAGAGCATCCCCACGGCTCTGCCTCTTCCCCAGGACAAACAGAGCAGCATCCCTCACTCCAGCTGCAAAATTTGGGGCTTAAAACTGCTCCCAGGGCTCACCCAGGGGGTTTGTGCTGTGTTTGCAGAGGGACAGGAGAGCCCATGAGCTGCTCGAGCTGCCAGCGCTGCTCACCCGCCTCGGCAGGGAGAAGTGAGCAGTGCTGCTGTTCTCTCCCTCAGGAGGCAGGAAAGGCTGGGCTGGGGAGGAGGACTGTCCCTGCAGCCCAGGGGCTGCACAGGGCTCGGCACAGGTGCTCTGGGCGCTGCTGGAAGCTGCACAGGAACTCTGCAAAATTCTGCTCCAAACGTGCGCTGCTGAGCTCAGGGCAGCCGCAGAGGTCAGGGAAGAAGAAGAGGAAGGTTTTCAGGGAGGTGTTTCTCACATTGCAGCGAGTCTGGATGGGTTTGAGGGTGTTTTGAGCCACGAGCACTCTGCCACCAGCAGCAGGGACACATTGCCTCCTCCCCTCCTCCCTGGCTCCACTTCAGAGCGTGTCTCCAGTTTCTCCTGCAGCACATATTTATCTGCTCCTTGCCCTTCTGGCTGTTTGATCTGTGTTCGTGTTCCCTTTCAAGAGGCTGAGAGCAGAGCAGGAGCTGTGTGGGGGCTGCAGGACCTGCAGCTGGGGTGCCAAGGTTCCAATTATTTTAATTCAAACCGTTGAATTCAAAGACCCTCTAAGAATCCCATTCCAGCAGCAGAGGAACGGGGAGGTTTGAGTAGGGAAGTGGACAAAAGGGAGCCCCAGGCACCGAGGGTCCTCCAGCTGAGGAGATGTTGGAGAAGATGGGGCAGGTGGAGGTGGAATGAGATGAACTTTAAGGTCCTTTCCAACCCAAATCATGCCAGGATTTTGCTTCTTTGGTGACACCCTTATTGACCCTGCTCGGTGCCACGGCCTCCAGAGCCACATCAAAACCAAACTGGCCAAAATCCCCGGAGATTTCGGGCAGGATTCGGGCCGGGGTTGGTTGGTTGGGCAGTCTCTGGGGCTGAGGGAGCTGTGGGGAGCAATTCCCACCCAATCTGCTGGAGAAAGACAACACTCAGCACGATGTTCCCTTTGCCTCCTGCAGTTGTTTTGGGCTTTTCCCCATCCACTTCAGTGTCAGTGCCTTTGGGTGCTATAAATACCTCTCCAAGAACTGGATTCTAAATATTTTTATTTGTATTTTCTTTGTGGAGGGGCCAGGGGAAGGAAGGGCTTTGACAAACATCTCCTCCCTGTGTGGCGGGGCCTCGGAGAGAGCGAGCAGACAGCGCTGCCCACAAAAACAATTTGCTCAAAACCCATCCAAAAAAGAGCTGACCACACTTTTATTTGGAGAAGCTGTGCCAGAAACAGCATTCCCGTGCCTGCAGAGAGGAGAGGGCAGGCTCCAGTCAGTCAAAAACAAGCTGGATTTTTCCATTTTAGGTCTGTGCCGTGGTCCAGGCTGGTGGCCGGGGATCCAGTGTGTCCCTGGCACCTCGTCCAAGCAGGATGCTGGAGGAAGTGTTGGATTTGTAGGAGAAATCTCCCTGAGAGGCAGCAGCAGGGGCTTGGGGGCTGGGTTGAGGCTTTGTTCAGGGGATGCAGCGATCCAGAACAGCCAAATCCCACCCAAAAAGGACCTTGAGCCTTCAAACCCACAAAGAAAGAGAAAAAGGAGAACTTTTTGTCCCTAAATCCTTCATATTGCTTCACATGTATCCCTATATCCCAAACCCCCGAATTCTCAGTCTGCAGAGTTCCAGCAGCCGGGTTTGGTGTGGGATTTGTGCTCCCTGTGGCAGCGGTGTCACAGCACTGAGGGAGGGGTGACAGGAGGGACAGGAGGCTCCCCATGAGCTCCCCTGTTACTGTCTTTGGGTGCAGAGCAGGACGTGTAGGCTCCGGGCTAGGCTGTGTAAATCTCGTTAGAAAGCCATTCCCAGCTAATGAAACCCTGGGAGAGAGGGATTTGCCTTCCCAGCCCTCAGCCGTGCAGCAGAGGCTGGAATAAATCCATCTCCAGTTGTGTGTGGGCTGCTCTGCCCTCTCCCCCAGCACAGGGGGGTGTTGGGCTGGGGGAGCAGCCCCAGGGCAGCCTTTGGTGCGTCTGCACCTCAATAATTTCAGGTGATAATTATCTTCTCTTTTAATAATAATAATAATAATAATAATAATAATAATAATAATATAATAATTTTTAAAAAATAATTAAAAAATTAAAACTGCCATTCAAAGAAACCTCACCTGGCCTTTAATCCTTGTGCAGGGAGGGAGAGCAGCCATGTAAATTATTCTGCCTCCCCCTGCAGCCCACTGGGCTCTGGGTATTAATTCCAGGGGCCGGAGCTGTTAAGGAAAGCTGTTGAAAGGAGGGATCTTAGAGAAATTCTCCTCCTCTGGGCCTGTTTGTGTAGGCTGGGGATGTGCCTGCCACAGGCACGGATCTCACTCGGGGTCATGTTTGTTTGGCTGGGCCTTTATTGCTCCAAGTGTGAATTGAGCAGCTCCTACCAGGTGAAATACGATTGTCTTTGTGCTCCACGGCCAGTTCTGAGCGCAGCTGCTGCAATATTTGGGTTATTAACACACAGACAAGGCAGAGACACAGCCCCGGGCTCCAGCTGCTGCATTTGTGCACAGATTTGTCCCTTCTCGGCAGGTTTGGGGGGATTTGGACACCGAGGGCTGGCTGCCACCCCCATCCCTGCAGAGATCCGTGATCCCTCCTGTCCCAGCCCATCCTTGTGCTGGGTCTTCTCTCCCCTGCAGGCACTGAGGCAGGAAATGCTCTGCTCTCTGCTTTTTCCTCATTTTTCTGTTTTTTTCCTTGGCCATCTTGTCTGTCTCACCCATATTTATATATATATATATATATATATATCTTTTGTCACCTATATTTACCTATATATATCCATATATCTTTTGTCACCTATATTTATGTCTCTATATCCATATATCTTTTCTCCCCTATATTTATCTCTATATATCTGTATCTATCTATCTGTATATCCATATATCTCATATCTTTTTATTTCCATATCTCCCTCTATATTTATCCAACAACTGAGATGCCAATCCAGCAGTGCAGGTTTGCAGTCCAGGCCCAGCTGGGACAGCACAGGCTGCTGGAAATATTTCCACAATTTGTCTTCCCTTTCCCCCTGCCTGTCCCAAAAACAAGGGGTATCCTGTGTGTGTAATGAAGCCTCTGAGGGGTTGAACAATATCTCTTTTCCGCTTTTAACTAATCTTTTTTAATGCTTGACAGCCTCATGTTCTGTAATTGAACGCGTTTTATTTAGAAAATATCATTTAGTGCCACTTTGGATTTCCAATTATTCTTCAATCGGACTTTGAGGGCCTGATGTCTTTGTCACTCGGACGTGTGCAGGAGATGGCAACATCACAGCAGACAACAGCAAATTATTTCCACTCCTGATTGCTGGGCTTGGGAGGAAAATATGCAGGGACATATTTAGTCTCGGCATAAATGTATGAAAATGAGTTAAAGCGCTGCACCAGCAGCAGCTCCGTGCCAGGGATGGGAAAAACCAGCCCGGCTCATCCTGCAGCAACCAGGGAATCCTTGGGAGGAGGGGAAGGGAAGGGAAAGGGAAAGGGAAAGGGAAAGGGAAAGGGAAAGGGAAAGGGGAAAGGAGAAAAGCCTCAGAGGAGTGGGAGCTGCAGTGACTCCACCTGGATCTGTCTGTGGGGCTTTGAGGGCTCTGACACGTCCTGTGCAGGAGGAAAAGCCTCCCCAGTAAATGCATTACAAACCCCCAAATAACTGGTTGCCAAAGGAGGAGCTGCCTGCTCCTCGTGGGTGCCCAGAGAAGACATGGGGGGTTAATCTGGAGCTGTCAGGGGGGTTTAGGTTGGATATTTAGGAAAAGGTTCTTCCCCCAGAGGGGTGCTGGGCACTGCCCTGAGGCTGCCAGAGCTCCAGGAATGTTTGAACACTGCTCCCAGGGATGCTCAGGGTGGGATTTTGGGGTGTCTATTTGGGCTTGGAATTGATCCTTGAGGGTCTCTTCAGCTCAGGATACTCCAGGGTTTGGGACATGCTAAAGAGGTCTCCTTCCTCGCACTGGCAGCCAGGTTCCTAAATTATTTTTGACAGCAGCATGTAATGATATACAAATGGGGAAGTGATGGAGTAGCAGAAAATTGACTGGCAAGGACAGCGTGATGGAGTTGGAGAGCAATCCCTGCTAAAAAGCCATGGAGACTGCCGAGTGCTCCTGGAGCAAACGCTGAGCAGGGCCCTCGCCAGGCTGTGGAAGCAGCAATGACACCACTCTGGGACCTTTAAAGCTGCTCAGGGCACTCAAATGCTTTGGATTTTCAAGGCCCTATGAAATTTCACAAACCCATCCCTGGGATGTCCTTCAAATCATTTGAATGATTTGAAGGTGCCTGAATGGTTCAGAAATAGGGAACTGAGGGCTGCTGGTGTTCCTGCCCTGTGTGCAGCAGACCTTTGTGGCTGTGGGGAAGGTCTGAGCAGGGTCTGGGATGGCTGTGCTGAATGTCCCCAGCATTGCCACCAAGCTCACTTGGAAAGGCAGCATCCCATGGGATGGGGGCTCTGAGGGATGAACCTTGCAGCTCTGCCAGCCAGGATTCCTGGAATCCTAAAGTGTGGAAGGGATTCACAAGGATCATCCAGTCCAAATGCTGCACAGACACCCCAAAAATCCCTCCCTGGGCATGCCAAACCCTCCTGGAGCTGTGGCAGCCTCGGGGCCGTGCCCATTCCCTGGGGAGCCTGGGCAGTGCCCGGCACACCTCACCCACTCTGGGATGTGGGATGCCGAGCTGGAAAAGCAGCCAAAAGTGGGAAATGGGCACAGGAGGAGCCAGAGGGGCTGGATGGCATCAGTGGGTGCCCAGCCCCTGCTCTGGGCAGAGCTGCCTCTGAATAATCCCATCAGTCACAGCAGGCGAGGTGCGGGGCAGAGCCGAGGTCGGGCCATTGAAGCGATGCCTGCGTGTGCCAAGAAAACAAACAGAAAGGGCCAGTCAAAGCTTTTCAGTGTCACTGACACCCTCGGACGTGCCAGAGCCGGGAACAAAGGCGGCTTTGAGGCTCAGCACAGCCTGGGAGGCTGCTGGGAGCGGGCAGATGCGGGGCTGTGCCCACCCTGCTGTGCCCACCCTGCTGCGCCGCCGCCACTCGGACACGTGGGGCCCTCTTGCAAGGTGGGTGGGCAGAGGAGGAAAGGGGGGAAATGATGCTTTGAGTTGGAGTTTTCGTGTTGTTCAGATTCTTTTCGCGGAATCTGAAAAGGCGTGTCGTTCTGAGCCTCGTATTGAGTGGTAGTCAGCTCTCGTCACAGGGTAGGGAGACAAAATAAATCCTTTTCCAGCATGAGACCAAGGAGAACAGGTACAAGTTTCAGGCCCAAAAAAGCATAAATAATGAAGGGCTGAGGGGAGAGAGCAAGGAAAGTGGAACTTCATTACCTGAAGCTGTAATTGGACAATTAAACCTCAATATGCAAATGGGCCAAAACTTATAAAAGTGTGAGACCTCATGACTGTCCATTTTGGGTCCATTTTGTGCCCATTTTGGGTCCACCTTGGGTGTAATCCTGGCCAGGCTCCTGTTCTGCCCAAGGCATACCTTAAGGCCTTTTAATAAATCTCTCCTTTATTTTCTCTGGCTCTGCCCAGTCTCTGCTCCAGCTCAGCCCTCCCAAGGCCTCAGCAGGACACAGCCTGGCCTTGCTCCTCAGCGAGGAGGGCAAACAAAACATGACCTCCACGTCCCCCTGTGTGCCAGGGCCGGCAGGTGACCAGGTCCCGTAGGGACAGCAGAACATTCCTGCTCCCCGCCAGGCACAAGGCAAAGGCAGCTCCAGCTCTGCCCGAGGAGGTGGCAGGAGATGGTGGCTTTGGGACACAGAGTGCTGCCAGCGGGGTTGGGGCACACCTTGTCCTGTGTGACCTCTAAAAACACCAGGCAGGGCCCTTCAGCCCATCAGGGGACGGGCAGCCTGAGGACGGACACTGCTCTGGCCACTGCCACCCCTGTGCTGTGCCCCACGGTGCCCATAAAGTGGGGATGATGTTTCCTGGCTGCTGGCAGCAGCTGTGATCCCCTGGCTGTGTACACACTCGGTGCCTGGCCCAGCTCCTCTTTAATCTCCAGGAACACCAGAAACGCCGGGAATGCACCACGGGACACGGATCGTTGGGGACAGCCAGGTGTCACCCGGGCCTGGGCCTTGGGCTGCTTTGCTGCAGCAAAGAGGAAAGCAAGAGTTAAGCTCAGGGCCCCTCTGGAGAGAGGGAAATGACCCCAGGGACCCCCCGAGGTCCCTCGCTGCGCTCCAGCTGCCTCCCGTGCATGTGCTGCTCATTTTTCATACTGAACACACAGCTGCCGCCAGCAGCTCTGTCCCAGCCCTGTTCCTGCCGGTTTTATGAGCAAAGAATGAAGAGGGGGAGCACATAAAGCACCGAGGTTCATTTGCCAGTTGTCAGGCTGCCGGGGGCAGCAGGGACAGAGCCACGGCGGGCACCTTCTCATCAGCGGCGCCCTGCATTCAGCCCCCCTCAAGCTGCTCTGGTTTTGTGGAGGAAGGGAACTGCTGATGTTTGTGTTTTTAGCGGGGTTTTGGCCCTCATCCGCTGGGTGGGATGGGAGGAGCTCTGCCGGGCTGAGATCGATGCCATCAGCACGGGCTGGGGGCTGGCAGAGCCCCAGGGCTGCCCCTCTCCCTTCAGCTGGGAAATTAATGAGGGGCTCTCGGAGAGGGGGAAGAGAGGTCACACGTGGAGTGGGACAATTAACCCCGTCCCCTGCCAGCCGCCCTGCGGAGAAATGCCCTTGGAGCAGCTGCTCCAGCGCTGGCTTCCAGCAGGAAGGCAGCTGAGGCGAGGGAAGAGCCCTCCCGGGGGGACTCGCCCCCAGTGGGAGGTTTGCAGCTGAAAAACATCGTGCCAGGGACAGAGTTTGGTCCAGGAGTGATGGTTTCATGTCTTTCACGTGGCTGAAAGAACCACCCTCGTGGCCACCAGAGGCAGAAGACAGAGCAGGTCATGGATCCACCAGCTCTTCTCCCGGTTTTTTTTTTTTTCTATTCCCGAGTTGTCCTTAATGAACTGACTGATCCCTGCCAGTGTGTTCCATGCCATCCACTTTCAGCCTCCTGCAGCAATGGTTCCCCCTTGTTCCCATCCTCACCGGCAGCTCAGGGCTCCCAGTTCCCACAGAAGCCGGTTAATTTTGTCCTCTCCAATCCCTTCCAAGCCCAGCGCTTTTCCTGGAGCTGATCCGTAGGTAGGCTCAGCAGCAGTCTGCAGGATCCCCCTCGCAGTCTGTTGGGTCTGTTGCTGTACTGACGCCAGTGATATTTATGGAAATGTATGCAGAACTTCCTCGGGCTCTGATGGAGCAGAAATAGTTCCGTGGCATTATTTGCCCAAAACGCCACCGTTGTGAGGGCTGGATCCGGACACTGAGAGGCTGATGTCAAAGCGGCTGTTTACAGCAGGAGCTGATGTGGCTTGCAGGGACAAGCGCCTGGGCGCTGCAGCGCTGGGAGCATTAATGCAGCAGTGCTGGGGTTTGTGTGCAGGCTCCCGTCAGAGCAGCATCCCTCCACAGCCCCAGAGCCGCTCCCTGATTGCACATCTCCCACCCAGCACAAGGAAAAGCAGGTAAACATCAAAGCTGAACCTTTTACCCGGCCTTGTCTGGCTACAAAAACCATCCCAGCTCCTGTTTCCCAGCCGTGGTGGCTGCTCCCACTTTCCCAGGGACACTTCCAAGCCGCAGGCAGCGGCGCTGGCTCCGGGAGTGGGAGAGGCAGGAGAGGCTCAAAGCGCTCACTTGAGTTGGCACCGCAAATGAAGTCATGTCCTCAGGGCTGGGGATGTTGTGGGGAAGGTTTGGTGGGTAAAAACCGCCGTGCTATGACTCGTGACCCAGCCAAAGCCCTAATTTGTGTGTTGAAGTTTCCTTTGCCCCCGTCCTGGCGCGCTGCCCTCGGCTCCGGTGCTGGGACAACAAAACCCAACAGCTGAAGGGCTGTTGTGTAAACCCACCGCTGCCTGAACAGGCTCCGTTTGCAGTGTAAATCTGCTGCAGGGAATGATTTAACCTTCGGCTATTTTTTTTTCTTTTTCTTTTTTTTTTTCTTTTTTTTTTCCTTTTTATTATTTCATTAAGTAAGATTTATACAGGTATAGTGTTGGAAAGGTCATCCATCCCCCCGAGCTGTGGGAAGAGCTCTGAGCATTCCTCCCTCTCCAGTGGGTTGTTTTACCCCTGGTTTCAGGCTGGGAATGCACCGAGCCTGGGTTTTGTTGCCTGCCTGGGAAGTGAATTTATCCCTGCCTGGTACACAGAGCCCCCTCAGCCCTCCCGCCCCTCATTCCCACACTCCCTGAACCCTCCAGCATTTCACCCAGAGCCCCCTGGAGCTGCAGTGTGCCCTTTCCCCAGGGCACTGCATCCCTGCTGGGGGAAACAGGGAGTCATTCCCCTCCTCTCCCTCGGGAAATACAAAATGTTGGATCTGCAGCAGGGGCCCGGGCTCTGGGCTCAGGATCTTGGGACGCTTCGCTGCTCCTGTGCCCCTGAAATGAGATATTTGATGTCTTTCCTGTTTACTGGTATTCTGATGAGGCTGAGTGAGGAGAGAGGTTTTTTTGCAGCTATTCAAGGTCCTGTAGCAGCAAACCATCGGTGATTTGGCAGCACAGCCCGGGTTGTGCTTCCAGGGCTCTGCTCATGCCACAGCTCGGAGCATCCCCAGCCACCGAGGACACTCCAGCCAGGCTTGGAGCTCCACAGGCTGAGGCAGCAGAGCTGGCAAAGGAGCTTTTGCAGCTTTTCTAGCAGCAACCTGCTCTCCAGGGCTTTTGTGAACCCTGAGAACAGATGGCTGGGCTGGAGGCTGAGATGCAAGGACAAGGGACTCGTGTTGACATTACCTTTACCAGAGCGCCTTTCATCATTAGCATGTAAATGCCAGCAAACACCCAGGAATTATCCATCTATGATCTCTTCATCAGAAGAGGCCTCTGATCAGGTTAATCTCACTTTCCCAGCGTGGAAAGGAGGATGCTGAGCAGCTGTACCCACCAGCGAGGGGAAGTGGAGTGAATTTCTGAGAGGGAAGGATGCTGCGAGCATCACGTTTGAAGTGGCTCAGTGATTGCGCTGCCTCTCTGCACTGCCGGGGCTGAAACAGCAGCGCTGAGGGTGGGGATGGAGCCTGATGGGGCTGATCCTGCGGGGCAGGTGCCCTGGCACACCTTGGGTGGGTGCTGAGCTCTCCCGTGGGCAGGAGGGAGGCGAGGGAAGCTCCCAGCCCTGTGCATTTTCCATCCCCTCCGTGATCTCCTCTCCCTCTTGAGAAGCAGAAGCCCAAGCAGGCATGAGGGGAGGGTGGAGGAAATGTGTTTTAACAGTAAATACGGCCTTGTTATTTATCAATGCAGAGTAATTGAAGTAATTTCATGTCGGTTTTAAATGCAGCGCCCAGGGATCTAATCTATCTGTCTAATATTAATGGGGAATATTTGCTTGCCTCATTCATTCATTACTGTTTTCATTAAGACTCTAGTCCCATTTAGGAGTCTGTTTGTCATTTTAAACTCTTCTGTTTTATCTTAGCCTGCCACAATCCTTTTTAACAACTTAAGTGAATCCGTGAGTTGCAGGCTGGCAGCTTGGGGGAAGGGGCTCCGCTGTCTGGCAGAGCTTTTCCTGGGGAGACAGGAGGAACAGACGGCTGCAGGCACAGGCAGCAGGCTCGGAGCCTTCCCGGGATCCACAGCCTGGGGATTCTGGGGTTTCATGGCAGAGCTGGGGGGCTGTGCTCCCCAATCCCTGCAGTGAGTCCGGATTTGGAGGATCCAGCCTTTCCAAGCCAGTCCAGGCAGCTGCTGGGAGCTGTAGTTGGGAAATGCTCAGGGTGTTTCCACTGGGTGCTCTGGTTCCTCACGAGGTGTGTCCCCCTCTGATATCGTTGGGATTCAGGAGGGATCATGTAACAACACGTAGAATTACGATTTCTTCAGAGGGCTCAGAGCAAAGTTTATTGAAAGACAGATTCTTTTATATACCCAGTGTTTGGGTACAATGAGTAGGATTGGTCCTTCAGGGCACCATCATTCTGTAAACACCTCGACCAGTAAATAAGCTGGAAAAACACCAGGTGTCAGGAGGAGGAGATGGTTTTGGGTTCCTCCTTATGATTTCCCAGGCCAGACTGAGAGAGTTTTGTCCTCGGCTTTCCCAGAGGCTTCAAGCTTCTGCCTGGAGCCTGAGAATCCATGTTCTGACCACTGTCAGTTCCCACACTCCAAGGTATCCACACCTTCAGGGTATCACAGAATCCTGGAATGGTTTGGCTTGGAGGGGAACTTAAAATCCACCAGCGCCACCTCAGCCTTGGCAGGGACACCTCCCACTGTCCCAGGCTGCTCCAGCCCCAGTGTCCAGCCTGGCCTTGGGCACTGCCAGAGATCCAGGGGCAGCCACAGCTGCTCTGTTCCAGGGCCTGCCCACCCTGCCACAACGGCAGCTCCTGCCACTGCCCAGTGCCAGGGGCTCTGTCCCTGTCCCTGCCCTTCTCCTGGCTGAGTCCCCACACCCTGGAGCTGGGAGGAGCCCAGGGAGAATCACCTGAAGAGCTGGGAGTCAGGAGGCCTGGGGGACAGCAGGAATGGGGGACAGCAGGAATGGGGGACAGCAGGACTAAGGGACAGCAGGGATAGAGGACAGCAGGGATAGGGGACAGCAGTAATGGGGGACAGCAGGAATGGGGACAGCAGGAATGGGGGACAGCAGGAATGGGGACAGCAGGAATGGGGGACAGCAGGACTAAGGTACAGCAGGACTAAGGGACAGCAGGGATAGGGGACAGCAGGAATGGGGGACAGCAGGAATGGGGACAGCAGGAATGGGGGACAGCAGGGATAGGGGACAGCAGGACTAAGGGACAGGAGGGATAGGGGACAGCAGGCATGGGGACAGCAGGGATAGGGGACAGCAGGGATAGGGGACAGCAGGGATGGGGGACAGCAGGAATAGGGGACAGCAGGGATGGGGGACAGCAGGAATGGGGACAGCAGGAATGGAGGACAGCAGGAATGGGGGACAGCAGGAATGGGGGACAGCAGGACTAAGGGACAGCAGGGATGGGGGACAGCAGGACCGGGCATCCCTGGGCTGGAGCCATCCAAGCCTTAATGAGAGTCCCGGGAAAGGGGAGCATTGTGCTGTTAATGACTCTCAGGCAAAAATCTCCGACTAAAACAATAATTTTAATAAGCACAGCCCAATTGCGAGCGCTTGTTGAACACCTAATTACATCGGTTACCACTCCAAAATAATTCTGAATCCTATTTTTGCTGTTTTCTCGCCAAATAGAGAAGGGAAGAAGAGCGCAATTTATAATTATTCACCTTAATTAATTTTCTGAGCTTCTGATAAAACTTTTAAATGGCTGCAGGGAGCACGTCAGGAGTGCTGTGGCAGCCAGGCAAAGCACAGAGCGCAGGGGCCGTGGACTGATGTGAGATGAAAGTTTGCTGTGTTGGATTGATCCCCACCTGAGCCCAGAAATTCTGGAAGGCTGCCCCCCTTTTATCCTGATTAATTAGCTCCCCTGAGGCCTGGGCTGATCAAAGGGCAGTGCTCATCAGCTGGTGGCTGTGGCAGGGTGGCTTTGCCCAGCCGTGTCAGAAGACGGTGCCAACCCTCAGGAAGCCACTTGTGATGGCAGCAGTGATGTCCCCTGGTAGGAGCACAGGGATGGGCCCCTGGCTGCTCCAGGAACATCATCCTGCACTCTAGAGCGAGCCCAGAGGGGGCTCCCGCAGGAGCAGGGAGGTTGTGGCACCCTGAGCTGGTGAGGATCCTGCCTGGATCACTACCCTGACCTCCAGGAGCTCATTTGGCCCTTTTTGTGCACTCAAGAACAAAACTGCAGCTCCCCTGAGGCCTGGTGGTTTTCCAGGGATCCAGGGACGTGGAGCCATCACAGCAAAACCCTGTCCTTGTGGGGGAGACCTTTAACACCCCATTCCTCGTTACTGGCACGCCCTCACCACCCCCTTCTCTTGTCAGGGAGAGGTTCTGTGGGTCAGTTCTGCCAGAAACTGAGTGGTTTAGGGTTCTCCTACAAGAGAAGGATCTGCTGAGGATCCTGCTCTCTCCAGCTGCCATTCCTGTGTGGGGACACCGAGCTGTCACCAGCACCCTGAGGGCAGGAACAGCTCAGAGGAGCCAGGAGGGAAGGAAGGTGTGTCTGAATCCATGGATTTTGCTGCATTTGCCAGTGCAGAAGCTCCTGTGAATCCCTCCGCCAGGTCTGAGCTCCAGATTTCCTTTCAGTGCTGGAGATGAAAGAACAGCCTCCCGATTTGGGGTGTGCACGAGATGTCTCCAGCTCTGGTGGGCGCACGGAGGTGGAGGCAGCCGTGCATCCCTGGCCCCACAATTCCCAGATGCAGATGGCCCGTGCCAGGCAGGAGGCAGAGCTGGGGCTGCCAAGGAGCTTTGGAGCCGTGGCTGTCACACAGAGCTGGCGCTGCTGTGCCAGTCTGGGCAGGGGCTGGATGCCAGGGTGGGATCCCAAATGTGGCTGAGCTTCCACCCACACTGGAGCCGAGGGAGGGTGAGGGATGGGACACTCTGTGCCTGTGCCAGGCAGGGGACACTGCCCTGTGCCACCTGCCCCTGTGCTACCTCCTGCATGGGCCCACCCTGGGGTGTCACTGTCACCTGCCAGGGGCAGAGCAGGAGCTGCCAGAGCAAACAGACCGAGCATCCCACGACCCGTCACGTGCCGGAGGGATGTAAACCCATTTCCCCTCCTGCAGGTTTGAACGAGCCTGTGCTGCTCCCGGGAGCGGGGCTGGGATCTCTGCCTGGCACTTTGTTATTCCAACAAACCCCGCTCAGATGTTCCATATTGATGCGATGATTAACTCGAGCCGTGGTAAACCACAGGAAGGCGTTTGTCTGCAGGAGCCTGTGTGCCAGAACATGAGGCTGCTCTGAGCCCTGCCGGGATGCCGGGCCGGATGGATGGAGGAAACTCTGGCTTGAGGACAATTTTCCTGCTTCAGCAAGCCTCACTTCGGGATATTTGCTATTTTCTCAGTCTTTCTGGCTTCCCAGAGGAGGCTGTCCTTGCTTTCATCACCTCCCTCAGGAGCCTGGCGCAGTGCACGGAGGGGCTGAGGGAGCCAAGGAGATGGGAATGTTTGCAGAAGATCTGATCCCTCCCTCGGAGGGTGATCCAGTCCCCCGTGCTCCAGCGCAGCTTGTCCTCCTCAGATGTTAATGAGGTTCTTAGAGCAGCAAAGGCGACCCCACCGCAGAGGTTGCCTGGATCAGAGTTGAAGGGGCTCTCTCCGCGTGCATCTGCAGCGCCGTAATTAAATAATCCCCTCGTAGCCATGGCAACGTTGTCTCCGTGTCCTCTCCCACTCGCTGCTTCTCTGCCAGAACTTCCAGGCGTCGATTTGGTTCTGAGAGGCCTCCCTCCTGTGCTGGGGGCTTTGGGGGAGCTGAGCTGCTGCTGCAGGAGCGGCTGGGCCTGGCCCTCACCTGCTCTGTGCCACAGGGGTGGATTCCAGCCATCCCCACCTTTGGGGGCTCCACGGCATCCTGGGGATGCTCCCCAGTTATTTGTGGTTAGTCCTTTCCCCTCTCCTCTGTGAATCCCGGCTCTGCCCCATGGACTCATTTCCCTCTCACCCCTGGTCCTCCCACACTTGTTGCTGGCATCAGTCTTGGCAAGCCTGAGATGTCCACACGGCAGGAGCAGCAGATTCCAGGTAGGAATTTCCTCAGCCTGAGGCAGAATCCACCCACGTGCCTTGCTCAGCAAAGCCAGAGCATTCCCATCGCTGCACACCCGGGTTTTTCTCCAGGATACTCCACCTGGAGCTCTGCATGGAGCCACGGGAGGAGAGCAGGGGAACAGGAATCTGTCAAACTTTTTACAGCCCCCCAGGAAAGTCTGGCTTTATTTTCCCTGTCACCCTGACACATTAATGGCTGAGCTGAGGCGTCCTCCTCGCTCCTTCCCACACTTTTTCACGTCTCCTGCCCCAGCACAAAGCAGAGTTTTCTCGTGGATATAGGAAAGAATCAAACCTCATTGGAAAGTTCATCAACTTTGGGCTCCTGCTCAGTGAGTGATAGATGGCTTTAATTACACTGAACTAGTTGGCATCTCTACTCCACTCCCCAAAGTCATTAAAAATAGATTTTCTGTTTGAACTCCAGCCCCCCGAGGGGTGTGTGGGCAGCCTGCCGTGGCTGTGAGATGCTCCAGGGGCTGTCTCCAGCCAGGGGAGGTCACAGGCCTGGGCTGGTAGCACGCAAAGGCCCTGGAAACTTTGCTTTGGCTGTTGATTTTATTTATTTATTTATTTGGAACTGGTTTCTTGTGCTTATATGATGGCAGAGTTGGAATTCGTGTGTTTTGGAGAGTCTTGATTGAGGGTTTTGTTTTTTTTTTTCTTCTCTTTAATTTATTTT
The DNA here is from genome assembly GCF_009819655.1 of Sylvia atricapilla. NCBI lineage: Eukaryota > Metazoa > Chordata > Aves > Passeriformes > Sylviidae > Sylvia > Sylvia atricapilla. The sequence goes on from NC_089164.1 coordinate 1,040,890, forward strand.
ATTTTGCTGCAGTTATGGGTCAGGGCAGTGAGGGACAGTAATAATGAGGCTTTGTCATTTAATGGTTGAGCAGCAGATTGGTTTTTGGCACAGGGGGTGGGAGAAGAGGTCACAGCGGGGCTGGAGGAGATCCCCCAGCAGTGCTGGGTTCTTGGCTGTTGTCCTTCACACAGATGCTCCTCCAGAGACACTGTTCCAAACCTCTGCGTGGTCTTTAAAGAATTATCATGTGCAGAAGCCGCAGCTTCTGAGCAGAAAAAGAAACTGAGCGCTCAACATCAAATCATCTCTAATGAACTCTTATTCACATAATTCCAACCCTCTGTTATTTATAGAGCGCAGCGAGAGCATCCAGCTCCTGACAACACACGAAACAAGCCCTGAGCTGCATTTAAATCACGGGCACAGATCCTGCCAAGCCTCCCTTTGTGGGGACGAGCAGGGGGATCTGCAGGGCTGGGCGATTTGGGGGCTGTCCTGACCTCCAGGCTGGGTCACAGGCTGATTTTAGGGAAAACCCAGCCACCTCTCTGGGTGCCTCCTGTGCTGGCTGGTGTCTCCCACAGGGAATGCTGAGAGCTGTGGGATGCTTGTTTGGTTTGAAAAACACGTGTTGGCTTCTGGCTGTGCACCCAGGAGCTGCATGGTGGCTGCAGCACTGGTCTGCACTGGGCAGTGCTGGGTGGTCACTGGGGGTGGGCAGTGTCCTGCAGGGTGGTCACTGGAGGTGGGATGGGTGTGGGCAGTGTCCTGCAGGGGTAAGTCCTAGATGGGCCACCCTGGGGGGCTGTTCCTGTCACCAGGCCTTGCTCCCACCCCGTCTGTAAAGTGCTTTTTTCTCCTTGGAAGGGAGAGGTAAAGCAGCCAAGAACACATCACCTGTGACCGCCCCAGGTGCAGACCCTGCCAGGGCACCCCAGGAATCCAACCCCAGCCCTTCATTTCCACCCCTGACCTTGAATTCCTCTGCTCACGTTCCTGAAGCTATTTCCATCCTGAAGGCGCTCCAAGCTCTGCCCCTCATTTCCAGGGTCCCAAACCCAACCCTCCGCCCACCTCCTGGGCTCCACCTCGGCCAGAAAACACCGACCCCGCCCTTCCCCGGGCCATCTCTGTTTCGGGAAAAGCTGTTGAGTGGGGCTGAGGAAACAAGAAGAATAGCAGCCCTATTGGTGCCGTCCTCAGAGAGGAACTGGGTTCTCACTGTGTCAACAGCACTTGGCCTGACAGTGGCCGTTGTTCGGGCAGACACTGCTCCTTTCAGAGCCGGCTGCTGGGAGCCGGGTGCTGTTTTGACGGACAGAGCCAGAGCCATCCAACAGTTGTTTGAATTCCCAGCCAGTTGCAGGCATCGCTCCCGGGGGCCTGAGCACTGCAGAAGGGTGGGAGAGGATTATCTGGGAGAAATGGGACTAGAATGGCAGAATCCCGGGATGGTGTGGGCTGGAAGGGAGCTGAAGGATCATCTGGACACCTTCCGCTGTCCCAGGTTGTTCCAAGGTTTGTCCAGCCTGGCTTTGAACACCTCCAGGGACAGGGACTCCATGATCTCTCGAGCAACCTGTTCCAGTGCCCCTAACCTCCCAGGAAGGAATTTCCTCCGTATTTTGTAGAGGAGCTCAAGATGGGGGTTACAAACCCATCCTGCTGCAAAGGATGGGCTGGAAAGGTTAAAGTGGGTTAAAAAGGTCAAAAATGGTTGAAAATGTCTTTGCTGGAGCCAAGCAGTGACCTGTGCTTAAAGCCTGGTGTAGTTTCGAAGCCTTTGGGGGTTTCAGTGCTGGTAAATAGGTCAGGGCTGTGCAGCACCTCAGCAATAGGAGGGACCTTTCTCGTGACAGGGTTTGGGGCAGGGTTTGGGGCTGTTCCCACCTGTGCTCCGCTCGGTGGCATCCCTGTCCCTGCCTGGGAGGGACAGGAGCCCGCAGTGGGTCAGGGCTGGGGACCCGAGTGGCTGCTGCTGGAAGGGCTCAGGGTGGCCAAAGCAGTGGAACACCCAACCCAGACTAAACAAGCTGCCAAAATGCCCGTGATGGATTCCCTGCAGCAGCTCCCCCGCGGGAAGGGTGAGGCAGCAAGGCATAAATCAGGGAGGAAGGAGAGCGCTCAGTGCAGCCCCAGGCGGGCTCTGGCCGGGGGGGCTCCAGGAGCCGGCGCCGCCGTGGGGCTCTGCGTGCCCAGGGCTCACCCCAGGGACGGGCTGAGCTCATGTCTCAGGCTCCAACAATTCCTATTCTTGGACGTTCGGAACAAATTCATTTCAGGCCGTGGATTTGCTGTTGTGCTCCGTGACTCTGAGAGGGGCGAGGCAGGACCTGGGGCTGCTCCGGTTGTGCTGGGGGAGAGAGATCTGAGGATGTGTGGTTCTGCAGGTACAGCAGCACTGAGGGTGTGGTTCCCTGCAGGTACAGCAGCCCTGAGGGTGTGGTTCCCTGCAGGTACAGCAGCCCTGAGGGTGTGGTTGTCCAGGTACAGCAGCACTGAGGGTGTGGTTCCCACAGGTACAGCAGCACTGAGGGTGTGGCTCTCACAGGTACAGCAGCACTGAGGGTGTGGTTCCCTGCAGGTACAGCAGCACTGAGGGTGTGGCTCTCACAGGTACAGCAGCACTGAGGGTGTGGTTCTCTCTCAGGTACAGCAGCACTGAGGGTGTGGTTCCCTTGCAGGTGTCCCGGGTGCCCGTGGAGTCCTGTGAGCAGTACACCACCTGCCAGGAGTGCCTGAGCTCGGGGGACCCTCACTGCGGCTGGTGCTCCCTCCACCACATGTAAGTCCAGCCTTGGCCGTTTCCTGGTGATAAAAGCAGCTTTCAAAGCCTCCAAGTGCCTCCCACGCAAAGAAACAAATTAGGCTGAAGTTCCTTAAATCCATTTTTCTCTCCTTTGGACATTCCCTGCATTGCAGCTCGGATACCAATGGAGGTCCCTGAGCTCCCGGGGAGAGGTGAAGGAAAATCACCTCCTGCTTCAGGGTGGGCAGGGTGACATGTGCACAGTGGAAAACCTGAATTTAAGCTGTCGGGAGTGGAGGCCTGGGGGTTTGCACACCCCTCCTGGGGGTTTGCACCCTCCTGCCCTTTGCCCTGGCTGTAAATCCCAAATAACGTGGAATTTTTAAAGGCAACAGTGATCCTGTGAGCGGGGCTTTGCTCACATTTAGGTTTCAGCAGCACAGCAGAGCACGGAGCCCTTTTAAAACCCCCAGGAAAGGAGACTTCAATCCTGCCAGGGGAGGTCAGGGGGTCCCAGCTCCAGCCCCTCCCGGGGGGGTCCGGCAGAGGGGCTGGCAGCCCCCCTGACACCAGCAGGCACAAAGCCCCGAGGGCGCTTTTCTCCAGGGGAACTCCAGGAAACTCTCTCTGCATTCAGGAGGTGTCCGTGCCCTTCCTCTCTCTCTGCCCTGCCATAATGAACGAGCGGAAGGGAGACCACCGGGCAGAGCAGCTCGGGGGAGGAGAGCGAGCCTGGGGGAGGCTGGAGCAGGGGGAGAGGAATTCAGCAATCCCTGCGGCCCCGTGCCAGCTCGCTGAGTGGCCCCTTAATGCCTGGGGAGCGTGGAGATGGGGGAGGCAGAGCGCAGGGACCCGCACAGCAGCGCTTGGCCACTTGCCTGGGGAGCAGGTGCTGGGGGGGAGCTGCGGGCTCCTCCACAAACCCGGCCTGGATTCGGGCCTTTGGGGGGCACAGCAGCTCCCCACGGTGGGTTTGGGGTCGTGGCCACGCTCGGGGAGGTGCAGGAGAAGCGGCTCAGCCCCCCTGAGCATCCCACAGGTTCCTCTCAGGGAGGGGCTGGGGGCAGCAGCAGAGCTCTGAGCATCCCCCAGCAGCAGCCCAGGGTGCAGGGGGGAAATGGGCCACTGGATAACAGAACCCATATGATTCCAACAGAAGCTGTTTATTATTGTTACTCACATTGATTATTACTATTTATTATTATTATTCACATTACATGGCAGATACAGATTCTAGTTCTGCTGTCCTCATGGGTACGTGACGCTGTTTTACACCACAACGACACAGACTGTGAGATTCAGAGGGCTGAAAATGCCTTTTTTTATTTTGAGGATGTGTCTCCCTTTTATACTATTTTCCACAGACCAATTCAATTGGTGGAACGAAAACAAACCTCTTCACTCCCATTGGTCAGAGCAGAGGGACATCAAGGAGAAGTCCCTCCTAAGAAAAGAATAAATAACAGAAGTAGAGTTACAAAAGCATTTCTTTTCTTTACAGAAGATTCTCTAAGAAAAGAATTTCAAAAAACCAAAACATCCCAGGCAGGGAACCAGGGCTAAGGCACACACCTCTGGGTTGGCCCAGCCGCTTCTCCCTGAGGCAGGCACATCCTTCAGGACACCAACTGCTCAATGTCCATCCTCACCTTTCCTCCCCTGTCCAGGGTTTACATTTTTTGCAGACAATTTCTCAGGCTCTCTGTTCTTATTTTTGATCCTGTTGTTTTCTCAGTAACCTTGATGAATTCCTGAGGGCTCTAAGAACAGAGCTGCAGGTGGTTTGATAACATTACTCACAGCCAGTTGGGCTGGTCCATCAGAATGTCCTACTGTACACATACATTGGTACACCAGGGCACTCCAGGCATTTTGGGGGTTTTTATTTCGCTTTTTTTCCTTTCCAAGAGACGCTGTCCAGCCCTACAGCTCAGCCACCCTTTGTGCAGTAGTGTCCCAAAGTCTCCAGTGTCACAGCTCCTGTGACAGAAGGGAATGACTTCCATCCCTGGGCATCCCCACACCTTGGGCCATGCCCTCAGCCCTGTGTGGCCTCCCCGGGGCTGGGTGGGCAGGGGCTGGGCAGGGGCTGGGCAGGGGACGCTGCAGCAGGAGCTGTGCCGTGGTTGTTTGGTTGGTGCTGCTGCAGCTCCTCTGCAAGAATCAGCGAGCGCTCCCCTCGTGCTAATGAGCCGAATCTTCACAAGGCACCCGGGGAGCAGGTAAAGGTTGTTATCTTCATTTTGCAGAGACAAAACCCTCGGTGACAAGAGGAGAGGAAAGTGGCACTTCCTCTGCCCTTTTGGCCGTGACATTTCGGCATCAACCTATTCCCAACGAGGGCTCCTCCCCTGGTGGGAGTTCTCAACTCTCCCTTCCAGCATCTGCCGCTTTGGAGCAGTGATCATTTTTTAGCTTTTTTTTTTTTTTTTTTTTAAGCTGTAAATAATTGGGTTTATCATGCTGTTCCTCGAAGCCTCTGTCATCTTTGTTGGGAGGCCCACGGTGCTGGAGTGTTTGTATTTAATTTTCATCTCTCCCTTTCCAATTCTCACACGTTGCTGCTGCCAGCTGCTCCCTGGAAGGGCGCTGGGTCAGGGGGTGATGCTCACACGGTGTTCAGGGCTGGCTGAGAGGGTGAGGGGTGGAGGAGGAGCTGATTCCTTCCTCCTCTGTGGGCACAGAGGGATCCTTTGCTCTTTTGGGAGCGATCAGAGGCCTCCTGGAGACTGTTAGAGGATCTCTCCAGCCCAGCGGGATCTGAAACCTGCGAGACTCCCCCGTGCTGCTCTCTGCGAGTGTGTTATTGTCTCCAGGCCTATTTATCTCTGTTGGGGCTGTTGCCATAAATAGGATGATAAAAAAGAGCCATTCCAGCCAGTCAATGAGATAAAGGCTCCAGTCAAGAGCTCACTTTAGGGCTATCTTAGAGATTCACTTAAACCTCGATATTTCTTCCTTTGGCACCATTCATATTTAGCTCCTTTGTGCTCCAAAGGAAAAGGCACAAAAGGGAGAGGGTGAGGAGAGCAGCCCCAGCGTTTGTGGGGGATCACGGGGGTGGTTTGCAAAGGGGAAGTGGAAACTTCACTCACCTTCATCTAAAGAGAACAGCCTCACTCCCACTGCTGCACAGAACCCCACAATGTTCAAAGGGACCTCAGGGGGGAGTTTGTCATCTGCATCCACGGAGGGGGCTGGAAGGAAAAGGATTTTCCCCAAGTGACACAGAGCAGGAACTCCTGGAGGGATGCCAGCACCGCAGTCTGGTTTGGAACATTGATGGTCCTCCCTCGGTTCCCAGCGGGTGCTCTGCTGGAAAGAGCGGGATTCCTCCCTGCCCCAAGGACACCTGCAGCAGAAAACGGGGATGAGGAGCACAGGGAATGCCAGGAGCAGTCCCAGCCACCTTGGCACGCTCGCAGGTTTGATTCCTGCTGCTGGGAATGGGAAGGAGCTGGGAGCTGGAGGCAGGAGCAGCAGCCAAGCCCTGCTGGCAGCAGCTGGAAGCTCCCATTGCTGGCTCCGTGTCTGCCCCAGCTCCGGGAGGAGATGATTAGTGAGCTGTGTGGTTTTAATTAGGACAGAGGCATCATCGTGTCACTGCTCCCTGGTTGGGTTTGTGTGCAGATGGGGAGTCCCCGGCTCACCCCACAGCCCCAGCACCAGCAGCACACGGGACTGGCAGCTCTGGATTGTGTCCCAGCGCAGGAATTACTCACGGGACACTCGGGCTTTGTCTCCTTGCTGATCACAGAACATTTCCCAGCGCCCTTTGATCCAAACCTGGTACCCAACACCTGCTCCCCGTGTGGGACACCACCAGGCCCTGCTGTGGAACATCTCCCCGGGGTTTTGGGGGGTGTTCTGTGCTCCGGGGGGTTGTTTTCGGGGCTCTGAGCGCTCCTGTGTGGCAGGTGCTCCCCGAGGGACCGCTGTGAGCGGGCAGAGGAGCCGTTCCGCTTCGCCGGCAGCATCACCCAGTGCCTGAGCGTGGCCGTGCAGCCCAGCAGCATCTCCGTGTCCGAGCACAGCCTCCCGGTGAGCGGGGACGGGGACAGGGACACCTCCGCTCCAGCCTTTCCCCCTTCCCTCTGGCACAAATGTTTTCTCATGAAGTCACGCTCGCAGAGGAGCGGGGGAGCCAAGGGGTCACCCGAGCCGGGGGAGAAACAAATTCCCCTTCCCCTGCTACCCCAGCTCACATTTCCCTGCTTTCTGGAGCTGAAAGGAAAGGCTTTGTTTCCCAAAAAGCTCCTCTGTGAGCCGTGCTCGGGCCTGGCTCTCCGAAGCTTCCCAGCTGTTGCTGCCAGAGCCCCCCACACCCCGCTGGCAGCTGGTGCTGCCACCCCCCGTGTGAAAATGGGCTGGGGACAGGACACTCAGCCCTACAGGCACTGGTCTGCCACGGGGACAGCCCCCAGCTGTGATGGGGACACTCCCAGCTCTGATGGGGACACCCCCAGCTATGATGGGGACACCCCCAGCTGGAATGGGGACACCCCCAGCTGTGATGGGGACACCCCCAGCTCTGATGGGGACACCCCCAGCTATGATGGGGACACCCCCAGCAGTGATGGGGACACCCCCAGCAGTGTTGGGGACACCCCCAGCAGTGGTGGGGACACTGGGGACTTGCCCCTCCCAGGCCAGGGCAGGGTGGTCTCCCCTGCAGCGCCGTGGGCAGGGAGGTGCTTTGAGCTCAGGGCTTTGGGGACGGTCACTGCTGCTCTCGGGGTCCTGGCACTGAGGGTGGCACAGCTGCTGTAGAGCAGCCAGGGGATGAAACTCTGCCATTGCCACCAGCCCTGACCTGCAGCAGTGCCCCAAGGCTGGGCAAGGTGGGTTTGTATCAATAAAGAACATCCCTCCCTTCCTTTTTCCTCCTCCCTTCCCCGAGAAAGCGCAGCCGTGGGCAGGTGGGTGATTTAACGGGGTGGTTTTGAAAGGGAAAACTGCCAGGACTGGGAATTTGAGGGAGATTTGGGTGGCTCTGCCTGTGCTTTGAGCTCACAGCTCTGTTCTGCTGCCCTGTGCCCCTGCTGCAGCTCAGCCTGTGGGTGAAGGACGCTCCTGACCTGAGTGCCGGTGTCAGCTGCCTCTTCGGGAACCTGACCGAGGTGGAGGGGCAGGTTTCGGGCAGCCGGGTGGTTTGTGTGTCCCCACCGGCCAGAGATGTCCCCTCCATCCCCGTGGATCAGGGTAAGTGACGGCTGCTGGGCACTGACACGGTGTCACCCAGCTCGGGGAGTATCACCCGAGCGCTGCAGAGCCTCTGGGGCTGCCACCGAGAAATCCACGCTGCTGTCAAAACCTGTTGGACCCAGGGAGCTTCAGCCCTGGGAAACGCATCCCACACAGGGCAGGGCGGGCTGGCAGCAGGCAGCAGTGAGTGCCTGCCCTGTCCTTGCTCCCTCCCTGTGCTGCCAGACAGCTCCCAGGGCACGACAGGAGCCGTCTGTCCCCTCCAGGCTGTGTCACGAGTGCCCGGGAGCTCTCAGCCCTGCCAGGCTGGGTGAATGTGGCAAGCAGGGATGTCCCCCAGGCCTGGCTCAGCACCCCACGAGTAGGTGGCTGCAGTTTCTCTGTTTTAGTGCTGATCTTTGGGTTGGCTCTTCATTAATGTCACCGCTGTCAGATTTTCTCTTCCTATAACCGAAGTGCCACTGGCCTGGAGCTCATTTTCCCCTTGGCATCCTTCCAGGTGGCCACGGCGCCTCCCTGCTGAGGTCTCTGTGATTCTGAGGCGTTTTATGGAGCCTGAGCCTTGGGGAACACTTTGGGACCAGAGCCCCGTGGCAGCAGGGCCACACAGCCCCAAAAGAACAATCTGCTCTTAATTAACCCCGAGCTCAGGCTGCTGAAAAGCTCCACTGGCGCTTCTCCTGTTTCCAGCAGCGGCTCCTGCTCAAGGAGATAATTGTGGGAGGTGATGCCCAGAGAAGCTGTGCAGCCCTGGAAGTGTTCAGGGATGGGCCTGGGTGGGGTTTGGAGCAGCCTGGGATGGTGGAAGGTGTCCCAGCCCATGGCAGGGGGAGCCGCGGGGTGTCTGAGGATCCCTTCCACCCAAAGCCTTCCATGACTCCCCAGATCTATTCCTGGGCTGTCTCTCAGAACAGCCTCACTTTTCATCCCGGAGAGGGAACCAGGGAACAGGGCGAGGTCCCAAACCCACCCCAAGGCAGCTTTACCCCACGTCTCTGACGCAGTTTGCCAGCAGGGCTGGTTTGTCTGAGGCATTGCTGGTTTTTTGAAAGCAGTGCTGATTTTTTTGAATCATTGCTGATTTTATGGAGGCATTGCTGGTTTTTGGAGGAATTGCTGTTTTTTCCGAGGCATTGCTGGGTTTTTTCGGAGCACTGCTGGTTTTTCAGAGGCATTTCTGGCCACGGGCACCCCGGGGTGCCCCAGGGCAGGGTGTGGGTCCTGGCGGTGGAAGATGAAAACCTGAGCTCCCCCAGCAGCGGGGGGCTCAGCAGGCGGCCGGGGGGCACAGAGCACCGCGGGCTGTGCTGCTGCTCCCCCCGGGCCCGCGGGCAGCAGTGACGGGCTCTGCTCTTTGTCCCCAGACTGGTTCGGAGTCCTGCTCCAGCTGAAGTCCCGGGAGACGGGCAGGACCTTCGTCAGCACCGAGTTCAAGTTCTACAACTGCAGCGCCCACCAGCTGTGAGTGCTCCTTCCTTGTCCCCAAACAGAGCCAAAAACCAACCTAAAAACTCCGGGGAGGGGGCGCCGGGAGCGGCCGGGGGGTGGCACAGTGCTCGGGGCACAGCGACAAGGACACTGCCCGGCTCTCCTCGGGACTCCGGGGGCGTGCGGAGCTCCGGAGCCTCGGCAGGAGAGAGCCGGGAACAAGCTCAACCTGCGGGTGCCCCCAAGCTGCGTGATCCCGGTACTGAGAGAGGGAATCCAGCCGGGAACAGGGGCGGGAGAGGGAAGGGAAGGGAAGGGAAGGGAAGGGAAGGGAAGGGAAGGGAAGGGAAGGGAAGGGAAGGGAAGGGAAGGGAAGGGAAGGGAAGGGAAGGGAAGGGAAGGGAAGGGAAGGGAAGGGAAGGGAAGGGAAGGGAAGGGAAGGGAAGGGAAGGGAAGGGAAGGGAAGGGAAGAGAAAGGAAGGGAAGGGATGTGGGTGGTGGGATGTAGAATAGAACAGGTGGGATGTGGGCAGAGGGAGGTGGGATGCAGGAGGAGAAGGTGGGATGCAGGAGGGGAAGGTGGGCTGCAGGAAGGGAAGGTGGGATGCAGGAGGGGAAGGTGGGATGCAGGAGAGGAAGGTGGCTGCAGGAGGGGAAGGTGGGATACAGCCCAGGCATGTGGGGGGCCCAGAGGAGGCTCGGTGGAGGGGCTGAGTTGTGCTGAGGATGATGGAATGTCCTGGGAGCCCTCCTGTGGTGCTGTGACCCCCGGGGCTGGGGTGGCTCAGAGCTCAGGATTCTGTGTGCCCAGGGAGCTGCAGGTGGGACAGGAAACCTGCCCTGCCAAGTGACTTTTAGTAAGGACCTGATCAGGTGGGAGAGGAAGCAAAGGAGACTTGAGTGGTCCTTGAGAGGGCTGGACTGGGGTGGAAAAGGCGAGGTAGTGACCTGGTGTGAGTCTGGGAGCTCTGGATCCTGCTGGGGTCCCTTGTCCTGCTGGGGGCTGGGGAGAGCTGGGAGCAGCAGCAGGAAACCACAGACACCACGGAACAGGGAGAGGTGCCAAACCAAACCACACCAAACCAAACCAAACCACAGGCCTGGGGTGGCCAGGGAGATCCTCCTCCCCAGAGGGGATACTGGGAGCTCCCCCAGCCCCTGCTGGGGATGCTGGAGGCCAGGCCAGGCCAGGTGAGGTGCTACAGACCCAAACAGGGACAGAAATGGGTCAGACAAAGGAGTAATTAAACAGCCTCGCTGGTGCATGATTAGAATAAGCTCCCGGGCTATTAAGGTCAGCAGGAATGCATCAGAAGGAGAACACAATTGAGTCATTAGAGCTGGTTCTGGTGGCAGCAGCTCACAGTGCCCTGGCCCCTGAGCCCAGCTGGCACAGGGAGAGCCCCTGCCTGCAGCGCTGCTCTCCTCCTCCTCCTCCAGAGCTCCATGCCTGAGGCCACGCTGCCACTTCCCTGGTGACATTTGTCCCTGTGCCCTGGCCCTGCTCCAGCACATCCCGGGCACTTCCCTCTGCAGGCAGCGCCGCAGCCACGGGCTGTGGCATGGGACTGGATCCACGGGCACAGCTGATCCTTGTGCCACCAAGAACTGCCACGTGGCACCAGGGGTGGCCTCCGAGGTGGAGGAGGTGGCAACTGCCAGGATGAGCAGCTGTCACAGCTCGGGAGTCTCTGTGGCAGCAGCGAGTGGGGAACAAAACCCACCCGGGCACTCTGCTGGCAGCTGGCTCCCCTGGGGCTCAAAAGGGTCTGTGTTCTTTCAAAAACATTTCATAAGCAGGTTTTTTGTTGGGTTTTTGTTTTTGTTTTTTTTCCTCGCCATGAATCAAAAGCACTTGCTGCACCCTCTGCCCTCCAAGGCCAGGCAGAAGTGTTGCTGTTGACTTCAAGCATTCCTGGCTTGTAGAATAACTGATCCCGTTTTTGCCAGGCTTGCCTTCTTTCCTAGGAGCTGAAACCCCAGCCTGGCGCCTGTGCAATGCCCTGCCCCGTTTTACACCAACCCAACCGTGGGCAATAAATCCCAGCTCGCGTTTTACTGTGGAGTAAATTCTGAGGCTGCCCCAAGCCTGTCTTTGAGCGTGTGTGTGTTTCCCCAAACCTGGTCCTTGGGGGGTTTTTTGGTGGTTTGTTTTGGTTTGTTTTGGTTTGGTTTTTTGCTGTATCAAAACCACCCCCTCCCAAAGGAATTCTTTCCCCAGGAAAGCCTGGAATTCTGGCAAGGCCTGGAGGTGACTGCAGCCCTGCCAAGGTGCTGATGGCTGTGCTAACCCCTCCTTTTCCCCGCAGGTGCCTGTCCTGTGTGAACAGCGCCTTTCGCTGCCACTGGTGCAAGTACCGGAACCTGTGCACCCACGACCCCACCACCTGCTCCTTCCAGGAGGGACGCATCAACGTCTCCGAGGTACCACGCCGGGATTCTTCCCTCTAGCTTTGCTTTTCGGTGCCGCAAGCAGCAGAACCCACGTCGGTGGGAGGTTTGTTGTCGCTTGGTGTGGAGAAGAGCAGCTTTAAAGCAGGGAAGTGTTGGTGTCACTGAAGTGCTGCTCTTGACCCGAACGCCAGAGCTGATCCCTCCCCTGCTGTGTGGGAATGCCCAGGTTCATTAATTACGATAATTACTGTGGTTCTTTCCCCCAGGGGGGTTCCAGAGGCTCCTCAAAGCCGGCACTTTGCAGAATCTCTGCTTTTGTCCGAGGGCCAGCAGCAGGTCTGGCTGGGGCTGGTCAGTGCCCGGCCTTGGCAGCGCTGGGATTTATGGCAGGAGCTTTTGGAGGAGGGAATTACCAAAGTGCACAGCCCCAGAGTTTGGAAAAGGGAATCGGTTCAGGTTCCAGCGCCGGGGACCCGGAGCCGTCTCTCTTAGCAGTTCATAAAAGGTGTGGGGCTCCAATCCAAAAATGCTTTTAGCACTTGGAAAGGCACAGCCCGTGAGTGGCTCTGCCAGCTCTCCTGTGTGTCCCAGGGCAGAGAGATCCGTGGAGGAAAGGGGTTTTTTAGCACAAATTCCTGATTGAACATTGCCAGGAGCCCTTGGCCCGGGGTTTCTGCACTCCTTCTCCTGCCTGCTCCATCTTCATGAGGTCCTGGTGCCGGCAGGGTCCTGGGCTTTGCCCTCACTGCCCCTACAAATACCTTTGTAGCACCTGAAATGAGTGCAGGTCCTAAAGCTGAGAGGTAAAAAAGAGGTTTAAAAGAGTCTCTGGAAATGCTGCGAGTCCTGGAAAGTGGGAAAGGCAGGGGTGAGGAGATGTACGAACGGGAGGAGAAGAAAGGAGAGGGAGATGTGCCAGTTTCCAGACAAATCCTCGTTAGTGAGTGAAGGAGATGGAGGAAAACAGAAGAGCTCAGTCAGTGGCATGAAAACTGAGTTTACAAAAAGAAGTGACTGAAGGTTTAACCAGGTTGCTGCTAAACCAGGAGTAAACTCTACTCCTGTGTCTCCCTGGATAAAATGCTGCCAGGAGATTCAGAGGTGAAGGGGAGAGGAATTTATGTGAAAGAACGTGGTGGGAATCTGCAGATCCAGGGAAGGGGACGGATGCCCAAGGAGAAGCATCTCCACCCCAGGAACAAACCAAAAGCTTTCTCCCTCCAGCTCAAAGTCAAGAATCTTCCTTTCACCGTATCAAGAGACATCAAAACCCTTTGCTTCTCCTCCTCTTGAGTGAAGAGGAGTTTCTCCTTCCCACTCAAAGCATCCCTGTCCTCCCAGGCTGCACGACTGCAGTTCTCCGTTCCCTGGGTCTCCCACCCCGGCGTCTCAGAAGTGTCTGACAAGTGTCTGCTAAAGTAGGACAGTCCCATGATCTCTGTTCTCCCCTGGGAGCACCCAGGACTCGCCTGAGATCACACGAAGGGAGAAGGGGACGAGTTGGTGCCTCTGGAAGTTCCTGCTGGGATCACAGGGCTGTCGTGTCTCCAAAGAACCTCCTCTGTCATCCTCGTCTTGCAGAGGTTGTTTCTTGGCAGGGGATGTTTTGGGATATCTCACACCCTGCGGGTGATTAGTTGTGATAAGGGCTGATGATAACGATGCAAGTGCTCTGCTGTCCGTCATTTCTTCCCCGGATCTCAGAGCACGGGCAAAACCACCCCAAACAAATGTGTTGGCTTATTTGAGAGCAATGAATTTCCTCTTCACACACAGCGTGGTGATAATGCCTTTGCTGTGGGCTCTTCACCAACACAGAAATAAGTAAATGCCTCATGAAGGGTTTCCTCTCCTCGACCAATTCAGATCACAATGTTCTCATTGTGTCACGGCCTGATGTATTAGGAAATTGTTTGTGCTTAGCCTGGCTCCCTCCCCAGCACAGCCAGTGGTGTTTGGAGCCGGTGATCTCCGTGCCTGTGCCCTACTTTCAGTCCCCTGTGCCTCTCCTTACGTAAGGTTTACACACGTGTTCACACGGGCCTGCAAATTCTCCTCGCCTCTTTATATTTAATTCAAGGGAAAATATCTTGAATATTCCCTTTTACCCGTGGCCCATCAGAATCGGCGTCCCAGTGGGATGGGATGTGTAACGAGCTCCCTTTGATGCTCCCAGGAGTTGTCTGTCTGGAGGAGGAACAACTCAAAGCCTCAGCCACTTCGCCAGGAGACGGGGGAGAGAAATTCCCTCTTCGTGAGCTCCTGCTCCTTGTGAGCTCCTGTCCGCACTGACCGAGCTCGGGGCTGCCTTTCTGCCCTGCCCTCGGTGAAAATACAGCCCGGAGAGGTTTTCTCATCCCTCCACCTGCCCCGTGGGCAGGAATTGTGTGCTCAGCTCCAAGGGCAGAGCTCAGAGGCAGACGTGGGCAGACTTTCAGGGAAAATGAAGATGTGGAACACGTTGGGGTGGCTGGTCAGTGAGCACAGAGCCTTTCACAGCCTTTGCAGCTGAGGATCTTGCAGGACAGAGCTGGCTGTTCCTGATATCCTCTCTCTGATGGGAATTTCTGAGATGGGGGATCCCAGCTCCTCTGAGGTCTCCATTTCCAGGCAGTTCTTTAGGAGTTAATAATTAGAGAAGCGATTATTTTCTCATCCTGTTCCTGGTCAGAGCCTTCCCTGTCAGCACAAGGTGCCTCCTCAGACCTTGCTCCCAGTAAATCAGGATTTCTCCATGAGAATCTCGTGGCTGTGGAGGGCCGATTGTCCCACTTTACAGAACTCCAGATCAGACCAGTGACACCGTTTTAATGTGCCTGGCGTGGTGTGGTTTGTGTGTGAGGTTTTGTGACTTCTCTCTAAATGCCTGAACCATCCAGATGAGGAGGAACGTGGACACATGAACATCCTCACACCCCGTCCCAGAGGAGAGCCAGCAGGGAAGAAATCCTCTTAGCTCCGCGGGATGTGGGAGCCCGTCCGTCTTTGATGTCCAGCGAGCGCTGCTAATGCCCTTCCCCCTGGAGGGACGCTGATCTGGGCACGGAGCGCTGCAGATTCGGGGATTTCAGTGCCCTGGTGACTCCTCTGAATTCCCGCGGATTTCATGGCAGTGCCCTTGCCCCTGGCTGTGCCCTTGGGTGCTGCTTGATGTGGCTGGAAGGAAACAACCCCCAAATCAGCCCGTCCTCGTGCCTGTCCCGACAATCCCCATCCCACGACATGCGGGAGGTGACTCAGAGCCACATCTCAGGCCGCCAAAGGCAGCCGATGGCTTTGCTGGCTCACACCTGGCTTTGGGGAGGTGAAAAAGGAACAAAAAGCCCGGGTTTAGCCAAATTCCCTCAGCTCTGAGCTGCGGCGATGCGGTTTTCATCCCCAGTGTGGACGTTTGGAGGGAAGGAGCCGGGCAGGGAAGAGCTGCGGGGAGCAAAAGGAGATGTTCCTGCCCCTAACCCATCCCTGTGCCAGGGAATCGCTGCTGCCCTCACCTCCGGCACACGAAGGGTTGTTTACAGCAGGGAAAGGCTGTAAATACCCCCTCTCCTGCCTCCCCAAATGGATGGAGAGGACCCAGGTTCCAGCACGTGCCCGCAGCTCGGGGCTGATGGTGTGGGGAAGGAATTCACCAGGCTCGGCTCCAGCTGCCTTTCTTTCATGTCTGGTTTCTAAGGAACAGGGTCTGCTCTCCTTTCCAGTGGCAGAAATGAAGGATAATGTGTTTCCATGAGTGACAGGGACTGTAATTTATATCATTGGGAACACAACTGTGAACCAGGGGTTTACATTCACGTGCCGGATTGGGTTATGTTTATAACTTGAAAATAACGTGCGGCAAGTTAACGTTCGTGGCGAGTTTGCGGGGTTTTTTTTGAAGATGAAAAGTACGAAAAAACCCCAGTCTATTTTCTGCCATTTGGGCTAAATCCCGTAGTCAGAAGAATTGCCTGCCATTTCTAGGCAATTTTTTTTTTCCAAATAAGAGCACGGAGGTTTGACCTACTAAAACTGCTCGGTTAAACACAAATAATAACCATGGGTGCTCTGTTCTGCTCCAGAGACAGCTGCAGAACGCGGGTCTTTAAGGTATTTATAGACCTTGCAGTCTTTGAGGCTAAAAAGTGTTGGAGAAGCATAAAATGTCTTTGTAAATTGTGTGTGCTGATACTTCAGAGGCAGAATATTCCCCGAGAGTCTGTGCCACTCAGGCATCGGAGCCTTGTCTTCCTCCAGCAGATCTGATCCGTGTTTATTCTGGCGCGGGGAAGTCAAGGGGGATAATGAGAGGATTCGGCGTGTTTGTTTAGCGGGAGGAGGCAATAATGGCCTTTCTAACTCGCTGCAGGATTTACCTCTCATGAATTAAAAAACAAAGTAAACTGATTATTGGAGCAAGTTGTGTGTTCCACCGCCTTTATTCGGTTGGGTGTTTTTTTAGGTTTTTTTCTGGAGGTTTTTTTGTGTTCCTGAGGAGGAAAGGCAGGATGGGGCTGAGCACACCAGGGGACCTTGGCCACAGCAGCAGGGCTGGGGCTGCCAACCCCTTCCCAGTGCCCTGCGAAATTCCTGGAAAGGGCATCGCCATCCTCACAGGCACTGCTCCAGCGGATGATAAACCCCCAACAAAATAATTTATCTGGACTGTGGTTTTTCCACCAGGGAGAGGTGGTGGAGGGACAAACGGCCCCGCCAGGCTGCTCCTCCTGCAGCAGCACCCCCGGGAGAGCCAAAACCCCACACAGGGTCTGTGGGAAGGGCTGTGAGTGCAGGGGTTTGAGTGTGCAGACATTTGGGGAGGCAGGAACATGGGTTTGCAAGGATTTAGGGGTGCAGGGATGTGGCTGTGCAGGGGTTTGGGGTGAAGGAACATGGCTGTGCAAGAATTTCGGTGCAGGGATGTGGGTCTTCAGGGATTTGGGGGGCAGCGACACGGGTTTTCAGGGATTTGAGGTGCAGGGATATAGGTTTTCAGGGATTTGGGGTGCAAGAACATGGGTTTTCAGGGATTTGAGGTGCAGGGATATAGGTTTTCAGGGATTTGGGGTGCAGGGATGTGGCTGTGCAGAGCTGTGGGCGCACATCATTGCAGCAGCAATTAAAAAAAAAAAAACAAATTGGATTAAGAGAAGCCCTGAAAGCTGAGCACTGAGGCTGCAAATGGCTCACCGGGGCTCCACAGGACGTGCAGAGTCTGAGCTCTGACCCAGACCCTCCCCAGCCCCGGCAGCTCCACTGGCTCAGCTGAGAAATGCAGCAGTGGCTGCCCGCAGCACTGTGGCTCCCCACGAGCAGCCTGGCTTTTCCTGACTCTGGTGTCTTCCTAGGGATGTCTCCATCCCAAAATGTGGATCCCTTATTAGTGTGATCACTGCAGCTGTCAGGCAGCACGGCTCCTGCCCAGGCTGTGCCTGCCTTGCTTTCCCCACAGTGACATTTTCCTTCCCCTGCAACCAAAGGAATGGGAAGAGAAAAAAAAAAAAAAAAAACCCCACAAAAATCTATTTTGTCCCATTCGTCTCTAATGATGGCAGAACACATTTTGCTGCCAGCACTTTCAGCAGCAGGGAGCAGATCTGGGGATGGGAGTCCTCTCCCTGCCAGGGAAGGCAGGAGCTTTTCCTTAGCAGTCACCTCACGGACGGCGCTGGCCAGGAAGGATAATGGCCCATAACATATTCATTATTTTCAGGACTGTGCACTGAAGTTCTCCCACTGGTGATGCAAGTGGAGATATTTTGTTGTTGTTTTCAGCGCTAATGGGGTAAAGGATTCTGTGGCTCCAGGTTGCTTTTCCTTCCAATCCACGGGCTGGGCATCTCTCAGGAGCAGAGCTTATCTGCTCCTGGTGTTCAGTGGGATTTGGAGGTGAAATGCAAAACCTTAAATGCCGGCAGGTGTTGGGTGGAAGGTGGCACAGGAGTGTGGGGCTTCAGGACAGGAAGGAACGTGCAGAGTCAGCTTGGGAGAGCTGCATGGAAAATGCCGTGGCTCCAGGGAGTTTGCTGGTGGTGGATCCACGGTCCCAGGGTCAGTGGGGAGCAGGGAACACCATTCCCCTCCAGCCTGTGAACACACTCCACTGCAGCAAAGCGCTTCCCTTCCCTCCCCAGAGCAGCTGACGGAGTCTGAAATCACTCCTGGCTGTTAATCCGTGAAAGTCCCTGTTAGAAATAAAATAAAATATATATACGGAAAAGTGCCACTAAAAAGGTTTATGAGGCTGCAGTTTAAGTTAGTGGCTCCTCCAGACCGGGAGAGCATCTGTTTCTCATTTACAGCTGGCTTGAGCCAGTGGTGAACAACTTCCCATGGGCCTGGCTGGGGGCTGGAGGGGGAGGCTGGTTTGGGGACGGGATTTTCCCCCCGGACACGCTGTCCTGGCGGGATCCTGGGCAGGCTGCAGTCCTGGCATCGCCGTCAGCATCATTTCCTTCATCCCCAGGCTGGGGCAAAGGGCTCGGGATGCCAGTCTGGGATTTGGCAGAGGGAAGGGAGACGTGTTTGTTCTAAACTCCCCCTTTAGCTCGGGATTAATCACTCAGTGTCAGGTGCTCACAGGTATTTAGGTACCTTGTTCCGTCAGATCAAAGCAAATTAGAGCTGAGCAGAATGTAAATACAACTGATGGCCAGAGCCTTTGTCTCAGCCTGGTGCAGCTCCTGGTGTAGGAATGGAAGGAAAACTGTTTTTCCCAGTGTGTTGTGCAGAGATAATGTTTGGCGTGTTGAGATCGCACGGGAGGGATGTCACACAGTTACCAGGAGCTGATAAATCGGTTTTTTGTGGTCCATCTCAGGGTTTCATTCAGACATTTCAGCTTGTGCTTGGGCGAACTGGAGATCTGCTCTGCTGTGCAATGGAGTTCCACAGAGCCACAGATGGTTTGGGTTGGAAAGGATCGTAAAAATCACCTCATTCCTCCCCCTGCTGCAGGCAAGGGGCACCTCCCACCACCCCACACTGCTCCAGGGATGAATTTTAAGGGTCCTTCCCACCCAAACCATTCTGGGGTTTGGAGATAGAAGGGCAGGTCAGCTGCTTTGCCCACCCAGCTGGCAGAGAATCCCACCCAGGAATTCCCCAGCCCGGGAAAACACTGCCAGCCCCAGCACAGGAGCTGGAGAGGAGGGAGAGCAGATAGAGCAGAACATAATGTCACCTCGGAAATTAATGGCACCTCGGCCTAATTTTACCGAGATAAAGCGGAGCAGTGCCTGGTGCTCGAGGGAAGCAGATCCTGATCCATCTCCCGGCACTGCACCAGGGGGCTGAGGGGTGAAATGGGATTAGGAGAAGCCCCTGTGGCCGGGAGCAGCCCGTCCCCTCCCAGGGCAGAGGCTGGAGCAGCTGATAAAGGGCTCAGCTCCTCGGGAGGGTACAGCAGGAGCTGCTGCCTCCTCAGATAAAACCCGTGGGAAGCTCAGAGGACACCTTGGACTCATCCCCAAAGAGGGTGTGGTGTCCCTCCTGAAGCAGCTGCGGTGAGGATGAGATGAGTGCCAGCCCCGGGGCACGGGGGGTTCTGTGTCCCTGCACTGGGCAGTGGCAGGTCCTGGGCACTGGGGACATCAGCCCAGACCTGGCCACACCTGCAGCTCCACTGAGGCCCTTTTGGGCTTACCTAAAAACACAGGCCAGACCAAATGAAGGGAATAAAAAGCAGTTTATTTATAATTATTGAAGGGCTTTCGGGTACATTTCAAGCAAAGCCCCCAAGGGGATACACCCAAAAATGGATAATGGTTATGAGTTTTTACACTTTTGTAAGTTCAGTCCATTCGCATATTGAGGGTTAATTTTTCAATTACAGCTTCAGGTAATGAAGTCATTCACCCCAAATTTGCTGCCCCACACTCGCTTTTGTTGAAATTTCTCAGGGCCTGAGGCAGTGAGGTGTCCTTGATTGCCAGACCTGGAGAGGAATTGTGTCAAAATGGGAGAAGAGCAGCTCACACTGCGTGTGGAGTTTGGAGTTCCACACTGAAGAACTGCAGGATTACAAATAGCTGGAAACTATAAAAGCTAAAATCCTAAAGCATCCCCACCTCACCCCTACCCTTCTCTCCTCGCCCCCCAGGACTGCCCGCAGCTCTTCCCTACGGAGGAGATCCTGATCCCGGTGGGAGAGGTGAAGCCCATCACTCTCAAGGCTCGGAACCTGCCGCAGCCGCAGTCGGGGCAGAGAGGCTACGAGTGTGTGCTCAGCATCCAGGGCGTCATCCACAGAGTGCCGGCCCTGCGCTTCAACAGCTCCAGCGTGCAGTGCCAGAACAGCTCGGTGAGAGCCGCGGGACGGGCCCCAAAGAGCCGCGGGCAGGCTGCAAAATCCCCAATCCTCGAGGCCAGCTGGGAAAACGCCCGCCAGGGATTTGGGGAAGGGATGTGCCTTCATCCGGAGCGCTGCGGTGGGCGCTCAGCCGGGGAAAGGCAGGAGGAGGAGGAGGAGGAGGAGGGAATTCAGGTGTTAAGGCGGGTTAATTCACGCGCGGGGAGATAAGGAGAATCACAGAGCCCTTATCGGGGAGCTGTCAAATCCCAGGTCACGGTGGCTGGATGAACGGAGCAGCGCCGGAGAGCTGGGAGAAAGGAGAAACTGCCGGGGGAGAGGAAATCACGGACAGGGAAAAGGGAATCACCCGTAGGAAAAGGGGAATCTCTGTTTTGGAGAGAGGAATCACCTCAGGGACAGGAGCATCACCTGGGTGATGCTGCCCCAGGAGCAGGATAATCCCCTCCCCAGGACAGAGCTCAGCCTCACCACGGACCCCAGGGCACCCCAAACTCACCCTGGTGGGCACCAAAACCCAAACGGCAAATGCAGACACCCCCACCCCGACCCACAGCCCAAATTTGGGTGTCCTGTGTCCCCTCACAGATGGGCAGGGACAAGTGTGACCCTTCCTCTGCTCACCGTGTGCTGGGAAAGGGCCCTGGGCAAAGAGGGCACAGCCAGTTTGTTTTAGGGCAGCAAAACAGGGTCCACTCGAATATTCAGCGCAGATGGTCTTAAATTGTTAATGAAGTTTTGAATTTTTAAAAGTTTTGCTGGATATTTATACACCGCCGGCCGTCTTTGGGCCTTGCAGCTTGGTGGATAATAAATGTATTAATAGAATATAGTACTTTTCCTATCCAGAGTGATTTATAAGCACTAGAGAAGCACTTTTATTGCTGTTGGGCTGGTAGGAAGTGGCAGGGGGAGGATGTGAGGGCCGCTCTGGACTCACAGCTTCTTGTTCCACACCAGCTCAATAAAACCCGGGCAGAGTGAACCAGCACAGCCAAACGTGAGTTAAAGCTGCACAGCTCCTGCCCAGGGACAGGCAGAGCGGTCTGCCCTGCTTTCATCACCATCCCCTCATGCCACAGAGGCTCATTCACCTTTTAAAGCCTTTTTAGCAGCTCTTGGTTGACCTAAAGACAGCACCAGAGTGAGGCCTGGGCAGCGCTGGGTGTGCTACTGGGAATTTCAGCATTTACTGGGAGTTCAGCCTCACTCAGCCACGGCCCAGGATGTCCATAGGAAGGGGAATAATCCAAGCCAGCGCTGTCCCAGGGCAGGCTGAGACAGTGGCTGGGGCTCTGCACCATCTCTCTTTGCTCAGCTGTTCCCTGTTCCACCTGCAGTGGGATTTTGGAGCTCCCAGTCACATACTGGGCAAGGAGCAGCCTGAAGGCAGCAGTCCCAGTCTGGTTAACTGGGGGGGCTGTGCTGGGAAACCAGAGACTGAGTGATGAGAGCAACCGCTGCGAGTGGATTAATTAATCTGTTACCTCTCACAAGGACTAGGTCTGATTTAATTATCTCTTCCTGGTGAGGAGAAGGGACTCAAACCCTGGAGATGAAGTGTGAAAATGCAGTGTCTCAGGCACCAGCAGATGTTTTTAAGCCAAGAATAAAGATGGTTTCTCTCAAGAAACCCTCTTTGTGTGTGAGTGTTGTCTCCCCAAGCATTTAATTAAATTCTGGCTCTGACCCTGCAGTACCTCTATGATGGGATGGACATCAGCAACCTGGCAGTGGACTTTGCCGTGGTTTGGAATGGAAACTTCGTCATTGACAACCCCGAGAACCTGAAAGGTAAAATCTGCTTGAACTGGCTCCAGGTCAGGGCTGGTGGGGGCTGGAGAGGGGCAGAGATGTCACAACCCCGGAGGATCACCCTGAGGAGGAGAGCAGCTCCCTGCAGTGTCAGTGCTGCTCTCTGAGCCTTGGTTTTGGAATCCACCTGCAGCTTGGGGAGCCAAAGCTGAGCTCGTGCTGTGGTGGGCAAGTCCAGGGGTAGATGTATCCTGAGGAAACTTCTCAATCCCAGCTGTGTCCTGAGGGAATCCCCCAGTCCCAGCTGTGCCCTAAGGGAATTCCCCAATTCCATCTGCGCCCCAAGAGAATCCCTCAATCCCAGCTCTCCACCAAGGGAATCCCCCAATCCCAGGTGTGTCCCAAGGTTATCTCCCTAACTCCAACTGCACCCCAAGAGAATCCCCCAGTCCCAGGTGTACCCCAGGGGAATCCCCCAGTCCCAGGTGTACCCCAGGGGAATCCCCCAGTCCCAGGTGTATCCTGTGGGAATCTCTCAATCCCAGCTGTATCCCAAGGGAATCCCCCACTCCCTCCTGCACCCCAGGTGAATCCCTCACTCCCACCCACTCCCAGGTGAATCCCCCACACCTCAGGTGAATCCCCCACTCCCACCCACTCCCAGGTGAATCCCTCCCGCTGACGTCTCCGTCTCCCCGCAGTTCACCTGTACAAGTGCGCGGCGCAGCGGGAGAGCTGCGGGCTGTGCCTCAAGGCCGACCCCAAGTTCGAGTGTGGCTGGTGCAGCGGCGAGGGCCGGTGCTCGCTGCGGCCCCACTGCGGCTCCCCGGGCTCGGCACAGCCCTGGCTGCACTGGGCCGGACACAACGTCAAGTGTTCCAACCCGCGCATCACCGAGGTGAGCCCGCGCCCCGGGTCCGGCCCTGAATACTGAGATCTTCCCAGGGAGAGAGAGAGTCTGGATGGAGAAAGGCTTTTAGGGGTCTGGGCGGTCCTTTAGCTGTGGGGCAGCCTCGGCAAGGCACAGCCAGGGGCTGCAAGTGATCGGCTCTCAGCAGTGATTTATTCTTTCAGCAGTGATTTCAGCTCAGCAGCGATTTCAGCTCTTAGCGGTGATTTCTGCTCTCAGCAGTGATTTCTTCTTTTAGCAATGATTCCAGCTCTTAGCAGTGATTTATTCTTTTAGCAGTGATTTCTGCTCTCAGCAGTGATTTCAGCTCAGGAGTGATTTCAGCTCCCAGCAGTGATTTATTCTTTCAGCAGTGATTTTAGCTCTCAGCAGTGATTTGTTCTTTCAGCAGTGATTTCTGCTCTCAGCAGTGATTTTTTTAATAGATATAATATACAATACTATACGGAAATCTTCAATCTATGTTTTTCACCCTGTGAGATCACGCAATACTACCCACAATAAACCCACAACCCCAGTGCTGTCACTCAATTTCGGAACCCTGTCCCACGGCCTCAAGTCAAATGTGGTGTTTGCTCCTGGGCCTTTTAGCACAGAAAGGCTGAAATTCTCAGCCTCTGGAATTCCCATTTTCTGGGACTCCACTGGCAGCTGGCCAGGTGTGCAGGCACTGCCCCAGGGGCAGCTGGCACTCGCCACCCACGCCGGGGTGACCGCCACAGACTGCTGCTGGAATGCTAATTAAACCAGGGAGCTAATTAGTCTGGAGCTGGCGCTGCTGGTGTTTCTGTTCAGCCCACTGAGGGATGCAAGATGTGTCCCAGGAGCATTTTTAGCGGTGAAGCTGCACTCGCTCTGTTAACGCTGCTATGAGGAGTGACACTCCTCTCAGGTGGGAATGAAGGAAAGTTTGGGTTTTCAGTTAATTAAATCCTCCCCAAAAAAACCCTCCCTTGCCCTGGGTGTGTATCCACACTGCAGAAGGTGTAACACAGTAGGATCAGAGTTGTCTGTTACACCAATGCTGATGGCAGAGCTGCTCAGCACCCAAAATCTGCCAGCTGAACCAGAACCCGAGGGAGCGTGGACGTCTCCTCTTAAATTAAATTAGTTTCTACTCTGGTTTAACTGAACTGGCTCAGATCCCGTGGTGAGGAGGCATCAACCTCCTTTTATGGGGGAGAGGAGGAAGTGCAGAGGCTCCTGCTGGACCGGGGCTGGGTGGGGCTGGCAGGAGAACGGTGCTGCCGGGGAGGGTCCGTCCATCCTCAGGGACGTTTTGGTATTTTTGCCTCAGGCCGCCTGCCCAGCAGTGTTACACCTTTGCTGTGCAGGTGTTTCTGTGATGCAGGTGTTTCTGTGATGCAGGTGTTTCTGTGATGCAGGTTTTTCTCTGCTGCAGGTTTTTCTCTGCTGCAGGTGTTTCTCCCGTGCAGTGTTTCGTACAGAGTGGAGCTGCTGGGAGGTGGTTGTGCAGGGATGGGAAGGCATTTTAAAGGGTTGGGAGCTTGTCCTTTTCTTGCTCTCTTTGATTTCCAAGTCCCATCTGTCCTGCCAAGAAACAAAATGACCCTTAAAGGCTTCCCTGGATATTCCCCTTGCCCTGCCACTGGGCAGAACCCAAACTTCTCCTGCCCCAGCGCTGTTCTGCTGCACAGGATAATGCTGCAAGAAGCAAAGCAGCCTCTGCTGACATTTACTCCCCCATAAACCGTGCAGAAAAGTTGTCAAGTCCAAGAAATCTTGGAATTATTTATGTGCCCCTCCTTGAGCTGGGCAGAGAAGGGGAGAAACGCTGTGCTCCAGCCACCAAATGACTTGCAAGTGAGCAGTGCCAGGCTGGCTCTGGCAGCTGGCTGCAGGCAGGGCACTGCCACCAAGTGTTTTATCACTGTCCAACTTGAAAGCAATACTTTTGGGCTCCGTCCAAGGAGAAAAGAGCAGAGCTCTGCTGTTACAGATTTCTTGACTCCATCCCCAGGTCTGTGGAGGAGACTGTGAGACCTTCCCAGTTTTCGTTGCTGTTGGGTCCTTTCCCAAGTCTGAGTTTTCTCAGGGTTTTGGGGACCAGCCTGCGATGCCCAGAGCTGCAGAGCTGGGGGACGCCCTGCCCTGCTGGGGCTGACCTGGCCCTGGCAGGTCCAGAGCTGGCCCTGGTGACACATCCCCCGTCCCCTGAGCACCAGCAGTGACAGGACTGGGGAGCAGGCTTTGCTCTCCTGCTGGAGCTCACACGGCAGCCTGGATTACCCGGAGTAAAAGAGACATTAATGTGGGCTGGTTTCCACTCCTGCTGCTTCATCTGGCCAGGTTCACGCTTTGTGACAAGCCTGAGGTCAAGGGCCTGGCTCTCAGGCGCCAGTGCCTTCGGGGGATGCATAAATAGGAAGGGATTGTTTGTTAATAGTTCTAAAAGTAAATGAGCAGTGAGGTATTTGCAGTCCTTTCACTGAGTGAGAGGCTCAGCCCTCCCCAGCGATGTCCCCTCAGCAGCTTCAAATTTCCACCCGGGCTGTGGCCTTAGCAATAAATAAATAAAAATCAGTTTTCTGGGGAACAAGCGGCGCTCTGATCTCCTGTTCATTTATTTGCAGGCCTCATTAATATAACATCAGCGCAACAAACAGCCGAAGGGGGGGCGGTGTCAGGCTGAATAATGGAGTTGCTCTGCTGAGATAACAATTAGGCTCTGAATGTGCCATCAGCTGAGGCAGAGACAAGGAGGGATCACGCCGGGATGACAATGCTCCTGTGCCGCTTCCCCGCTGGGCTCATCAGCTGGCAGCCAGGGCTTCGAGCAGCGGCAAAAAGAGAAAAAAAGCACAAAGAGGATGAAGGTGGATGGGCTTTGGGTGCACCCGAACAGATGCCGGGGGGTTGCTGTGTGAGGCTCGTGGTTTCTTTCCCTCCGGCTCCGCAGGGAGAGCCCCGGCAGCTCCCGGCTCCTCGCTGACTTCTTCTGCGGGCAAAGTGTTGTCTCACGTCAGAACCGCTGAGAGATTCAAACAGCCAGACGTGACCCTGAGAGCGTTTATCCCCCGTTGGCGGAGCCCTGTCTTCTGCAGGCTCCGTGGGGGAAGAGTTTTAGCGCTGGGATGGGGCTCCTGGATCCCTGGGATTCTTGGATCCCAGCCTTGGGGTTCCCTTTAATTCCAACCTTGTGGACCCCTTGGGTGCCAGCCCCAGGGATCGCTTGGAATCCAACCTTTGGGAGCCCTTGGACTCCAGCCTTGGGGATCCCTTGGGTTCCAGCCTTGAGGGTCTCCACCTTTCTTTCAGGTAAAAAGCAGCAATTAGAGAAGTGTTCTGGAGCATTTGCAACCCCTCCCTGATGAAGGACAGGGTGTGAGGGTGACCGAGCTCCTGCCACCCCTCTCATCCCTGTCCCCAGCCCATTTTAGGAATACCAGAGCACTGCACACCTGATCACTCCTTCCCAGCATTACTACAGGAGGATTTGTCTCCTGCAGCGGGGAGAGGTGACCTGCTCAGGATAACTCTGCCTCCCACACCCCGCTCAGATCTCATTCAGTGACTTTCAAGCTGCTTCGGTTTAGCAAACAGCCTGAAAAACCCCTCCAGCAGAGGTGCAGATTCCTAAACAGCAAACGTCCAATTCCTGGCAGTGGCCCGGCTCTTTCTCAGCTGCCCTTTGCAAGTCCTTTTCATCCTCCACAGAGCTCCGAGTGAAAAGCCAGTCTAGTGAAGTGATTTTCTTGAAATTGGGGAATACTTCTTGCTAATCCTGTCTGTCTCAGATCAGAAGTCTGGAGTGGCAGCCCTGCAGCTCTCAGCACAGCCCAGCTGGGATTAAGGCAGCCCACGGGCTGGCTGTGCTGGAGGTGCCTCATCCTCACCCAGAGGAGCCCAGGGATGCTGCTCAGAGGGTCCCCAGCTCTGGGTGCACGGGGACCTTTAAGACTTATCTTCTTTCTGCGATTTTGACTGAATCTCTCCAGCTGTAATTAATTGAATGCATCTGTTCTAACCCTGGGGCTGCTTTATGGCACAGTTACTTCAAAACTGTTCAATTAGTGGCCACTAAAATCTAGGTCGAGTGGAGCTCCATATTGGGGATTTTCCAGGTCAGGACATTTTTAAAATACAGCATCAGCTCGGCTTTGTTTGGTGGAGGCCGCCTGGCCCCGCTGCTTCTGCTCAGGTCAGGAAATGGCAAGTGGTGACTTCTTTATTTTTGTATTTTAGAGCACTGATGAGACAACGAGTGGAGTAAGTGCCCCAGTAAATGCATTTTAACATCATCCAGAGCTGCAGAGGACAGTTGTAACTGTCAGGCGAGCTCAGGTGATTTCCCAGGCAGTGATGTAAACAGCACCAGGCCTGCAGGACTCGGTGTAACACAACCCAGCTCGGGCTTGTAGAGGGTTTATGGGCACGTCGAGCGTCCCGGAGCTAAATGATACACGACAGGCCGTGGTGTGAGTTACAGGGAGCAGCAGCACAACAGGCACTGCGTGGTGAATAAATTAAAACCCTCCATCAGGTGGTGCAGGGGAGAGGGAGGTGGGAATTAAAGGATGTGGGGGAAGCAGGGGGTGGTTTGGTGCCTCTGGCGGGTGCATGGAGTTGGAGTAACCTCAGCTTGTGTGACCAAAAACGGGACAGAATGTCCAGGGAAGGGCTGGAGATGGGACAGGCAGCCCAGGGAAGGGCTGGAGATGGGACAGGCAGCCCAGGGAAGGGCTGGAGTCACCCTGGCAGTGCTAAAAAGCCAAGTGGATGTGGCCATTGGTTTAGTGGGGTTAGTGGGATTCCATCTTGAAGATCTTTCTGGAGATGCTTTGGGGAATTGGGAGCCACAGAAGTGGTGGGGACAGGGGTGTCCCACGGGGGCTGCAGTGGGGCAGGTCACTGGGGTGTAGTGTCCTGGTGTTTGGCCACCTTCCTCACTCCTGAGAAGGTGGAAAAATCCAACCATCCATCTGGGAACAGCCAGGAAAAGGTTCTGAAGAGCTCAAGTTTAGGGATTTTTTTTTTGCCAAAGACAAGGGTGGAACAAAGAAGCATAAACAAGATTTATCCATTAAATTAATTAAATTGCATTATTATGGATTGTGTTTATTTATTAATAACAGCCGCAGCACGGGGAAGATTAGAAACTCACCCAAGAGCAACAACAGAGCAGTGGCAGATTCAGGATGAGTGTCTGAGAGTCCTGGGTCCAAATTTTGTGACCATGCATTATTGAAATTTATACTCCTAATTGAAGAGGAGATTGTCCTTAATGCAAGTCCGGGGAAGGAGGGATGATTATGGCTCAGGCAGGCTATAAACAGGCAGCTTGAAAGCACACACCTCACCCTTTAACATTTTTAAGTCATTTGAGGTGCCAAGTCACTAATAAAATGTGACATTAATATTCAGAGAACGGCCAAGGCAGAAGGTAAAGTTCTCCCAGGCACTAGGCTCCTTCTGGAAGGTGACTTACCCTGTTCTGGGTGGGGAAGATGGGAGCCAGCTTCATCCTTCTGCAGGGATTTCTGGGGAATGGCTCTGCCCACTCCTCTTCACCAGCTCAGGGACCTCGGAGTCCTCTCTTGGAGCATGGCACGGATGGATTTCAGCATCCTTGGGCTCCTCCAGGACATCCAGAAGAGCCCTGAGGGGCTGGCCCTGGCTGCCTGGGCAGCAGGAGGAGGAGGAGGCAGCAGCTCAGTGTCTGTGTCAAACTAAGTCTCAGATTTCTCACTCTGGCCTGAGAAATCAGGAGGAATTTAAACAGTCCTTGGAGAAAGGAAAACAATCCTTGTGGGTGTTGTTTGTGTCTCTGTTGTTTGCAAGAAATGATTGAGGGGTGTTGTTCCTGCCTGTCCCATTGATGGTGATGTGTTGGTTTGCTGCTCAATGAAGTTTTATTCCATTGGAACTGTCTATAAAAGAAGATTTCAAAGAGTAAAGATGGCTCTCACTCGCTAACAAGCCTGAGAGCCTGTGTGTCGGTTCTGCCGTGGCTCCTGGCCAGTGCCACACTCCCGGCAGAAGAGTTTCCAGACCAGGAAAGGGATGGAGAATGGGTGTGGCAGGGCTGTCACCTCACCCTCCTCTTCTGTCTCCCTGCAGATCCTGACGGTGTCGGGGCCCCCCGAAGGAGGGACCAGGGTGACCATCCGTGGTGTGAACCTGGGCCTGGACTTCTCGGAGATCGCGCAGGGCGTGCAGGTGGCCGGGGTGCAGTGCACGCCCCTGCCCGAGCACTACGTGGTGGCCGAGCAGTGAGTGTCCCCTCGCCTGTCCCCACCGGGGCTGGGCACCTCTCCCTGACCTCCAGGTGGCCAAAACTCCCCCAGAGCCCGGGCACCTGCGGGAAGGGCTGGAGGTGGGCATGGGATGGGATTCCTGCACATTCCCGCACGCTGGACTCTCTCTGCAGGGGTTAAAACAGCCCTTTAAGCTTTCATAAAGTGTTCTGTTTGCCTCCACGCCGCGGGTTCCTGATTGGCTAAGCACCTTTGCTGATGAGCAGCACCTCTGCTGCTGCTGCAGCCGAGCTCCCGGCGCTCCCCATCCCATTTGGAATTCCGCCGGCGCCGCCGGCTGCACGCAGCCATTTGTTAGGCGGGCGAGGCGCTGACAGCCCCGTAATCCGAGTGGGGGCCTCCACTGGAGTCAATTCATTTGTTTCACTAAGAAAAATGTCAGGCCGAAATTAGAAAATGAGGCGACGTACCAGGGGACGGGCGAATAAACCTCACAGGGAGTGACACCCGCTGCTGTCCTGCCCCGCGGGGCTGTGCCGGGGGAGCCGGGGTGCTGGGAGGGGCTTTGGGGTGCTGGGAGGGTGTTTGGGATGATAGGAGAGTGTTTGGGGTGATGAGAAGGTGTTTGGGGTGATGAGAGAGTGTTTGGGGACTTTCGTGCTGTGTGGACAGGAGAAATGGGTGATGTCCTCCCTTGGGTTGTGTCACCTCCTGCTGGGGACCAGGCTGGTGTCCTGTGAGTGTGGAGGTGGCCACAATCCCACGGGTGGGCCCGGCAGCACAGACCTGTCCCCGCAGCTCGGGGAGCAGCTGAAAGGAGTTTTCCTCTGCTGAAAAATGCCTTTGGTGGCTCCCGCTCAGCCCCAGCAGTGCCAGGAGCTGTCACCGGCACCATCTCTTGGGGTTTGTCCATCCCTTGTGTTTGTTTGCCCATCCCCAGGGCAGAAGGGGCGCTGCTGACCCCTCTGGAGCGGAGCAGAGTGCCAGGGAATCTGGGATTTGGGATCAAGGGATGCTGCAGGGATGGCACCGATACCCCGTCCCTGCGAGCAGTTGGGGCTCTTCTGCCGAGCAGCACTTTGTTATATTTTATTTTTCAAATAAAGGATGGGAGATTATGAAATTATCCCCCTTTGATGGTATGAAACCCTGATTTTATAATCATGACTCTAATTACGGCTCTCGAGCTTTCAAAGTTTGTTAACATCATTAAAACATTTACCCTGGGCAGATAACAGCGAGCGTTAGCATGAGAGCTGCCTTTTAAAGATGAATACAGATAAAAGGACCCTCTTAAGGGTTCTGTGGGCAGACTGAATTCCAAGGCTGTAATGACTGTGCCATATGCTCCAGCCCCGCAATCTATCAGCCAGCAATTAGGTTAATGTTGGTGAAAGGGCCACTTAGCCCGGCAATCAGCACCCTACGGCTCTGCCGGATGCAGCGCTTTGTAACGAGGGACCCGCTGGGCCTTTGGCTTTGCCCAGGTGTCCCCGGGCACTTGTGCCCTGTCCCACGCGCGTCCGTGCCCGGCCGGTGCCGCGGCTGCTGCTCTGAGTTGAGGATTTTGTGTTTCCTCCCTTCTCCTGTCCCTTGGAGTGCCAGGGATCACTCCCCCGGGTTTGTTCGCCGTGGCCCGAGCTCAGAGCCCGCAGGAGGAGGAGGAGGAGGGAGGAGGGAGAGGTGAAGGAACACCAGGCGCAGGCAATGTCTGGGGGAAAGGCAGAGCGAGGAGCACGTGGCCGAGGAAGGCTCAGAGCAGAGACGCTTCAATCCGCGCTCTCCAAAGGCAGCGTCTCCCCAGGCAGCCCCTTTTGATGTGCAGCGGCTCTTCAGCGGCTTGTGCGCATTTCACGGGGCGTCCTGGCATCACCTGGGCACAGCCAGCCTGCTTCTTTTTATTTTTTAGCTTCCATCTCCGCCATTTTATTTTATTTTATTTTTTTAATTTGCAGTGAATTGAACTCTGCCTCCCCAAATTGGAGCCTTTTATATCTTTGTGTGTGATAGGCAGAGGAGTGAGGAGTGAGGTTCTCCTTCAGCCTCAGCGGGCAGAGGCTGCTCTTGGCTCTTCTCTGGTCCCACTCCCCGGGTCAGATCCCCACGGATCTCCTCACGGGTGGAGCTGCACCTCCTGCCTCAGGCAGGTTACTCCTACCTTCGGCTTTTCACCCCTGAGGCAAATTACCCAGCCTCAGGTCTCCAATAATCCTGAGGCGAGTCATTCCCACTCTCAGATTTCCAGGCTGGGGCCGGTTCCTCCCACCCTCAGCCTCGCAGTGCCTGCGGGGATGCTCTTGAATTTATCTCCCCGGCCGTGCTGTGGGAGCGAGCAGCATCCAGGTCCATCTGGAGAGCCCTGCCAGCTGATGCCCCTCTGAAAACCTCCCCCGAACCTGCTGGCATGACTGGCATCCGCTTGATCCCATCCCCAGCTGGTGTCACACATCCCCCGTGCCCGGGGATTTGGGGGTTATTCATCCACACTGATCGGTTGTGGTTAACCACCCCCAGCCGCTTTTCCCTGGGATTTGGAGGTTATTTTATCCACACTGATCGGTTGTGGTTAACCACCCCCAGCCGCTTTTCCCTGGGATTTGGGGCTTATTTTATCCACACTGATCAGTTGTGGTTAACCTCAGCATCTTTCCCTGGTCCTGCAGCTTTGCCTTGGGATTTGGGGGTTATTTTATCCACAGCGATCAGTTTTTAACCCCAGCAGTTTCTCCCTGGCCCCGAAGCTCTCCCAGCCTCAGGATGTGCCCACGGGGCAGAGCTGGACCACCCCAGGAGCACGGGGACGAGCTCCTGTGACCACCACGAGTGTGTTTGTGGCAGCCAGCCCCGTCCCCCGCAGAAGCTGCTCTCCAGGGCTGTCTCTATCATCCCCCAGCAGGTTTCTCCACTTTTGATTAACTGGGAGTCTGCAGTGTGAGCTGTTCCCTTAATGAACTCATCTGTTACTCTGAGGACTTCGCACTCACTTTGCTACTGGCTAATATATTGCCATTAGTGCTCTGCTTTGCTCTGGAGTTTACAGCTTGTAATAATTATGTCTAATTTTGATTTTTTTCCCCTTTAAATTACTACACGGGGTAAAAATAGACTCAGTAATTAACTTCTTCCAAAGAGGCAGATATCAAAGTTAAAGAGGAGGGGCAGGAAAGGGGGAGAGAAAGGAGAAATAAAGGCAGAGTGGAGCTGTGCAGGGCACTGCTGGCACCTCCTGCCAAAGCTTCCCTGCGGCATTTCTGCTTCCAGGATCGTCTGTGAAATGGGGCAGGCGCTTCCAGGGATCAGCTCCGGCCCAGTGCTCCTGTGCATCGGAGAGTGCAAGCCCGAGTTCACGGCCAAGTCAGCGCAGCAGTACATGTTCGTGGTGAGTGTCCTGCTGGGGGCAGCACGCGTGTCCCCGGGGCTGAGCCTGGCACGGGGACGGGGTTCGGCTCCAGAAGGCGATCCTGGAATTGTCTTTTGGGGGTTTTTTGGGGGTTGTTTTTTGGTTTTGTTTTTTTCTTTCTTTTTCTGGGGCTTTCCCCCCGGTGTTGCACCAGGATTTTTGGTGGCCCAGTCCACAAGCCCAGCTTGCAGGATGGAGAGCTCACCCTGTGAATAAACCAGGGATCCCACAGCGTTTGGGCGCAGCTTCACACCCCAAAATAACGATTATAGAGTCCTAGATTGGGTTGGGTTGGGAGGCACCCACAAAGAGCCATTCCCAGCCCTGCCAGGGGCAAGGACACCTTCCACTCTCCCAGGTCACTCCAGCCTGGCCTGGGACACTGAGGGGTGTCCTCTGCTGTCACAGACACCCACAGCAGCTCCCTGGCTGCAGCAGCACTGAGCTCATCCTTTCCCTCCTGCAGACTCCAGCCGTGAGTTTCCTGAGCCCCAGCCGTGGCCCCGAGTCGGGAGGGACCTTGGTGACCATCTCTGGCCACTACCTCGGGGCTGGCAGCCGCGTGTCCGTGCTCCTGGGAAACCAGACCTGCGAATTCCACGAGTAAGAGACCAGCACAGGCTCCTGCAGCACCTCCTGCTCCCGTCCCAGCATGGATCTGCTGGAGCTGAACCTGCAAAAATCCATCTGGGAGCCCCTAAGGCTCCAATTCCCTCTTTTATTGCATGAAACCATCTCTTCTCTTTTATTGTGATGGAGGCTTGCATGGCAAGGGAGGGATTCGTCGGTGTCAGTGCTGTTCATGATTTCATTTGAATGCTGTTCCAGTGGTAACTGCTCTGAAAATCACAGTGAAAAACCACTGTGATGGAAATGTGCTTACATTGGTCATCAGTACCTGCCCCCAGCCTGGCTGCTCTGAAGAAAATGGAACATTTATGAGAAATATCTCCTTTCTCTTTTCACAGACCTGCACTGCCTTTATTGCAGCCGCTGCTGTAGGTTCTCGACCTCCAAAAACCGGTGTGGGATCCTCAGGGCAGAGCAAGGGTCTGCTCAGCCCTCCTGCTGAGGAACCACACAGCCATCAATCTCTGATGGGATTTCGATGGCAAATTTGCTTTTTACCGAGCAGTGTGAACACAGAGTTGACATTTGCAGGGTTTAATGGGTTTTCCTGGGGCTTAGTTAAAACAAGAGATGTGTGGTTTACATCTGTGTGCAGCAGTACACAGCCCTGCCCACCCTGCTGGCAGCGGGCACAGCCTGGGTGCCAACCTGGTACCCAAAGGGATTCTGCCTCCCTCAGGCTGCCCAGGAGGAGCTGAGGGAGTTTCTGGGAAAGCAAAGGTCCCTGGAGGTGAATTTCTCATCCAAAAGGCCCAGAGGCTGTTGGATGTGGGAGCTGTGGGAGCACTTTGGGTTAGCAGCAGTGTTAGTTCCAGATCCATCCTGGGATGGTGCTCAGGGCATTCCAGCACCTTCCAGCACAGCTCAATTCCCCAGGCGTTTAGCAGAGTAACCAACCCATCAATATTTCCTGCCACATCCAAACAAAGAGGCCCAATTCTCCCTCAGATGGACACAGGGAGCAGTTACCACCAGCAGGAGTGTAGGATCAGCCCTGGAACACCATCCCTAAAATACCTGCTCCTGTTCAGGCAACCTGCAGCTGCTGACCTGCAAAACCTGGAGGAGCTCTGGGCTCCCTGGGTGTTGTGATTACAGCAGGGAGCAGAAACTTCAGCAGTGGCTGAGCAGCCCCATCGCTCACGTGGGGCCGCGCTGTGCACTTGGTTTGCCTCGGCCTGTTCCAGGGCAATGAGCTCCGATTGTACTCCAGGGCGTGGGGGAGCCTGACGAGATGAAGCGGCTCCTAATGAGATTCCCTCTAATTACAGCTTCCCCCATTCTCCCCTCTCTGATCGGAGGAGTGGGTAGATTCACCATGACGACATAATAATAGCACAGAAAGCTAATTAGCTGATCACAGGGAGCCGGGAGCTGCTCTGCCAGCAGCCCGGCGTCACTCCCGGCTCGTGGCAGAGGCACGGTGGGGTCTGGGGTGGGCAGCAGCAGGGCAGGAATCACAGCAGGCTGCAGATAATCCCTCTGAGACTCAGCACAGGGGCTGGAGAATCCCCCTCCTCACACAAGGAAACCTTTGTGGCTAAAGTGACCCGAGGGATGTGATAAAACCGAGTGAGGATAGGCAAAGGGAGAGGAGCAGGGTGCACGTGTTATTGCATCAACAGAAATGGTCGAGAACGATTGGTTTGAGGTGTTTCAGGGGGTGGTTTCTGTCCCCCCGCCCATCAGGGGTGGGAGTGCCAAGGTGTGAGCTGAGGACATTGTGGTGCCTGCTGTTCCACGCCCTCCTAAATGCCCAGGCCCCTTAGAGAGGGCAGGGAGTGTGTAAGGACCCCCAAAAGGGAGCACAGATCGTCCCTCTGCCAGGCACAGGCTCAGAGCTGTGCTGGAAGTGGAGCTGCACTCCAGCCTCAGCCACTCAGGCACCTCCACGAGCCCCTGAGGATGCTGAGGGTGGTGAGGATGGTGAAGGTCGCCCACTCCGGAGGGCCAGGTTTTGATTCCAGTACCAGACTGGCAGTGAGGTGCTGCAGACCTGCCTGCCCTCTCCCCTGGGAGAACCCAAAACTAAAGGAGCCACAGAAAGAAAACCGACTTTCCAGCAAGCCAGAGGCAGGTTTGGGCAGGAAGGACAACCACAGTGGCCGTGCAGGAACACTGACCTGCCAGGGACATCCAAGGAGCCGAGTGGTTCCTCCCAGCTCGGTTCTGGATGCTCAGATCTCATTCCCCTTCTCCATCCCTCCACCCACCGGCGCCTTTGTGCTCTGACAGTGCCTCGACCTTCTCTGGGGCTCGGGTGGCAGCAGATGGTCCTGTTGTGTCCAGGCAGGCAGGACTGAGCCGAGGTCACCCCGCTCTGCCGGGGACACAAAGCCCAAGGCAGGGTGCCATGGCCCTTCCCAGGCAGGGGCTGCACATTGTGCCGCTGACAAGAGCCTCGTGTGTGCACCGGGCTGCGGAGGGGAAGAATTTGGCTTTTCACGGAGCTGCTGCATGCCGTTTGAAAAGGCAGCCATCTGTTTTCACACGCCCAGCAGAAGGCGGCGGGTTCAGGGGGCTGCGGGAGCTGCAGCTTGGCACAAAGGGGGCTTCAGGGAGGCTGAGCTGCTCTCATGGTGGGCATGGCTCAGTGCTGAGCTCCCTACCCTTCCCTCCACGCCAAACCCTGCTCAGGAGCTGCCCGGGTACCGGTGTGGGGCTGGCCGATGGCTCAGCCCTTTCCTGAGCTGCCCCAGGATGGGGCAAAGGCTGATTCTTGCCCCTGCAGCACCACCCCATTAACGCTCCCCGTTTCCCTCCTGTGCAGGCGATCCATGAATGAGATCGTTTGTGTGTCAGCGCCCTCAGCCCACGGCCTGGGGGCTGTTCAGGTCTCTGTCAGCGTGGACAGGGCTCAGCTGGAGAGGACTTTGCTGTTCGAGTACATCGATGACCCCAAGGTGCAGCACATCGAGCCCGAGTGGAGCATCGCCAGGTAACAGCACCTCCTTGGCTCTGCCCTGCTCTGGGGCCCCTCAGGACACACCCAGGCAGAAAAAGGGGCTGTTGGCAAATGCACATCCCTGAATGGGTCAGCGCTGGGCATTTCTGGGGTTTGCATTTAGCACAGCTCAGGCCTGGGGTCGGCAGAGTTGTTGTGTCCAGCCAGGCAGTGACAGCAGACCCTGCACTGAGAGTTTGGGGGCACAGCCAAAGGCCAGATCAGCCCCTCTGCTGCAGGAGGGCACATCAACTGCTCATGAAAGGCTCCTTCTTGTGGTCCTGGAATGCAACAAAACCAGCAGGCAGCAGGGAAGGAAAAAGCTGATGTTAATCAGAATGCACTGAGGGGAACAGGGTGGCTGCTGCTGTCACATCACGGGGACAGTGCTAAAAACCCCGGGCTGTGCGCATCCTCTCCAGCCTAACCCCAGTGGCACCTTGTCTCTGGAGCCCAGGCTGTGTGCACAGCCCAGCCCCACTGACCAGGCCTCTCCTGCCTTGCCCACAGCGGACACACGCCCCTGACTGTCACTGGCACCAACCTGGACGTGATCCAGGAGCCCCGGATCCGCGTCAAGTACAACGGGAAGGAGTTTGTCAACGTGAGTAGGGGCTGGGAGCATCACCCTGCAGCCCCCTGGGCGGGGTACTGCTGCCAGGGCTGCCTGCCTGGGCAGCTTTGCCACGGCAAAAGGTGCTCTGGGGGTATTTCCTGCACTCCCCCAAACTGGGAGCACTGGGAAGAGGGAATGTGGCGCACAAAAATGTGAAATTACCTCCTTGCCCTGTCTGTATCCTTTCAGTCCATGAGTGAGAAGCTGAGATGAACCCCTAGCTTAAAATGGGGGCTGAGCGAGGTTCTTGTGTGTGCTCCAGGTCAGAGTTGTACCTCCAGGACTTCAGAAATTATTCTGCTCAAGTAAAACTGAAATATGTTGTTTCTATGCAGTGATTTTTGAAACTGAGTCTGTATTATCTTGGAAAGGGCAAATCACTTAGCAGTCTTTTCCTATTCCTTTTCTCCCCCTCAAGACCTTTTTCATCTGAGCTCTTTTTAAAAAGACATCTAATTTTGTTGCTAGCACTTGTGGTTATAGTGCTACAAAAATAATTCTGAAGACACAAAATTGAGCGAAATTAAATCTTTCTCTCATGGAGGGAGGCCAAATGGTTGGGCTCTTGCTGCTTTACAAGGCAAGAGCCCCATAAATCAGTGATTTCCCTG